>NC_136700.1:10904447-10932300 GCF_947650265.1 Symphodus melops
TAGTTTGGAAATCCGCAGAGACGTGTGTGTGTGTGTGTGTGCGTGCATGCGTGTGTGCGAGGGAGAGCGGTAAAGAGGTACACTTCTAACAGCATGGCAACTCTTCCTCAGAGGGAGAGACGAGCTCCTTTATTTACCGCTCTCTGTCCCGAATCGTAATCAGAGTCTTGCGCTCCCCAGGAAGCTGACTGCCGGGGTGCAATCTCTGGCCGTGAGCATAAACACGCCCATAAATTCAAAACACTCAAAATGCACCGGCGAGTACACCGACGTGCGTTTGTGCTAATATTATGCAAGTTTAACTCCGGAGTTATCCTGAGCAAAAACGCAAACACGATGTTAATCTGTCCCTATAGGTCACGAGTTGTGCAAAGTGCTAACTTGGCGTACGAACCCCTGCTGAGAAAGCTGCAACTACTGCATCATGGGAAGATTTTATCATATAAAATGTGGTCGAAGATACACCTCAAATTGATGAGCTGATACATTCATACGTCTAACTTTTGCAGAAAGTTGGTGAACTCGTTTGAGATTCTCTATATACAATGCACGGGAGGGATATTTGTCTGCACAATATGCTGCCGTATCACTCACGTCTTATGGAACTTACTTCACATTCCTCCACTTGCCTTTAAGAGGTTCACTCATCTCCACATCAGACACAAACTGCCTAATGTCTGCCAAGATATAACTGCCGATACGCGTATTGATTCATGCTGTTTATGCATGTAATCCTCTCTTGAATAATTCACACCACCTTTTATGGAGGACAACATCAATCACACCTCCAGACCCAACCCAGAGACATCTCCAGCCCCTGACCATTACTGTATGCATGCTCTATATTTAACGTGCGTCATTTTATTAAGTGTCGGAATTTTAAAAAGGAGAAATCGACGCAGTTAAATGTGCCTGCAAAAAAAAAAAAAAAAACCCAGCAAGTGTTTCTTAAAGTCATCTTCGATTTTTTTTTTATTTTTAAATCCCTCCAAAGCCTATTCTCACTTTAAGAGAGTTCTGACAATATGAAGGTAGAGTTCTACAGCTCAGCCTGACAACGTTCAAACCTGAGATCCACTTCTCATCTGCCCTTGGTCTTAAAAAGAGTTACTGCAAAACTGTTTGATATTTCAGGGTCAGTCATTTGTGCGGCATATTCAGGGTCATTTGCGTAGCGAGTGGTAGGATGGGGTGGGTGGGGGGTGGGGGGGGGGGGTCATTTGCGTAGGGTGCTGGGAGCTGCGCTTTAGTATGCAGCAAGGTGAGGGGAGGGAGAGCATGTGACATCCACAGAGAGCCAGGACCCTCACTGACCCCTGTCTATAATTCATCCCCTGGAATATGGGCCACATCAAACCTTGGTTCCTTCCCACCCAAAAAGGGAAGCGAGGACCTTTTCACTTTGTTGCACGGCACTCTGACCCCGTATTAAAGCGAGTAGCAAGAGAAACACTGGAAATGTTGGCTATTAAATTTTTAAGGCCATCCCAGGAGAGCGTTTCCAGAGGGCTCTCCGTTCAGGAAGGGGAGAAGACTGAGGGAAGGCCTCATGCTGACAGAACAGGAAAGAGAGAGAGAGAGAGAGAGGTCGGGTGTGTATGTCTGAAAGATACAGAATATAAACCGATCAGACGCGAATGGTGCCAAGAGGTAAGCACACATGCAAGGAAAATCCTGCATGTAAAAACAACTCATGTGCATAAAAGGAAGAACAACTTGTGTGTGAATGGGTACGTGTGTGTGTTAGGGAAAAATCTGGGATAAATGGAACACGAGTATGAAAGCTAGACCGGACCCTAGGGGAGTCACTCACTCACTCTCTCTCTCTCTCTCTCTCTCTCTCTCTCTCTCTCTCTCTCCCCTTCTGCTAGCTGCAGGTACTCAGCTCCAATTCCAGAGGTTCATTAGAAGCGTAGATATCAAAGTGCAGGTGTGTGTGTGTGTGTGTGTGTGTGTGTGTGTGTGTGTGTGTGTGTGTGTGTGTGTGTGTGTGTGATCGTATGTATGCAGGATAAAAGAGGGATTGTCAAAAAGAACTTACCAGATGTTCTAATCCTCCTTGGATGTTCCCGACGTCCCTGCAACACAACAACACATTTCCCCCCACACAGTAAATAAAGTGCTGACGCCAAACGTCATTTGATAAAAAGAACATTTCCTCAGGAGCCTAGTTCTCGATATTTGAATTGATTGAATCTGAATATCGCCTGTGGAGAACAATAACTGGCTGGATTTGCAGCAGCACTTGTTTTCATAATCACTCATTGTCTATCCCTAATTTTAAACTATACATATACATGACAGACTGGATTAAAGCATAAACTGTAAGCAAGCAGCTAAAAAACAAAAAAGTCTTGTTTTTGCATCCAATCAGCTGAAGGTGTTGAGTTGATGTCATCAGACAAAAACAACCAAATGATCGAAATGAGGATGAAACGGTTTCAGATGAATTCAGGAGAAAGTCATCATGAATTGTTCCTCACGTAATCGTTGACTGGGTTTGTTAGCCTTAACAACACAGAGGTTAACTAATATGGTCGCCTCATTGCTGGCAGCCATAATAATCATTTTCAAGCACAGAGAAATTACTCGGAGCTTATTATCTGTGTATTGATTTAAAAAAAAAAAAAAAAAAAAAAAAAAAGAGTGTGTATGATTATCAGAGTGGTGGGGATAGAATTGTGAGCTAAGGGGGAGAAAAGGAGAAAAGGAGGAAATGGGGTGGGAGAGGGGGGGGTCGGTTTTAAAAAGAGCAAATTGGCAGTAAATAATAGATGCAATTCTGGCACGTTTCAAATTTGCAGCAATAGAAATCAACAGATCAAGAGAACAGAAAAACAGCCTCCATCCCTGATCCCAGCCCCCCCCCCTCCCCCCCAACTCCACCCTTTCTGTGTTGTTTTACTGCGTGCGTGTGTGTGTGTGTGTGTGTGTGCGCGTGTGTGTGTGTGCAGTGAGAGGGAGAAAGGCTTATCGACAGGCTTCAGTTGCTAATGCAGCCAGCAGCATCACAGTGTAAATCTACACCATCTCTAAAATTACATACAGTCTAATCTATGCCAGCATCCACCTCACTCTAACTCCATCCATCCATCCATCCATCCATCAGCTGGACCCATACCACATGTGACTACAACCTTGGTCAAGAAGGAACCTGACAGAATCACCATGATGTCATGCACCATCGATACACACACGTAGGTCTACTCTGCTCAGTCACTTCCATGTCGACAACTGGCAGAAATAGGGAAAACGGTCAACAGATGCCGTTGGACATTTGCGCCCTTATATTTAAAAACTGTGTACAGCCATAACTGTATCGATTAAAGATGGAGTGAAACCTTGTAGTCCAGCCTACCTGTTGTTTCCTGTGTGCTTGTTATATGAAATGTGTCGCATTGCGCTACGTCTTAGCACCCAAAAGTTATACAAACAATAACAATGCTAGTTTGACTGAACTGCCGTAATTCTTTAAAAACGCAGTCGTGGCGAATCGCCTGTTATCGAAAAACAGATCTGACCAGGCTGAAGGCTCACAAAGAGTAACGTTAGCCGAGCTCAATCGTTCCTTTCCCATGCTGAATCCAGAGCGGCCTTTGAGCGTATGTGTACTTTTGGCAGATGGATATCGAAAGAAACCCCCCCCCCAACCCTCCTCTACTTATCTTAGTTAACTGACAACTCCATAGAAAGCAAGACTGTCGTCTCATCCCAGGTGGCTCGAGGCCATCACATTAGCGATACCTTTCTGGGCATTCATTTAAAATGTTGAAAGCCATTTCTCATCGTCAATTTGACTTGATAATGAAAACTATGGTGTGAAGATGTCATCATTTTTGGACTGGTCTTTCTTGACACCTCGAGTAGGTCCAGAACTGTCGACGTTGGAAACAAAAAAACGCTGAAGTGTAAAGGGACCTTATCCTCTCCAATATGATAAAGAACTCTTGGATCGTGTGAAGAGCAACAAGGATCGACTCTACGTTAAGCCCAGTTTGCCTGTTGTAAAATTACACATTTGTAAAGAGTTTTAATTGTTTTCCTTTTATTCTTTTTTTTTTTTTTGTATTCACTCTTAAAGTAACCTTGACATTATGTACCTACACATTGCAAAATAAAGGACAAACAACAAAGCTTTTAAAAATGACACAATGTCAAATACTCTGTCGCCTTTTACTTATTTGTCTCTCTCCATGCATCAGGACAGGTCCTATTCAGGCTTTGACCCCAACTAAAGCCATCAGCACATCATCAGTATTATATGAGTTATGGATGTATCAGACAGGCTTCAGACAAAAAGTTTGGAATAACTGCAGAAGGTGGAAAAAGGAGGTTTTCTTGTTTATTTTGAGCGCTGTCAGTGAGCCACATGCAGACAACTCAACCACTTAAGGCAAACTTCATCTAGCTGTAATTACATTACATTCTGACAAACACCCCGCCACATTCATTATACATGACGGGCGCTCGGCAACCAGACAGCAAGACATTTGTTACCGTGGTGACAGTGTGTGTAATCCGCTAATGAAGCGCAATTAGTGAGAAACAATCTAACACAGGGGAGACGCAGCACTCCATCTCTCCTCCTCTACTCCCTTCTTCTTCTTCTTCTTCCCTCGCTCTTCTTTCTTTTTTAACGTTCTCCTTTTTATGAGCAACTCTTTTTCTTCTCTCTTTTTTTTATTTTATTATTATTATTATTTTGAAGAGCGAACCTTTATGTAGCCCTTCAAGATGCATTTCATCTCCCGCTCTGTCATCTGTTGTCTTGCCTCTATCAAGGGTAAGCTGTCCAGCAGCACTGTCCGCACCAGGGCCAGAGGGATCGCTCTATCCATTAGAGGCACACACACACACACACACACACACACACACACACACACACTTTACATCCTCAGCTCTCTTTTCAAAACATCATATAATCTTCTGAGGTCTTCAGGGACAGAGCTTTCTTTTTCTACTCATCCCCCCCCCCCTCGCTCTCTGAGCCTTCAACGCATTGATTTCTGAATTACGCCACAATATTAAATAATTAATATACTTGCCATGATTGATGTTTTGCATTAGGCCAATATTAGGTTATCAATCAAAATCCACTTGGTTTAATGTAATAATATTGAAAATGTGTCAGTGCCTGTTCATCCAATTTGTAGTGGAGGCAAGCCAGATAGTAATGGTGGTGTAGCACAAGGCCTCAGAGACACTGTGGCCTGCTTAATACAACCATAGGAGCACATTATAGCCCTGGCACACAGCGGGGGAGGAGGGGAGGGAGTGAAGACAGGGCCAGGCAGTCATTGTAGATATGATCTGACTGATTGAAAGCGTGGACATCAAGTCAATTATTTTGGGATGACCTCAATCAACACGTGTACATTTGGTCGCATTCACAATGTATTCTTCAGAGTGTAATATGACTGTGGACTGATTCAATTACAAGTGACCAGGTGAGGTAAGAGTGAGTGGATCCTTGTATTGAGATATGAGCATAGATATTTCTCAGCAGGCTGGTGTAACATTTCTTATCTCTGTTTACATGCTGAGGTGTGCTTGAGTTAGAAACTAAATGTCCTTCAAATCAAAGTTGCCTTTGATAGAATCTAATCCTGCATAAAAAGTGCTAAATCTTAAGGCAAAGTCACATCTATTTGCAAAAATTCAAAGTCCGCGGAAACGCAGCTTCTCCTACGTCCTCCTAGCAGTAGCAATAGCCGCATGTAACGCTCGGTCCCTTGCCCCCCTTGTTAAAAGTGGGTTTATGACATCACAAACCCATCATGTCACGAAATAAGCCCATTGGCTCGTTGTAACAAGCCCATGCTCCCCTCGGACTGACTGTAGCATTCCATATATGGTAAAAGGGGCGGGACATATCCAAGCACAAAAGCCGAACAACGAAAGATTATGAGAGAGTAGATTGGCCGACCAATCAGATCAGACTTGGCAGACGTGGTGATCCAGCTTTTTTTTTTGTCTCTTCGTCGGGGGTTCTGCGCGTTACAAATACAGGAAGATGAAAGAGGCTGCATGGAGCGGCAGTACATAAAAACAGACAGTTTTTTCAAACATTAGCGATTGCGAACGTACTTTAGAGGACGCATAAATATAAAATATATGAACCCCAAAAAGGGCATAATATGGGACCTCTAAAAAGACAAGAAAGTTTTGTCGATAAAATCAACTGATATTAATGCCGTTCATTTAAAAGTCTACACATTCTGACACAGTAGGTGGCGGTATACGAGCACTAGCTGCTAGCATAAGTATAACAAAAGCAAGACACTGTAACAAACTCTTGAACATGGAACCTCAGGATGAATAAGTCATTTAAAATCTCACAAAGGTGAGTTGCTCCGATTTCCTGGAAGTCAAAAAGAGACAGCCCAAAGGCTACAGCAATCAATAACAGATTAACATCGCACGAACAACATTTTATGAACTTGTATCGGTACGGGCCATCAGGAGCAGGAAATGATCAGTTATCTTATTGGTTTAAGAAAATCTATATTGTGCATTTATGTATGAAGTAATAATAAAAAAAAATCATTAAATGTTTGTCCAATCATAATCAATCATAAATGCATAAAGCACAACGACTCCAGCCAGATGTTCCTCCAAATCATTTAAATGCCCTGAAGTGGATCCAAAGAGAGCAGTTTGTTAAGTTTCAGGCCTCTTTGTGATTCCCTTTGAAGACCAATAGGTACAAAGTTTGGGTACAAAGCTTTCTAAATACAGAAACTGTGAGGTTTAAGAAAGATATTTGCACACTAGTCCTTTTTTTTTTTAGCATCTTTAACCTGTGACCCTTTCATCCTCTATCCATCTATCAGTCATTACCTTTGGCATTTTGCACGATGAAGATCTATATATTGAAATGTTGCATTATTAAACATACTGTAACTGGTGTGTAGACTGCCTTTCATTGCTTTGGAAACAGCTGCACACCAGGAGGACTGAAAGTAGTGAGAGAGGGGGGAGCAGAGACACAGGGAGAGTAATGTACTGTTGTTCCAGGAAATGGTCATTCGTTATCCGAGGTCAATTAAGTAAAACTGGACAAACAAGTGTGAGTGTTAAACTGAGCTCTGGCCAGGTCAATAGTGACCAATTGAGCCTATCACTGGATCCATCGCACTGCTCTTCTCATTCCTAGCTCTTTCATCTCGCTTGCCTCTCCGTCTTTTATCCTCTCCAATCGAAAGCGTTCATCTCGAACGAGCATTTCTCTCCGCTTCTATCACTCACAATGTATTTTCTTTTCGCTGTGTCCAAACGGTTTTCTATCCCCAACACTTTAACAAGGATTCTCTGCGCCGTTGCCTCTTCTTACCTCATCTCCATCACCCTCTTCACCTGTCATCTTACCTTTGCCCAATCACCTGCCTGCCTTTCATTCCCTACTCTCTCTCTTTCTCTCTCTCTCTCTCTCTCTCTCTCACACACACACACACACACACACACACACACACACACACACACCCTCCCAAACCTCTCTGCGCTCTTGCAAGCAGACAATTAATTACAGAGCCAGCTTCAGATGAGTTGTCATTTGCGGTCAAGTTTCTAATAATTGCATTAGGTCATTAGGTCGACAGGTTTTTCTCAGACGCCCTCCCTGCTCTTTACCTGACCCCCCCCCCCCCCTCCCTCCCTCCCTCCTCCCCCCCATCCATTGACACAGCAGAGATAAATATCTTTAGTCAGTCAATGGAGGCGACAGAGAGACTTAAAATGCAGAGGCAGTCATTTGATTTTCAGCAAACAGGGCTGCCCATTAGCCTCGAGCTCATCAGCCATGCATCACCTTTCTGTCCTGCTGTCCTGAGTGAGGACGCTTTAACCCTTTGTCTGCCCACTACTGGCCACACTTACCTCCTGCTATTAAGCATATCAACCTTTTTTTTTTTTCACATTGTGAGGCAGCCTCCGTTTAACTATCCTGTACTAGCAATGGCAGTGCATGGGCATTATGGACGTAGTGATTTAAAAAAAAAAAAAACTTTCCATATTAGTCTATATATTTTGTTCAAGTCTTTCACTGACCTCAGAGATACAGTATCTGAAACAACTACCACACAACAAATATGACATTTTGGCTTTTTAGTAAGAAGATAACAATGCAATAATTTGCTAAAACTGAAAATAGATATCGAAATGCAGCTATCAAACTGCTGTAGAGAAGATATGTAATGAAAGCGTATCACACACTACACTTGTGACTGGTGGATAAATAGTCACTGGATGTGCTGATGTTATCGGCTGGCCAATGACTCGACATGGAAGTATGTGTTAATCTCAAAATGATTTCAGACAAATAATGTATTTCCATAAAAGCTCGATGGTATCATATAAACATAACTACAGAAACAGTCTTTATTTCGTTGTTTACTGAAGCTCCAAAAAAAAAACATTTTAGGTCCACGGCGTCCTCTCAGCCCTCGACTTGATGGCAGTCAGAGATAATGAGGAGAAATAGAGAGAGCAGCAAAGAGAAGACAGGACAGTGTAGTGCTGGGGAAAGAGACATCAAATGTGTACGCGTGTGTGTGTGTGTGTGTGTGTGTGTGTATGGGGGTACGCACGCCCCATTTGCCACAGTTACATGCCTTGTCAAGCGTGTCATTGAGCATTCATATGTTGTTTGACTGCTGATAGAATGGCAGGCAAATTTATTAAAGAGTCAATGTGATGGCAACACTGAAGCAACCCTCTCTGACACACACACACACACACACACACACACACACACACACACACACACACACACACACACACACACACACACACACACACACACACACACACACACACACACACACACACACACACACACACACACACACACACACACACACACACACACACACACACACACACACACACACACACACACACACACACACACACACACACACACTGTACGAATACACAGTCCACATCAGTGACATCTGCCTGTTTAACTAATAGAAGGCAAAAGCTTGTTATTAAGCAGGCGAGGGACAGGCGCACACACACGCGCGCACACACACACACACCCTTTCCATACACACACACACACACACGTACATACGTACAATAATACAGGGAGCTGAGCTTTCCCCCAGGCCTGATTGCCATCTCCATAGCTCCCTTTTAACAGGGCTGCCAATTGAAATTGAAATTGTATTCTTGTGCGTGTACTATCAGAGCTACCTCTCAGGGTTTTATACAGCAAAGAGGAGGGCTGGGGGGGAAACACACACACACACACACACACACACACACACACACACACACACACACACCTACACACACCTACACACACACAGAGGAAGGGATAATGCAGGGCTAAGTCAGGGGCTGTCACTCTTTCATACAGAACACACAAGAGGGAACAAAACACAGACTCATGCTTCTATGCTCTCTATGTAATTCTGTGTGAGTGCACACACACGCACGCACACACACATTTGAGGGGGCTCTACTTTAGCATAATCCCAAAAAGGTAGAGAAAAGCAGTCCATTAAAACTGAGGCTGACAAATTCAGCACTTAATGTTTCACTGAGAGAGGGTTAAGTGCAGTCAATAAAAAAAGTCAAAAAGCAGAATAAGAAAGAAGGAATTTGATTTTTTTTTTTTTTGTACAGCCGTTCTGCTCTCTGTCACACACACACACACACACACACACACACACACACACACACACACACACACACACACACACACACACACACACACACACACACACACACACACACACACACACACACACACACACACACACACACACACACACACACACACACACACACACACACACACACACACACACACACACACACACACGACATCTGGTCAAAGTTAACACACACAAGTTAAAGAGAAAGCTCGAGACACTTTATGACTTTTATAACGCGCATCATTTTGTCACTCTGAAAGAGAAGTACACATTTTGGAGGATACATCCTTTATAAGCACTTTAACAAAAAAAAATGTGTAAAAGTTCATTCTTGACAAAACTTCTCCATCTAAAGTACAGTTGTCCCTTTTTTTCTGGACCATGCTCGTGTTTGCATTTGTTTAATAAAACTCTCTTGTTTCAGGTTAGGTGCAGGCTAAAGAGCAACTGTTAGACCTCATTTAGTCAAAGTAGCAGGGATCTATTTACACAAGTATTCAAACACAAATAAAACATTACAGGTTGAGGGTCTCCTCTAAAGTTGATACACTCAAACTTAGAGCGGAAGGGAATTGAATGTCGGGGCCAAGTTTTAAAGGAGATTGATTTTGTTTTATTGTGTTACATAGAGGGAAAGCGGGACACAGAAGAAGAGAAATAAAGCAAAAGGGAGACACAGAGAGCAATCAATTTCCCAGCGGTTTCTTCAATAGCCCGCAATCCCTTTCATAGCTCCCAATTAGAACCTGTCCTAATCAGAGGAATACCTCTCCATTCTTGAGAGCGAGACAATGACGCTCCCTAACATTTCTGCCCGCTCCAAAACTCTGTAGATTGCAGCACTGGTACACAAAGAATAAAGCAACGGGCTGTACGGCAAGAAGGACGCTTGTGTTTAAATCACATGTGGAAATCTTTTTGGCTCTCCTCGTGTCCCCAGAAAAAAAAAAAAAAAAAACTGACAGGGAACAATGGCAGCCCGGCACAGCATCTGTCATGGCACAATATGAAAAGATGATCTTGGCACAGAATGGACGAAAAAAAAAAAAAAAAAAGACAGGGGAATGGAGGGGAAGGGGAAGGGGAGGGCCAGACGAGAGGTAATTCATTTGCAAATCAGGCCCTGGCGCTCAGGTCTATTTCAAGCTGCCAGTGGGTGCCAGGAGTTAACAAGGTAATCAGTTTCAATCCTGCCCTTCAATTGTACATCACACCCTCATCCAGAGAATACCCGGCCCTTTCTATAGGGGCAGAGGGGGGAAATAGCAATCTGTCTGCCGGCTGGCTGCACACACAATACATACACACACCGGAACGCACGTGTGTACATACAAGCACCCACGCATTGGAACACACAAATGTGCATGGACAGTTTATTAATAACCATGAAGGTGCAACATGTCCTTACAAGCAGCGAGACCCAGAAACACAGCACAGATAATTAGAGCATTCATGAAACCAATCAAAGAAGTTTGGTAATCTTTCAAGTCACTAAATAAAGGACGTGTGCCACATGTTTTAGCGTCCACTGTCTTACACTGCAGGATTGTCTGTGTTTCAATGTCTCTGAGTTATGGACAGTTTGAAAGGAAAAACGAGATAAAGCCATGTCACATTTCATGAGAGCCCCACGATACATCACAGCTACACACTCAACGGATATAAAACAACACGTGTTGGTTGCAGAAAAGAAAGAGCAGAGATATAAGAGTCCTTCTTTTTCTCTAAATGTCACTTTTATTGCACATTTCAAATCCTCTCTGTAAATTCATCTTTTTTTATTGTCTATGTTACAATCTGCTGCTGTCCAATACGTACTGAGAAAAGGAAATCCTGAGAAAAATAAAAAAATGAATGATGAGCCTTTCTCTTTCAGAGTTAAAACAGGAAAATACACGTCTTTAACTCTCTGGCATTTCTGTCATTTTAACCTTACCTGACTCTCTTCCAAATTCTGTAGTCATCTGTTTAAATAAAAAAAAACTTGCACCATGAGTTGTTTTTTTTTTTTCTCTCACTGAAGTGGGTATGTTAGCATTGGGGACGATGTTGTTCAAAAAGCTAAATGTGGCCCATGTAGAATGGTGGGAAGAAAAGCAGCTAGCTAAACGTGTCCTAATCCTTTCTTCCTCTCTTTAGCCTGTGTCAGCTGTAACCGGCTGGCAGAAAGGCAGTTACCCCCTGTTTGTCCCTCATCTGCATAATCAATATGACAACCTTATTTTTCTGATGCAAACAGGATTTTGCTGCTGAGCTAGGCTTGCTGATGTGTGTGCGCGTGTGTGTGAGAGAGTGCCCAGTCTGCTTCTGGCCAGCTTCAGTCATGGCCCTCTTTAGCCCTTAATTAGATTAGGTGCGATTATCCCAGCTCTACCTTACAAGTGTACAGGCGGGATAAAGTGGCCACAAAGGCCAGCCTGTCACCGGCAGCGGGCTGTGGTCTGCAGGTTATCAAGGTCCGGGGAGACACACACACACATTGTTATTCATATCATCTACATAGCGTTTTCTGCCGTGCCTTTTTCACTTCTCTTTACACACTGAGCCACCTCCCCCCCTCCCCCTCCAAGTCTGTGGTGTCAAACTGGCGTAATCACTGGCCAGCGTAAGTCTCTCTCTTTTTTTTTTTTTTTTTTTTGTCTGTCCGTCAGAAGACAAAACAATATGGCCCAGAGCGCTCTGCAGTCTGGCCGACAGGGAGAGATGTCAGGAGTGTGTGTCTGTACACTTCAAGGAAAAGTGGTACAAAGAAAAAGTTAAACCGGGTCTCACCCTAACTCAAACAGACGAAAGAACACGGAACAGGCTTACACGCACGCACACAGATGACTTGGACACATCGGTTGCTGCAGTTGACGTTCTGACAACTTGAGCGTGAAATCCTCCGATGAAGACCTGAATCTCGTCCCTTCAAGTCTAAATCTTACCTTTCATGTTTGCACTAAACGTCTGCTCCAATGTTTACTTCTGTTTACTTACTCTGCAAATAAAAAAAACTATTAAATGTCTCATTTGTCTACACTGTCTGAAGACAACATTCAACCTTTTTATTTATTTTCATCTGCTGCATCAAACATTTCTTAATCAGAGGTCAAATGTGAAGATGTATATATAGACACAAAATATAAGCTCCAAAAGCATTATTCAGTTGGAGTCTTAACGGGTCTGAAAATAAATAAGAATTATTTGATAGCTTTTTTTTTTTTTTTTTTTTTTGTGAAATACAGCCACCATTTAAAAAAAAAAACATCCTAAAGACCTTACTGTACCACTCACAGATTTCCGCCTGTATGCATCAGTCAGTGTATGTGAAAGGGAAAAATGAAATATTTTACTGTGTTGATTAGACGGAAGTGCCCAGGATATTTCTTCACAAATGTACATAGTTTCCATGCCGTCAGTTTTGGACTCTGGAGGAGAGAGAGCCAGGGGGAAGGGGGCAAATAAAAAATGAAAAAAAAAAAAAAATGCAGCAGTTGGGAAAGAGCAACGTTTCTGACTGACTTGCACTTAAATTGCAGGAAAAAAAATCGCTGGTTTATTCTTTTCCTAAATCTGCACACAAACAGAATAAGTCTCAGTCGTCAGTACAATCTGAGGAGAGACTGACATCATCAGAATATGGGTTCAGAGCGAGTTTAAAGAATCATTATATCAGAACCAAAAACCTGAAAGTCATACGATACTTTCCAAGAGAACAACAATCTGACTGGAAACACGTTCATGTTGTAGCTGCCCACACGAAAAGAATTAGAAATGTAAGAGACCCAAAACATTGACGACATATAATCATCGATGAAAAATCATCCCATAGTTCGTAGAGCGCAACGATGTGACCACAACAGCACACCACACATCGGGCCGGGGCGATAAAACGAGGACGATCATCATCGGTCGTTCTTCTCAATATAAACACAACAAATGTTGGATCAAAGTTTGATACATTTAAACCTGTAATGACACCACCTGAACACTGGGAAACAGGGCTACTACGTTACCACCCACCATCAAAGTAAAGAAGAAAAAGCCGATCATGTCGCAGGGATTATGGGTGGGCGGGCTTACCGACGTTTGGAGCACCAGAAATAAGCGAAAGAGAAAACATGGTGGACAAGAAAGGATGCTTCACTTTGGAGTTTGGATCCTTTTTACAGTCCGACAGTTACTGGCTTTGTAAACTGTGCAGCTAAAGAGGACAACATCACAAATCTTTCCCACCGTTAGAAATAACATCTACTGTCAGAACACAGAGAGCAAAAAAATGACCAATTGTCCAATTGACCAATTGAGTGTTAGTGCGGCCCATAGACTGTAAACCAATCAGCACCATGCACTGTGCTCACGATGGTGAAATGTTCCCGTCTTCGAGTCGAGTTTGTAACCAACTCTTTCTTCAACTTTCAAAAATCAGCCTTGAAATGTGAAAGACATAGTCAGCTGAGCTTTTAACGTCAACGACAATTATCAACATTAACTCAAATGACATTTTTTTATTGTGATAACATTTTCAGTCATATCGCCAACCTGCTAACACACACTAAGAGATTCAGTTCACCAAAACAACTAAAACCCAACTCTCAACACTGGAAGCCGCAACATTTCTTGCAGTCGAAGCTGATTTTAAAGTAGAACATGGCAAGTACGGAATCATTTCCAATCGTTTTTGGACTACTTTAACTGAAAACTCATAAAGTAAAAAAATTTTAAACTATGCGTAAAGACGTGGAGACGGTGTGAAGATGGGCTGTACGTGTTACAGTAAAAAGTGAGTGCAGCAAACCTTTTGTTTATCTTTCTGTACGTCGGACACGTTTGGAAAAAATTGAGAATAAAGATGACTTTGAGCTTGTAGCTCCCAATTGGCTAAAATATCCGCGTCGCCATCACCGGAGTGCGCGCTCCACTTCACCGACGTCCCGTCGAGCAGATAGGATCGCTCATAGTCATGATCCCACATCCCACCACCGGACAATCTGCTAATATCCTTTTAAGAGCGAAAACTGGGAATTTGCATTGATTGTCAGACGGTAGGATTCAGGCTCTAAATGATCTTGCAGTGAACCCCACTTTAAGTGCTCAAACCAGACATCGCATGTAAATCAATAAAAGAACGCGTTGGGTTGTGCCTGTGAGCAAAACTACATCATGAACAAAAGGACTGAGCTGGAAAAGTCTAAAGGACAAAAGGGGCTGATCGAGCCAAGTCCTGTACAAATCTTCCTTTTAGAAACACAGGGGAGGATAAAGAGAAGCTGTATACCTATGATGCAGATAAACAAAGATGTACAAACTACAACTCTTATAGATGATGATATCGTTGCATCTTTGCCTCTTTTGTTGTTTGAGCTCATGAATTTGAGAGAGAAAACCCCAAAAATGGCCGCCCATTGAAACCTCCACGGAGAACGATTATTATGTACTTCTCTCAGGCAATATTTACTTCCACAACTGAGTCATGGTACTTAACTGGAGCGCTGTTGTTTACCCAGTCTCAAGGAGGTATTCTTTTATTGATCAATGCCATTAGGCAGGACCTGCAGGGCCTTATTTCTGTCTCAGGGCAGCAGAGGTCAAGTGCATGACGGAAGGTACTCTCCGACTGAAAACTTGTCCGACTCTCTTCTCTTTGTAACTTTGTCTGCCCTCTCCGACACAAACGAACATCTCTCTCTGTAATGTATTCCTTCTCATAAAGGCTTCAGTCGACACCTTTCCTAGCCCCGGGTGCAGATGAATAAGCGCCGGAGTGTGGAGAAAATTAAACATTAACAGTGTGTCTCTTTTACACATCATTCTCCATAACAATCTTCTCGTTTTAGCTCCCCTCCCTGCCTTTAACACCGCTCGGCATCCTCTCGTCCAAAACTATCCAGCTTTTTCCAGAGAGAGAGAGAGAGAGAGAGAGAGAGAGAGAGAGAGAGACGGGGGAAGAAAAACATATTTTGTTGACAAGCACATTTACATAACCCTCCTAAATCGGAGCTGGCCTGTCATGTTTGCTGCTCATAACCTGCTGCTTATAATCCTGCCTGCATCCCCCCCCCTTCTGATCCATAAAAAAAAAAAAAAAAAAAAAAAAGAAAACGAAGGAGAAGCCAGCCACTTCAACAGCAGCCAGGACTGCCGTTGCTCACTCCTACTAAGGCCGGGGCCGTAAAGACAGAGGAGATGGAAGTGAGGGAAGGAGAGGAAAGGAGAGGAGAGGAAATAAAAGAGAGGAACAGGGTAATTGGATTGGGGGATCTTCTATTTGGCCGGTCCTGCTCTCTGTCATCATGCTCCAGGCCTGGCTTCTCTCAGTGCCTACAGCAGGTCTCAAACACATCAACACACACACACACACACACACACACACACACACACACACACACACACACACACACACACACACACACACACACACACACACACACACACACACACACACACACACACACACACACACACACACACACACACACACACACACACACACACACACACACACACACACACACACACACACACACACACACACACACACATACACACACACACACCCCCCACTCTAAACGTGTTACAGTGCTAAATCGCTCCCCATTTCAGAAAGGCGACAGAGAGTGTGGAGTTTTTTTTTTTTTGGTTGTTGTTTTTATGTGAGTGTTTGCATACTCCTGTAACAACTCACTAAATGGTTAAACAGATTACAGAGCGCGCTAAGTGGATTGTCACAGCTCACTATCGCTCACTCAGGGTGTCTCTCCTGTGATTAAAACGGGCCAGATTTCGTTCTCTTTCATAACACACACACACACATGCACACACAAACACATACACACACAAACACACAGAACAGAGAGGGAGGTCATTGTCCAGTATAAACCACATTTCTATCAAGGCAACAAAACATGTTGGAGACGCCTTTCAGGGGCTCGAAGGTTGTTGTTATTTTACACTTGACCTAAAAAAAAAAAGTGTTTTATAGCATGTTGACTGTTCTAAAGTCCAGTGTCATCTTTTTTTTTTATTTCTCTTTATTTAAACACAGTTGAGTCACAGTTTTAATACTGCACCCGCTGTGCTTTCTTCAGAATAAAATCTTTAAACTCGTATCTTCAGAGTAACATGGTATTGTACATGGAGTCGGCCATTTTGCTGTAGTAGCTCAGACATGGACAAACCAAACACTTTCAGTTTCTTCTATAGAAAGGTATACGGCAAGTTCACAGCACACTGGTGAACACACTGGCGAGGTGGAAATCTTTCAATATATGATGATTTTAATTCAATTTTGATTCTTGGGTTCACGAAAAAAAGAAGTCGGGTTGCCACGTCAAGGACACGGTAGCTTCAGTGTTTAGCCAGCTCCGCATTTTTTTCAAAAGCATGGTAGCGTAGAATCAGTTATAAATGAACTAGTTCTCTTGCCTGCTCTCGTCCCTGAAACACCTGTTGGTTTACCGTGATAACTGGTCTCTTATCATGCAAACTGAGGGGCATCCAAAACAGCTGTGTCGGCGTGCCTTAAGACCGCCTACCGTCTCTGATTATGACAAATCGACCATTTCAAAAAAAAGAATCTAAATTCAGAAATAATTGCGATTCTGACATGAATAGATTATTTCCCCACACCTCGGGCACACAACCTGTTTGCTGTCACCTTTAGAGTACAGTGACTCCTTTAAAGGCCCTGCCCTGGCATGTAGGGCAACTGAGTGGAACTATTTTAGCCTAAAACAACACGTGCACAGGGTGCGCAAGAAGGGACTTTTTGAGGTCAACTATTAGTACTCGAGTATTTGAGTAATCTGTGGGTTTGGAGCAGGGTCCTATAACCAAGAGAGAAGATCAGTGGAAAATAGAAGCTTTCTCCTGCTTCCTCCTTCACTGTGCGGGTCATGACTGGCAACAGAACTGTCTCTTATGTGTGTAAATAATTGTCCATGTAGTGAAGATCAAGTTTATACTGCCAGGCTGTTTTCTATCCAATCTATGTTCATTATCTGTGCGGAAAAGAAGCAGCTAATGACTACATACAGCCACAGGCCAAGAAACACTACAGCTGCACCACTCTGTGGAAGCATGTGTGTGCGTGTCTCTGTTGGGGCGTGTGTGTGTGTGTGTGTGTGTGTGTGTGTGAGTGTGTGAGTGTGTGTGTGTGTGTGTGTGTGTGTGTGCACTGTCCACCCTTGGCATGTAGGCATCACTCCCATTTCATTCACTCTCCTCCAACCACCCAGCGCCCCAACCCAAACAATACGCATACACTTTCACACAAACTCCTCTCCTGCATTCACCCATGTCTCCTCTCGCTCCTGGCGACTGGGCTACCCCCCCCAGTCCACCCCACCCCCCCTTGACGCACACACAAATAATACACACACTTACAGCTCATTGATTCAAGTCAACGTGAGTGTATCCTAACCTTCCGAGGACGGCGTTTGAAGTCTCTCTTACCTCCCCAGACCTGCTCCCAGAGCCAGACACAGCCTAGAGTCCTGCAAGAGTGCAGAAAACGCAGCAGCAGCAGCCAGTGGTCCCATCCACACCACCCATGCACACACTCCCAGTAGGCTGTGCGGACGCCGCAGGCAGGGGCTACGCGCAAACACACACGCAGACACACTTTCTCTGTGTATTACCAGCACTAATGAGCTGATAGATGTTCAACAGCGGCAAAGAAGCAGACAATCATTTCCTCAGAGTGAGGTGAGGAGGGAGAGAAAATCATCGGCAGTGGTTGCGTGTGTGTACTTGTTTTGGGTTTGGGGTTTTTTTTTCCCACTCTGCCTCACAGCCTCCAGGCTTGCAGAGGTTAAGGCTGGGCGATGGTGTAAAGCTCGCCAAGCAGCGGCCTTCAGGTCCTGACGAGGCGCCTGTGGAGAGGCTGGGTTCGGTTTAGCTCGTCAGGGGAAAACAATAATAAGGGGAATTACTAAACAATCGCATTCACAGAAAGAGATGGGATTGGGCGGGAATGGTCGGGATGGCACTCTGAACAAAAATGTTAGTAGTACGTGCTTTATGTTACAGATGTGAAGTCCTCCCTCGTCAATGTAAGCTATTCAGTGTTAAAGTGCTGCCACTCGCCAGCAGAGAAAAAGTCCGAAATGATACTTTCGACAAAGACATCAGAAGAGGCTTTAATGAAAGGAATCCAGTCATTTCATTTCCTTAACCCTAAGCTCATTATACACAATCCAAATTTACATGCACAGGGAAAGGACAGCTCTGTGCTGCCATGAGAGGTCTCCACGCTGCCCTCTGTGCCTCCGCTGCCAAGCCTCTGCCCGTTCCTCACTCAAATGACACGAAATTGAATCGCACAGACCGAAGCTCCTCCTGTGACCCGGCACTGACAAGGAGTTCAGCCTAATTGGACAGCCCTCTCGGATTCTGATTGAGGATGTGGAGTAAAGGCAGCCGGAAAATGTCCTCCCACTGCATTGGTTAGCAATTACAAAGGAAGGCGAGAGGTAACGCCAAAGGAAAGTTTAAGGACTTCTGTGCGAGAGACGAGAAGTTCTTTAAGGGGAGGAGACGACTGAGTGGAGGGTTACAGATCTGGGAAAGGGAAATAATTAAAGGTATGAATGATGGCTGCATCGATGAGTGAATTAACTTGTGTTTCAAAGGAGCAAGTTGACCTGAATGGAGCATTAAGCAGCTGAAAAGAAATGCGGGGGGGGGGGGGGGGGGGGCTTTCTGATTTCAGGTTTAGAACTTGTACGCATGTATTTTTATCAATGCACAATATGTAGAAAAAAACAATACAGACAGTTCTCAGAAATAAAATAATAAATGACTTGATTCTCTAAATGCTGACAGAACTTTAATCATCTTAACTGGTATGGAATAAATAAAAAAAATTAAAAAAAACAAGCATTAAAATGAAATGTAGAAATCTCAGCGTACTGAGGACAACGTGTTTTGACAACATGTTGTAACTTTATTCAGTTTTGTTAGGCGATGGTGTGAAATAAAGTTAGATGGATTCATAGATAATATCTGAAGCATGATGGGTGTTCAGAAAGGTGTGGGGGGAGCACATCTGAGGAATGGGGGAAAGAATCAAAAGGAAAGCAGCGATTCCACTCAGTGAGGAAAAAAAAAAAAAGCAAAGAAAGGATTTGTTTTTTAAGGCTGGTTTAAGTCTTAAAGAAACGCTGATGATGAAGCCAGAGGATTACACAACGCAAAGCTGACCTCCTGACCCTGTACACTAGTCTGGGTAAACAAACACACACACACACACACACACACACACACACACACACACACACCACAATCAGCCACTTACCCTTTGCCACTAGTGAAAGGCAACAAGATCTCTTAACAACGGCTCGTCGTTTTCAATAAATTTTGCATGAAAACACGCCGCTGGAGCACCAAGTTGCTGTCATACTAGAGGAGTGTTAAATGTTTAATGACGACAACACCACACACACACACAGGCGCGCGCACACACAGAGTCAGTGTCAGGGTGGCGCTCTGAGGGGCCCCTCTTTCATCCTGACAGACACTATAAAGCTCCAGAGCCTCTTCTCCACCCCGCGCCGCCGTCAACATCACACCGCTTTCTCTCCTCCACCAGCACCCAGCAAGAAAACCTGGATGCAAATGAGGTTGGAGTGTTACAGTGTGTGTGCGCGTGTTTTTTTTTTTTTTTTTGTGTAAGGGTGAGGAGGAGGATCAGGGGCATACATAAAGACCTGTCCCCGTCACCATTAACAGAAGAAGAAGGAGAATGGAAGAGACAGGCTGGAGAAAAAAGTGGCGTGTCATAAACAGGATATAGTGTCGAGAGCCGTGTTTTACATATTTCTGAAACATGTCGCCGCTTTCCTGCTTCTTCTGCTAAAAGAGGATTTGTTTGGCAGCTGAAGTGCTGGGGGAGCATGCGGTGTAAATTTAGGAACTTCCATGTCAGGCGCGTGGTGTGGTGAACATTAAAGTCAAAATAAAAAAAGAAGGAAGAAGGGGAAGAAAAAAAAAAAGTCTTGTAAGTATGCTGCATCATTTCTAAAAGCATCTATTTGTCACTGATTGATCACTAAGAGTTGTGTTTGAGGTCAAAACTCCTTCCAGGGTGTTGATTTTCACAAACTCTGTTGAAGGTGTTTACGCAGGCTTGAGTTATTCTGACGTCATACCTGCAAGCGTTTAAAGAAATTGGACGTCCAGATGTGAAGACTGACAGGAACATATCAAGGCTGCCACAGGTGGGAGTCAAAGCAAAGCGTCACAAAGCAACACGCACACACGCGTGCACAGTGACAAGCTAAAGCGGGGTCAGAGAGAAAGCAGGAGATTCCTATCAATGCTGAAGGATATTGAAGCCTTAATAAGAAAATAGATAGAGTCTGCTGGCCTAACACCTCACTGTTAGCTTTATTTGTTTTACTGATACACATCGAAGAAAGGCAATATGTAATCGCTCCAAATAAACGGAGCACTTTTCCTTTAAAAGCAGATCTCTGTGTACAGAATATTTCACCCTGAGGTCCTCATTGATGTCCAATAAATCGTCAATCAGCACAGCTGGATCTTCTCTATTAGCAGGTCTACTTAACGGAGAATTCATTACTTATAAAGATGACCTACATTTACAAAGAGGTGCAAACGACAAAACAGAGCATTAAAAAAAAAAAGTGTCAATGTTTTAACCATTGCTTCTCCGTCTGAAGTCCTGTCTGTGTCCAGAAAGGGCTTCATACGTTACTGGAGCGTTATTGAAGAGAAGTGTCAGTTCAGCTCGACTGTCAGAGACTCATCAGATACAAAAAGGCTGTTTAGGTTCTGTGAGTTATCACGGGTTCACATATTCAAAGTTAAAAAGAATGTCGCTCCATTTCATTTATTTATTTATTTTTTCTTCCTCATGGACATTGTCGGTTGACAGCGATGTCATCGACTACCTCCAACGCTGCGTAAACAAAAAACCTGAGGGACGCCGGTCACTTTCAATGGACGCGGCGTCGTCACCGACATTCTCCGGCGAATCGATACGATAACAAAATCGACATCGGCACTTCTCAAACACTTCTTGCATCCATATTCAGAAACACACAGATATGAGCCTTTTATAAAGAAAGTCAATTTACGGACCCCCAATCATGTTAGAGCAAAACCCATGGGGGGCTGTTTGGAACCACTGTTCAGACATTTCACTTCTCCAAACCTGTTTCCAGTGTGTATTACAAGCGTGCAGGGGAAGATGTTATATTTGCCAATATTTTCTGTCCGTGGTATGAGCACCAAAGACATTAGAGATGCATAAGATCTGGTTATGTTTCTGGGCTTATTGCAGCCTCGCTCAGAGGCTGACAAGACGCTTAAAGTGATTAGACATCACCTGGTGACCACAACGTTCTGTAACAACTGCACCAATACTCCTACCAAGCATCTACTCTTCTGTATTTATGGCTTCTCCTCCTCCCAGAGGCAATTATATGGCATCACAAGGTCGCTGTAGTCGAGTGCTTGATTGCAAGGGGAAATAGGGGAAGAATGGGAGTGATGGAGTGATGGATGGACGGATCAAGTGATGGATGGACGGATCAAAGAGCTGAGACTGAGATCTGTATCTAAGCCTGTTTTATACCAACCAAATACTCTGCACACACCAGTTTGTTGAGTTTGTGTCTACCGTCACGTGTATACATGCGTGTAAACATTCATTTGTCACTTACCCCTTTCTGTCTGCCTTGTCTTTAGTCTTCTCCTTGTCTCTGTCTCGTCCTCTGTCCCTCTCTTTATCTCGCTCCCTCTCCCGGTTGCGGCCCTTTCGCCGGCTCTGCTCCCGCTCTCTGCTGCGGCTCCGACTCTTCCGACGGCTGCGGCTGCGGCTCCTCTTGCGGCTGTGGGTCCCTCGCTGGCTACGACTGCCGCTCCCACTGCGAGAGCGCCGATGGCGAGATTTAGACCTGGAAAGACACAGTCGTCATCTGATGAACAAAAAAAACAAAACAACAACAAATAATGCGCTTCAAATACCGTCACAGTGTTAAACCTGGACAGTAGTACAACATATACCCACTTTTCCAGCTAATTGCTGTACAGCCAATGTACTGTATGTAATGTTTCCCAGAATGCTTTTAAAGCATGTAGAAAAGTGGCTCAGCTCACTCAGTTGTCAGTTATCATGTGGAGGTCACAAATGACAGAAAACAGAACTAGAAGGTGAAGGAAAGCTAGCGCTCGTGTTTCTCACTGTGACATTGTATGTCAATAAAAGAGAGTGTCACATTCCCAAGAATCCCCCTTTTTTTTGTTTTTGTTATCACAAAGGCTGTATCACCTGCTGTCAGTGAGTGTGTGATAAAATAAAATGGAAGACTTGCAAACAGGACCTTCAACACAAGAATCCATGAGAACAAAATCCAAAGCAGACTTTATAAAAACCTAAATGTAAGTGACTCTACATGTTAACACAGAAACATCGAGTTGCACACATCTGGAAACAAACTGAAAATGTTGCTGGACTGGATCGATTCATGCTTCAATGGATGGACCAAATAATACAATTATATATTATATACACTGTGACGCGCTCACACGCGCGCACACACTCATATACAGACAGTGTAGAAATTGAGCCAATTAGGGGCGGGCTCAGAGGAGGCCCTGTCGCCTGTATTGATCCTGACAATGGCCCTCTGGTCTCCAAAAGATTTACAGCAGGAGATTTACTCTGTTAGTTATGACGCACAAACATGAACACACACAGTTACACACACACATCATGTGAACACCAGCCAAGGCAAATCTAACTCATGACTCAACATACACAGACTCAAATAAACAAAACATGATGAGTTATTAGGGTGTCAATGAACCTGCTGTATTAATGCAGACAAAACCCACTTGAGACACCTCTGTGAGTGTGTGTGTGTGTGTGTGTGTGTGTTGGGGGGGGGGGGGGGGAGACGGCGATTTGAAGCCCCGGTAGAAATTGGCAGCTGAGAAGCCGTTATTTTCCATCATCTATCATTTTATTGATTTGTCTATAAAAACAGTCAAACCTGCTGTCCACGAGCTTTATTGCTTTCCCCTCTTTATTAGTTTGCAGTTTGGGACATCCAGAGCTGTCTCTCCCCCGACTGAAAACTAATCTTTTCTTCAGACGCCTGTCGCCATCTGAACAGACAACACTCTGACAACTGTTGCAGTCAATTAGGGCCTGGGACATCCTGATCACTGGAGAGTTGCTGCATCAGTTCAAGGTCTTAGAAAGAGAACTACTTCAAGCTCAGGAGGAAGCACCGATACAATCCTGGTTTTTCGATGGCTACTTTGGGAATTGGTGACAAGTGGCAGGTCCATGAGGCCAATCTACTCCCATCTGTTCTCCGCCGTTTTTGTGTTTCTGGTAGGAACGTCACTGTCATTATCAATGCACTTAAATGGGAGAAAAAAAATGGTGGCAGCCAACTTTAAGCATAAAATGCAAGAAAAGGGAGAAAGCACCCGACATGACTTTCGTAATGCAAGATTTAATTTCGACACAAATTGCAGTTTCTGTTGAACAAATTAGTTCATGTTTAGTTTGACCAAATGTGAAAAATATCAGAATATAAAAATAATCATTACAATTTATTATTCTGAAACATCTGATTTAGAGGTCGAGGTGAAAAACATGTGTTTTGTGTTTGATTTAGCATATCTGACCAAGAGGAGCCGACACCAAGATGTTCAGGGACTCACAGACAACTGAGAAAACAGGAAAAAGAAACAAAGGTTGGCATTTTTTAGGGGTTTGGAGATTTTAAGGCGAGATAATCCATCAATGGCCCGGCCCGACATTGGAATGAGTGAATCTATGTGTCGACGATGCCCGCGTATGTTTGTAATCAACAGAACATGAGGGGGAAATACAACAGCCGTGCACTGTTCCAAGCGTTGGTCTTATATTTACAGCCAAGCAAATAGTGGCCAGAAGCAGCAGATGCAATAAACACAATCTTTTTTTCTCTGTGTGTCTGTCTCCCTCTGCTTTTTCCCCCTCTGATGGCAAAGAAAACAGACCACTTCTGGGGTGTGCAGCAAATTAAATTTACTGTAGTTAATAGAGTGAGCCTATGCTGCTAAATGTCAATTTCCTGACCAAGTCCTTCCCCTCGGAGAATGATTAGCTAATTTGAGGCTGGGGATAAATGGGCTAATGCAGGACACACACAGATAAACAGTCGCAGTTGGACCCCATGCCAAGCCCTTCCCCTGCTTTACATTTCATTGGCCTTATTATCTCCAGGGAAAATGGGTCCCCCTATGGCCTAAACATATTTTCATTTCTAATAAAAGGCCCTCGCTGGTAGCCCCCACGCAAAACATCCCCCCCCCCCCTCCCCAACACCCTCCCTCTCATCCACTGCCCCCTCATACCCTCCTTCCTCCATTCCTTCCCTCGTTTTTCGCCGTCCAATCTATTAAATTGAAGCTCTGCAATTGGCTGGGCCCATTTTTCCTGGTGAATTATCAATAGAGTAATTATGCTGCATGTTGGGAGCTCAGCTGAAGCTTATCACCGCTGACCCCCCAGTGCGAGCCAGGATATGATCCCTCACCACAGCCCATTGCGGTAATTATGTGGTCGGGTGTGAAGCTGGATGGTGTGTTGCCCTTATCAGTCTGTATTCTATTTCTGTTTTCATTGAAAATTGGACATTAATGGCAGCTACGCGATACCACTAGTGTCAGATACAGGTGAACGACTCCAATGGAATCTGACCCTAGTTAAATCATTATTCATACCACGCCGGGTGGGAATTGGGAATGCATGAACACACAGAGAAAAAGACCAATCATCCTCACTGTTCCTTTAACCTTATCTTTGTCCCTATTGGAGCAGCAGTGACTGACATTCATATTGTTTCTTAGTTTCCCCGTTCCCTGTGCTCTGCTGGAAAGAAGTTTGTGTCCATATTGTATTTGTCTGCTGGAGAATTCAGCAGTGATGTTCGCAGAGATTCTCCGAGCGTGTTCATTGGATGAACAGCTGAGTAACTTTAACCCTATCATATTTCAGTGGACCCCAGTCTGACCACAGAGTCTCTTACCAATGATACATTAAAAGCTACTTTTAGCGTGATGCCTGGACATTGTTGTATTGATAGGTACAAAAAAAGCTTTTCTTCTAATATCGTGTAAGGAACTGAAAAACATATACAGAGAGTTTTCTGACCGTGTGGATTCCAGGCTAAGTCGCTGATGTGCTTACTTGTCAAATCTAAACACGGTTTTATTTTAGCAGAAGCTTAACAACACACTTTTCTTATATACTGTATAACTGTATATACTGTATAACTATGTCAAACATAAATATGTGGGAAACAAAAAAACTACAAAACTATTGAGAAAACTCTTTCTGACTCAAAGCAAGTAGAGGGATTTCATGAAAATATGGACGGGGCAGGCAGCCTGGTGGTTAGTGCAGCACCCAATGTATGGACGCTATGAACCTCTAGATTTATAGTAACTTGATTTTAACAAAATATGATATAAATATATATTGATTTTGAGCGTTAAAGGTAAAATGGTTGAAATGTTGAAATAAAAGTCTTTTCAATTATTGTTTTTTTTCCTCTATTTGCACAGTATGAGTGATGAATTTTGCAACACTGCGGCCTTTTGACCTACCTGACAGCAAAACATTACATTTAAGAGCTACACACACACACACACACGAGGACTACAAAAACTGTGCCAGCAGACTTTTCTAACTAACAGACAGATTGAAAAAGAAATGGGCTTATTGAAAGTGAGAAGATCCATATTTGAAGAACTTCATTAACGCGCTGTTCCCTGCCGAGTTTTTTTTTTTTTTTCCCAGTGACAGAGCACACAGCAGCAGCAGCTTCATGTTCAAGTTAAAAGTAACTTTTCTTTTTGTTTTTCTACTATTTCAATGTGTCTAAAAGCACCTTGAGTGAGCAATGTGCATTTCCTGCTGCCAAAAGACGTGGAAAACAGCTGTTCCTGCCTGACGCTGCCTGCTGAATGGAATGCAAATAAGTTAACCATCCAGAATTTATTACTTTTGAGTGCTCTTCAAACGCAACGGCAGACACAAGTTTAATTTATGATATTCCTCTAATTATGAGAGCTGTTGAAATCATTTCCCAAGCTGCTTCCTCCTTCCAAGCAGCCACATTATCTGTTCCCTCGGTTCACAGTAATCACACACACACACACACGCACACACATAAATATAAATACACACTGAGTGGCACACACTGCAAAGTAGCTGATTGTGAGCACAATTAACACAGCAAAGGCAGAGCATGAAAGATTGAGAGAAATGTTTTTTCTTCGTCCCCCTCTGCTTCATAAAAGCCATGTTTAGATTTGTCATAATCTTCAGTTTGCTTTTAATTTCGCCGTCGTCAACACAAACGTCTGCAATGCCCTGCTAGGCTGTGAAGCCGAAAATGAGACCCCATGCAGCCACCCACTCACTACCACCTACCCGCACGCGCACACACACACACACACACACACACACACACACACACACACAACACACACACACACACACACACACACACACACACACACACACACACACACACACACACACACACACACACACACACACACACACACACACACACACACACACACACACACACACACACACGTCAAGTCATTTAGCAGAGTTCAAAGGCCTTCAAAGCCCCTCAGATCTATATGAACCTACAACGGGCCAGACAACGATGAGGGAAAGGATGCCTTTCTGCACCAGGATTGGCTTTTTTGTGTGTGTATATGTGCAAGACCTTTTGAAAACTGTGTTGATAGCCCCCCCCCCCTCTTCATTGGCACATATGCCCAGTGTCACTCCTCATCGCAATCCTAAACTTGGCCGTCTGGTGTGCACCCGCCACCTCTGACCTCTGTGCAGCCACAGCTCGACATGACACCCATTAGCAGCTGGAGCTGGTGGGGCGGGGGGGCTCAAACTCAGCCACTCAACCCAGACATGGGGTCAAGTGAAGGTCACGCTTAGACTAGGTGCTAACTTGCCAACTCACTCGCAGCCACTTGCATGATGAACCCCCCCCCCCCCCCCTTCTCCTCAATCCTTCAAGGCATGGAACAATTAGTTATTTGAAGTCGGGAGAAAGTTGTTTGGTCGTCATTGCCTCCCGTTTGTAAGAAAGGTGGGGAGGAAAAAGTTGAGGGGACGAAGGAGAGGGAGTGCAAACAAGACA
>NC_136700.1:10932500-11182500 GCF_947650265.1 Symphodus melops
GGAATCCAGAAACACCTTCGACCACCTGCTACATTACAAACACTCCAAACTGTGGGAATAAATATATGTTGGACAGAAACCTTTGCACCCTGCCACCTGATGACAGAATTGCTGATTTCCTGGCCAAGTGCAATAAAAATCTGGGAGGCCACAATAAAGTCCCTGATTTTCCTCACCCGAGTCTTCTGTCTTCCTGCGCCTTCCCTTCCACCCCTCGCAAAGACCTTTGCTGCTCCTCCCTTCAGTTCCTCACCTCAGCCCTCCCCTGCTCCCAAGCTGCCTGGATGACCTTGCTCGCGGTCCGCGTCGGGGCTAGGCAAGAAAAGCTATCTAGCAGATGTACGACACCTCATCTCATGCTGAAAAAAAAATTGCTGTGTGAAATAAATACCAGGCCATCGCTCAAACACACACACACACACACACACACACACACACACACACACACACACACACACACACACACACACACACACACACACACACACACACACACACACACACACACACACACACACACACACACACACACACACACACACACACACACACACACACACACACACACACACACACACACACACACACACACACACACACACACACACACACACACACACACACACACACACACACACACACACACACACACACACACACACACAGCTGAATTCCTTCTGTGATCGGATGCAGAAAGCAGAGCTCATGTTGTAGAGGTGCAACATCTTGATTACCTAGCTCGAGCCGGAGCGAGTGGGTGCTGCTTCATAACCAGAGGAAAAACAAGGAAATGAAACGCACCAGATCAGGGCACTGCTCTGTAGTCGATTCTGACCTCCGACCTCTCTCAAGGAGGACAGCAGAAAGTACCTAATCACTATCTGACTATTATCATTACGGGTGTTATAATGACATACTTCATGTTTCTACATATTTCATGTTAAGATGAAAACAAGACACCAGAAGGAAAGAATTAAAAAAAATAAAAATGTTCATTTTCAGAAACTTAGGAAATGTTATACCAAATATAATTAACATAATTTGGTAGATTTAAGTTTTGTGTTACAGTAGCCTTAAAAGTATATGTCTCTAACTGTCCAAATGTGTCCCACCTAATGTTGCACGGCATACCAAAATGTTGCTACTTTCAGTACTTACTAGAATTTCCCGACAGTGTTTTTTTACGTTTTGTGGCTCCAATGTGAGTGACTGAGCAAGTATGATCCAGACTGAGGTGATCCAGGATCAAACCCATATTGTTTCAGTGTAGATAGTAAACCTTTAGTCAGTATCAAAGTGAAAAACTGTGGCATTGTGACACAGTCTCATCCACATTCCCGTATCTTCCTGGTCTTTACGCCTGACTGACTGAGTGACTGAGATCATCCTGACTCTGGTTGGTTTAACCGGCATGTTGGGTGGTGTGTTTATGGTTGCTATCTTCCTCCTCCAGGGTAAAGATAAATAATTAGAGGTCCTCACCCCTCCTTAAGAGTCGTGACAGCCGCTCAGTGATGAAGGCGCTCCGGTGTTAGCAGGGCTAAACCCTGACGCTAGCACTCTGCCCTGCTAACTCAACACAGGCCTGAAATATTAATGAGGAAAATGTAAGCATTTGTGTGCGTCCGTGCAGTACACGCATGAAGACGTGTGTGAGCACGCGCCAATGAGAGCTTCTCTTTGAAGGGTCAAGTAAGTGTAAGTGTGTGTGTGTGTGTGTGTGTGTGTGTGTGGGGGGGGATTTGTCACACCTGCCATTCGTCTGTGTCTTCTCTGTTCGGTGAATGAAGGTTTGTCAGAATGACTGACTGAGCCACACACATTTAACCCCACCACCACCACCACCACCCCTGCTACGACAGCCAATAAAAGCAAGCCGCCGCGCTCATCTAAAGACGAGCCTGTGATCCGAGTGTGATGAGAGGCCGCGTCGTCTTTGTTGGCCCGGGTACGCCTCAGATCACTGTACTGCTGCTGCTCGTGCTCCGCTCGGCGCTCCCCCAGCGGACCCCGCCGTGCCGGTGACACCCCAACCCATGAACATGCATTCGCGCAAATTTGTGCATACTTGCATACGCTCAATCAACCTCACTGGTTCGTTCCTGCACACACGCACTCGTACCGCGTGACATGCCTGCTCACATCAAAGAGAATAACCATTAATGGCAAATAGGTAATCTGCTCCTCTTGTCTGTTTTACATTTCATGGCAAGATTGACTGCCTCTGGGGGGACCGGGCCCTCCTCTGATTGAGGCCAGGAAGAAGAAGGAGAAAGAAAGTAGCAAGGGAGCAAGCAACGATAGATGGTAAACACAAGATACGAGCATTATTCTTATTCCATGTATCTCTTTATTTTTTATTTATACATGAGAGATAGGAAAGAAAGTAATAATATTCCCTCCCTTCAACCCACGACGGCCTCACTATAGTCCTAATCGTCTCCCCTGCAATATTCCAAAGCAGGCGTTATTATTCTCATTTCTTCTGAATAATATCTCCCTCTCAGGCCTATCTGTTCTCTCAACCAGCGCTCGCTTTTGTCTTCCCTCTTCATTTCCCTCCTCCAGGATCTTCTCCGCTCGCTCCGTCTTCTGCACTGACTCGACCCATCCTCGGCACACTTTCCCCATTCTCTTCTAACTTCTCGTCCCCTCTCTCTCTCTCTCTCTTTTCTAAAAAGGTCCCCTGCACTCGGGGCTCCTCTTGCCTCTCTCTTTCATATTCTGAAGGTGCTGCCCGGGTCGTCGTAGCTGCGGTGGAAGGGGTGGGGGGGGGGGGTTCAGGCAGCACCTCATATCCTATCTGCGTATCAATCATGAGGTCCTGTCCACTCAATCCTCCTCTGATCCATCAGCCAGCCTCTCAGCCACGGCCTCGTCCAGACACACATGCACCACTGACTAATGGCAGGCAGGGCACCTGTGCACAGTGCACACCAACCTGCTTTCATTCCACATCCACAGTGGGAGCTGAATGAGAAGTATCCCACTACAGAAGTGTACAGTGCAGGATTGTTATATCGCAGCCACTCTCAGTGCTGTTAGGAATATCTTCACATGAAGATGCTGCTTATTCCGTCTTACTTACCGCATCGACTTGCAATTACCTTAAGCATCTCTCCATTTAATTCCTGTCAGAGTGACCGTGTTCAGCATTGCAGCACATCCTCACCTCTCAGAACTGAAAGTAGATTCTTTTTCTACATTTTCATCTTGGGCTCTACTGGTTGATGTTTTATCCACCATTGAACTAGTCTTGTAATCTCTTGCGCTATCGTTGTATTTCGTGGATGACACGTTTCCATTGGGTTGTAGCTGTTTTGATCGCGGAAACGTGAGCGCGCACGCGTGCGTCGGCGGAGGACAAAGCTTTGTTGACGCAAAATCGCAGCTGCCATCGCATATCTGCATAAATGTGATTCCAATCATTTCGCTCATCCCTACCTCCAACACCGCCTCGTAACACCCCGCCACGCACTCCCACCAACAACCAGTCCAACCCACCAGCTCCTTACTTACCGCTAAGCCGATTACACAATGCAACCGGACTAATCACAGCGCAGCGTTTGTAAACACCGATGTCATCGACTGTAGTTCTAAATCTCCTCAAATCCCTTCCACCTTTCATCTCACAACGCACCACTGATGCCATGTTGGACTGTTTTAATCACCAGGAGTGAGAGAAAGTGTCGAGGCTTAAATTGTTTTCAGCTCGCACTTTATCACATTAACGTGCTCTCTTGTTCTGAGGCCATTAGAGTGGAGGGATGCAGTGTCGTATCATCCGGCCCTGTCTCTGTTGTGTCATCAGTACATTTTGAAACCTCTGTAATCAAGATATTAAAACACTTTTTTTTTTCCCCCTTTGTGATTGAAATGATCTCTGCTCTGCCCCACAGCCAAACACAAGTAAACAAAGGGCCTCCCTAACGCATACATTATGACAACCTTTTCTTCGACTGTGGGTCTGTGCATGTTTTTATGTATGTGTGTGTGACAATGTGTCTCCGAGTGTGTGTGTGTGTGTGTGTGTGTGTGTGTGTGTGCGTGTGTGTGTTTGTGTGTGTGTGAAGGATTTAAAAAACAGCACAGTTTAGTGGTTCATTAGCAACAGATTAGCTATGCTAATGACATGGACCACCACACACAGAGACTTTGCTATTATGTTTCTGAAAGGGATACCCATCTGACTATGGCCGTGTGTGTGTTTGTGTGCCTGTGTGTGAGTGTGAGTGTGAGTGTGTGTGTGTGTCTGTGTGTGTGTGTGTGTGTGTGTGTGTGTGTGTGTGTGCTCGCATGTCCGTTTGTCTGAGACAAAGAGAGGAAAAGTGCAGTGCAGGTGTGTACACATTATTTCTGCGTGAAGAAGTTAGCCGTTTTGCAAAAACAAAAAACAAAAAGACGGCAAGCTACACCTCCAATAATCCTTATTCAACAAAGGATGTATGGGTAATGAAGTTTTAATTACAATAATGACTGAAAGCTGTCAGAGGACATTTGGGGAGGATTGGACTTGACGATGCTTTTTGACCTGCTGTCCCTCTTTGATTACTACTCACACAGCAAGACGGATAGTGAGGCAGGACTGAGACACGAGTAACATGCGCACGCGACACACTAATCCAGACCCAAGACGCAAGTTTTCCATGTGGCTCCCTCTGATGACATGAAGCATAAATACGAAAAGATGTGTTTGTTTACGCTGAAGTAAACTTCCAAAAGTCTTATTGCTCTTTTAATAAGAAAAGTCTGCAATGGAATTCCACACACTGATTTGTAATACAAACAGCGAAAAAGAGCTTCATGTCCAATTTTCTGGTCACTCCTTAGTGACGCATCCCATTTCTTCTTCTCTTCACCTTTTCTCCAGCGTCATTCAAACATTAAGAGTGGTTTTTTTTTTTTTTTTTTTGTATCTTTCACTGTTTGAGAAAAGTCTCGCGTCGGTAAAAACATTGAAGACTTCGGGGGGAACAAACGAACACTGTGAACGATAAATGGTGAACGTGTGTGTGTGTGTGTGTGTGTGTGTGTGAGTTACCTTCTGTCTCTGCTGCGGGACCTGTGTGAGCGCCGGCTCCTCCCTTTCTCTCTCTCCGCACTGCGACTCCGCCTCCTGCGAGATGAACTGCGGGAAGAACTGCTGCTGGAATGTTTTCTCCTCCTGGCGCACACAGACACAAAAACAAACTAATTTAATTTCTAGTGCTGGCAGAATCCTCAAAACTAAACATCAATCAGACAGCAGGGTTATTGTTTCTGCAATTAATCATTTTGTGTTTTGGGCAAATCTGCAAATCAGTGAAACATGTAAATGTGTATTGAATGCGCTGTGTGGTTCACGGGCTGAAAGAAGTACATAAAGTCCCTGAGAATATACTGTACATTGTTATTGGTAATCATTTTACCATTGCCAGTAAACTCCACTGTACAGTTTAGCATCAATAAACATTCTCTGTCTTCATTTACCAAATCAAATCAGACACCATCTTTGGAAGTTTATCCCTCCCACATAAGTGAATACTGTATTCCTAATTTGTTTATTTCAAGAGCGACTGCGTCCAAATGTCCCAGACAACCTCCAAAACACGAGTGCAGCTGACGGCTACTTTGCATCAGTCAACGCGCTCGTCTCCAGCCCGAGAGCAACAGAGCCACGCAGGCTGCTCCGCGGTTCCTCCACATGGGGCCCCCTTTGGTGCTCGGCTGCTCTTTAATGTGGCTGCAGCAGCGTGTGTGTCGCTTCTATTTTCCAAACACCGCTCACACCGCGTTCCTATTGATATCATGTAGCAGGAGGCATCCATGGGGCTGAATGTAAATGCACAACCCCCCCCCCCACCACCACCACCACCACCACCCCTTCCTCTAGTGTGCAAACAGTTCGAGCAATATTCTTTACTTTTACATCTTTTTCTTTTGTTTCACTGAAGCCAAAAACGCTGCGATCTTTTTAGCACACACATTTAAAAAAAAAAAAAAAAAAAGCAGTCCTATGGGAGCTCTTCAAGATTGAGGGGATGAGAAAAAAAGGGAAAGCAATACAAATAACAGAGAGGCTGAACTATCAAACCGGATTTGTACCACTTAGAGGAGCGCAGGAAATATCCATTAGTATTCCAAAGGATGGATCCCATGAGCGAGGCCCTTATGAAATAACTTCCACGGGCTGCGTAGAGCCGCTTCACACATTACACAGAGAAAACACACAGTAGAGAGCTGAGGGGATTTTTTTTCTCTCTCTCCAAGAAGGATGGTGTTAGCTCACATTTTCTCGTTAAACCCCGCGTGGACTCGGCGTATTAACGCGCAACCCGCTCGAACACTTGCGAGTGAAAAGTGTGGGTTAAAACACAGGAGAACATGAACACATTTCAGGACTCTTTACTCACACAAACTCTTCTGACACACCACATGTGAGGGCTCTTTCCACCATCTGCGTGTGTGCAAAGTTGAAATACCAGCGAATGTGTGTCCTCTCTCAAATGAGCCTATTTACAGAACAAGTTTGACACAACAAACACACTCGCACAAGGTCTTGGTTAATTGATCCAAACATATGGCTAATAGATGAGGGACTGTGGTCCCCGGGTTTACACCGCCCCACTCCCCTTTTACAGACAGGCAATGACTTCCAATCAGCAGTAATGGACCTTGACCAAGCCTCATAAATAATTACTATCAACTGGCCTTGTCTGAACAGGCGCACACAGCCAGTGGCAGCCGTGGATGGATGGAGGTCAGGTCCAGCTACTTGTAAAGATGTCTGAGAACGACCATAGCTGCTTAATTACAAAGTGTGCCATTTTGTAAACATGAGGAGAAGCTTTGAAAACTTGAACAAGATTGTGACCGCTCACGTCCCTTGGAACACCTTCCTGTAAGATTGCACTTCATTTTTAAGACGAGAAACAAAAAGAGCCACGTCTGTTCTAAACTTCAGGACGTTGTTCTGATCAAAACTGACTTCTAGTAAGAAACAAATTCCTTTTAAAAAAGTGCCGGTGCCATCTTTAACGGTGGTTAGTAATAGTTCACATAGTGAGTCGACTGAGCGACTGCAACAGTGCAGGCTTCATTAAAAGTTAAACATTTGAGATCTGTGTCTCGTCATCATAGCAGAGTCTTCTCTGGCCTTCATTTACAAGTTTGGGATAGGGTTCAGAATCACACGATGATTTTAAATTGTCTGAATCAGGGGTCTCCGACAGGTCGCTCGAGCTACTGGTAGCTCACGGACAGGTTTCCAGTAGTTTGACTCGCGTGACCAACTGTGTAAAAAAAAAAAAAAAAATCTGACAACAGTAAAAGCACCTTTTCCCACGATTCATTCATTTATTTGGCCCCTAAAAAACTTGTGTAAAGTAGTCATGTTTTCTTGGACCTTGATGTGAATTGAAGATTATTGCATTTTCATACATGAACAAACAGTAGCTTAATTCAGCTGATGTGTGCTGTGTAAATAAACGCAAGCGATGTGATGCAAGTAGCTCTCAGATGAAGAAAGGTTGGAGACCCCTGGTCTAAATGATCTGAGGGTATCCTTCTCTTTTATAAGTGTTGACATGTTATTCTGACGTGTGTTTTTAAAAAAAAGAAACATCATTCTCGTGCATCCCCACACTTACAGTTGGGATTAACCGATTATTGGTGGTTGATATTGGTCATTCGGTCATCGATCTGCGTCTGTGTTTAATTAACTGATTTAATTCATTCATTAAATCGTGTATTACTTTTGCTCCCCTTCAGCTGTGTCTTTCTCTCTGGGTCTGTTTTCATTCACTTCTCTTGTCTCTAACCTAATGTCCACCTACAACACTTACTGATTGGCTACACATCATGCAAGTAATAGCCAATCAAAACTGAAGCCTAGGAGTCACGAACAAGTACAGAGAGGAGAGCAGATTAGAGCAGGAGGAGACACTCCACATGAGCATTTAACACGTCTTGTGTTGGAGTTTCTAATATTCTACATTTTAGCAGAGCGATTTTCACATTTACCAAATAAGATCAATCATCTCATCAACTACTAATAATCCTCCTTCACTTTTAAGTGAATCATTACGAGAGTAAAGAGTCCATCCTGAAAGATGTCTACAGTTATAGTAATAAATCCTCACATGCAGAGGCTGCAGCCCTGCAGAGCTGACGTCCCAGGTTCAATCCCGGACTGAGGCTCCTTTCCCACCTGTCATCCCCCACTCTCTCTCTCTCTCTCTCTCTCTCCCCGGTTTCTGACTCAATCCACTGTCCTATCTCTCAAACAAAAGCCTAAAAAATCTTTACATGTCTTTTTTACAGTAGGAACAAAAGTAACACTAAGTGACAGCATTATTGTTGTTTACATTAAAATTGGAAAGACTGAGGGATGAAAAACAGTCAACGTTAAAAAAATAATAATACAGAATGATGAGCATATCAGTCATTTCCCAGAAAACACACCCATTATTTAACCCAGTGGTGTCCAAACTTTTTTTCTTGAGGGCCAAAATTGTCGCGTTAGAATGGCTCACGGGCCACAGGGTTTTTTTGTTTGTTTTTTTTAAACATTGGAAGGAACTTTTTGTGTTTTGACCTCTTCAAAAAATGATGTAAATACACAATAACTAATTGCAGTGGGAAACTGTTGTGTTCTAATTTTTTGGAAAGAATAGTCAGGCTTTTATAGGTCCCCCTCCCTAACATGAAAAAGAAAAAAAAGAACGAAATATGTCATCTGATGAGGCCTGGGGCCAAAATCTTCTGATTCTTCGATTTGAAGTCAAGGGCCACAAAAAATCCACTCAAGGGCCACAAATGGCCCCCGGGCCGCACTTTGGACACCCCTGATTTAACCCATGTGTTTTTTTACTTGGGATGCACAAATACGCTTTAAAAGACATAACAACACAACACCAAAACGTTTAAATGACACAGCAGACTGGGATACTTAAGTAAAAGAGATTAATGATGAATGTCATATCTGTACGTATTCTATTTTGATGAGATGAAAAGATGAGTACAAGATTTATTTATTTTTTAAACGTGTATATTGTGATATAAATCTTCTATATTGTTATCAGCCAGAGGACACAGTCAAGCTTTTTGTTATAGCAGGGTTTTCCCAAATGAAGATCTCCTGTTGTTTCACACTAAGTTAGTCTGAACACATAGACCATATAGCTGTGCTACAAAGTAAGCCACCTGTCGTGCAATATGCCAACACAGGAGGACAAGACGAGTACAACACTGCTTGTAAATGTATTTTGTTGACAGTGAATATTATCAAGAGAGCCCCTGTTGATGAAACACTAGCACACTTCAGCTGATGTCCAGTGCTCATCTATTAGGATCTTATGAAGCATGGTTTGCACTCTCACCTCCTGTCTCTGTCTCTGTCTCTGGAGCGAGACTTGCTCCGGCGACTGGACCTCCGGCTCCGGCTGCAGGTCACCCTGCTGCCGGAGGAAGAAGAGGAAGACGAAGAGGAAGAGGATGAACGGCGACGCTGTTTTCTCTTCCTCCGGCTGCCATCTTCACTGTCAGAGGAGCGCCGTCCCATGCTGTCTGACTGTCTGTCTGTCAGCACACACACACACATGCACACGGAAACAGCTGCTTTTAATGGCATAACAACAAATCTACACACAGCTCATGTAAACGTGTTAAACACATAGCCTTTAATCATCAGTACCTTTCTCTTTCAATCTTATGAGCATTATGTTAAATTACACTTCAAACAAAGGATGTGTTTATGAATGTAGTTGTGTATCAGCTATCTTACAGCCTTTCGACTATATATGTTTATAAGTAACAGTGTGGGATCTAATACAACCGCACTACTGTCTAACATGTTTGCTTTTTTCGGACAGGCAGAAATGCATCAGTTTGTTGTCTGTCGAGGCTAGCTAGAAGGCTATCAGTGCTAAATCATCTAACGTGTTTTTGTATTAGCCGGAGTCTTGTAGAGTCTTTACAGTAAGCATGTCTTCATGCAGTCAATAAACGTCAACGAGGCAGCACACGAAGTGAAAAACGACAACTACACTTGAAATGAAAATCCCGCTCCTCACCTTTAAATCGCTGTGAAGCTTCACAAACACAACTCAGCCATGCACTGTACAGAAGACTCGACTCATCGAGCCAGAGTGCATCGATCGAGTCCAGACAGAGTAGTCAAACACAGAGTATTCGCTCACGGACCCTGCTCTCCTCTCGTACCATCAAAGCATTGAATTATAGTGGGGGGGGGGGGGGGGGGGGGGGGGGGGGGGGGGTAAATATCGTCAGACGTAACTAGGTCTGCATTCATTGTTATTGCCACTGAAATAATAGTCGAAAATATTTAATAACACTTTTAATTTAATGTACCAGCCTAACTTGAGAAGTTGTATTTATTGGTTCAAGTGCGTCGGCCTATCGATTGAAACAAATCAATAGCAATGCTATATTTACATGACTGCATGGCTGGTGTCGGTAACTGAAGAGAGCAAAAAAAAAAAGTTGCTATTATTCCATCTCACATTTACAGGCCACCCTTCAATAAAAGTTATAGGTCTTTTATCAATGAAATATATTATTTTCTTATTTTACCTTGTGTTATGTGGGCTATGTGTCATTTTGATTTTAATATCCAGTATATTATTTGTAATTTAATTTTAATTAATGGACTATTGTATTTGTAACAGACAAAGGAATTCACATTTCGTTTTGCTTCAACTATACCACAAAGCCTAAGACAGGAGCTCGTAGGTTTCCAATGATGCAATGCACGAGGTCAATGCTCTTACACAGCCAAGTAATTTACACCATGCAGACAAGCTGTAAAGGGAGACAGTTGATCAAAGCACTTTTCAACAAACTGTATTCATAGTCTATTGAATTTAAAAACATTTAAAAACATGGGACTGAGGGTGGAACGACTAATTTTACTGCAGACATTATCAGGTCAATGAATCGATAAACGTGCATTAGAATGGCTGATAGAAACAAGATAATGGAGGTTCGACTGCAAATAGACACAAGAGGCTTTCTTATCAGTGCGATTGGGAATTCATCTTGCTTTGAGATCCAGCAGAAATAGTCGTAATTAATGCCTAAGGTTCAAGCTGAAACACTGTTAATATTTAATTAGGGGAATTGTTGAAGCTCTTGTGTGGAAAAGGGGCTTTATAAAGATTATCAATAAACACGCTTATTTTTGCATCAAATTAATTCAGACGTTTTCAGAATCCCACTGTATCCTGTTTCTTGTATGCATAGGCTATATGTCGCCTCTTCTTCCTCCTTTAATTGCTCTCTCTCTCTCTCTCTCTCTCTCTCTCTCTCTGCTGTGTTCACGTTACCTTCACTGCAACTCCAACATTGTTTATTTATTTTTTGCAAATATAGGAGCTGATTTCATCGAGAGAAAAAAAGGCAAGTTGAAAAACGTTACTAATTAGTGGGCCCAGTGGCAAAACATCGCAAGAGGCATGATAATGAAGCGTTTAGCTGCTATTTAACATCCTAATGGCTTAAAAAGTCCGCTGAGAATTAATATTACACGATAAAGACTCACTAATGATGACAATTTAAAATACATAATTCCAGATTAGAAACGTAAAGAAACGCTGCATGGCGGAGAAAACTATTTTTCTCAAAGAGTCCCCCTTTGATTCAACGCTCGATATGTTTATTATTATTCTAATGATTATTATCATTATTACTGAATAATGATAATTTTGTTATCATTATTGTTGGAATGTAGCTATGTATCTTTACATTGGTGAACACATTTTTTTATAGTTCTCACATGTCAAAATAAAAGCATGAATGACGACTCATCAACGACGCCGAAAACTTAAGAAATAATGTAACCTGGCTCAAAGCCCACTGTGTTTAAACTGTGGCAGCTTTTTCCAGTGGCTTCTTCTCTCTGATCATGTTCCTCTTCCTCTCAGCTGCTCCTTCTTTTTTTGGGGGGGCTACATCTTTTTTCTCTCCGTGTCATCCTTGTGACTTATTTTTCCCTAAGATCACAGAGATATACGGAGGAGGAAGGACTCCTCATCCATGTGCTTTTCTCTCTATCTCTCCCTCTCTCCTGTCATTTTCAGACTTTTTAAGCCACACCCCTGCAGAGAGAGAGAGAGAGAGAGAGAGGGAGAGAGAGAGGGAGAGAGAGAGAGAGAGAGAGAGAGAGAGAGAGAGAGAGATCCATGAGCATCTCCCGGGTGTTTAAAAAACTACCTCAGGACAATAGCAGCGAATGAGCGCTTAATTAAATTAATTAGTCCTTCTTGTCAATCTCAGATTAATGGCCAATAGCGACGATGCTGCTTAATGTTTTTTTCTACTCCTCTCCCTCTCTCTCCTATATGAGTGAAGAAGGGGAAGGGGGGCTCATCCCGGCATCCTGAGGGGAGGTAATTTGCACGGATCAAGGGGGCAAGGCGTCGCAAAGTATAAATACTGTGACTTCAATAGAGGAGCACCAGCAGGTTCCCAACTCCGCTACCAAAGGAGGAGGAATTGGCTTGAGAAGATCGATTCTTTATATATTTTTTACCTCTTCCCAGAGTTGGCACTAGAAGCAGCATCATCATCATCATTTTTCAAAGTGGGGGTCGACTTTAAACCGAGCCACACCATTGATGTCTTAAGCTGTTGTGGAGCAAAGAGTGTGTGAGTGAGAGTGTGTGTGAGGTGTGTGTTTCTCAAAGAGGAGAGTGCAGGCAGGGATGGAAGAGCTCACCGCGTTCGTGTCTAAGTCTTTCGATCAGAAAGTAAAGGAGAAGAAGGAAGTGATAACCTACAGGGAGGTGTTGGAGACCGGTTCCGCGCGAGCAGGGAGCAGGGAGTCTTTATCCGCGGAGCCTGGGAGTCGAGAGGAAGCAGCGGCAGGAGTCACCCGGAACGTGGCGCTCTCGCCGGGCAGGGAAACGGACATGCTCGGCCCGGAGAGGATCAGGGACTCCGGGAGCCCCAAACTCATAGACGGTAGGAGTGCATGATTTTCTTTACACAGTCTGCAAAAACAGCCAGAAGAAAGAGACTCGTAGAGGAAAAGGAATTCTTCATCAGCACAGTTTTAAAACATCTAATGTTGAGCTTCTAGTTACTATTCAAAAATATACTGCACATTTAAGCAGCCAAATGTTATCGATCTGAGGTATGTTGCAGCACTATCGAGCTTTTCTTTATCACCGAGAAGCAATCTTTTATTTCTGTTCATGAGTTGTTTGCCCTGTGCACCGTTGAAGTCGAAGTTCGCCCATGGTTTTCTTTTGAAATATTAATATTTTAGTTATTAATAAATGTTTGCAGCTGTGTGAAGTTTGTGGTACCTTTGATCACAATTCTTAGATTTTTTTTGCATCCCAAAATGCCTCACCAAGAACTTTTATAAACAACAAGGCCTCGAGCAAACTAATATCCATTCTTTCCCACATGATACAAGTGAAGTCAAAGATCTGTCATATTTTATAGTTCTAATTAACAAAAAAAAACTGTGAACCAATTTTTAGTAAATTCGAATAACGCCTCGGTTATAAGTCTTAAAACAATGATAGAGTTTTGTGTTTTTTTAATCATAAACCATCGTCAGCCATGTTCATATGGCCCATCTGCTGAGAAGAATAAGTTTGAACAAAAATAGGTGGAAATCACGACCTGTCATTCTGCAGCACTTACGTCTGTTTCAGGTGTGTCGGCACATCAGGTGCAGCAGATGGCTTAAATACCAAACTGATTATCTATAATAAATATATAAAATACAGTGTATATATATAAAGTATATAAAGATCAGTCTACTGTGCTGTTATTTTATTTGCTACTCTTTATGAAAAACAAAAATAATAGCGAGTAAAAATAGGCCTCGTTTTTGAAGCACAGTTAATTACTATCAAACGGGAAATATCAATAATTGCTCACGTGGAAAAAAAATAAGATTAACTGTGTTAAATACCATTTTTTCTATTTTAATACAAATAAAAGAGAAATAAAGCCTGCTCACTGTGTGTTATTCAGTTAAGGAAATAACCAAAAGGTGACAGCACGCAGGAGCAGATCTATATGTCAGAGTTGTGTTGTGTTGGTCCAGGGCAGCAGCGTGGTTAAAAGCGGAACAGATACAAGCGTGTATCAGACATCCAACAGTGGGCACATGCAGCCTTGCATATTTATAAGCAGTAAATAATTAAAGAGCTTTATGTAGCTCTACAAAACATCCGCGCTTTGATAGCTTGCTGCTCTTTTAGGGCTGGCAGGGCATGTATTGCTTTCTTTCTTTATTATCAGAGGTTTTATTTCTGTTTGCTGTGGATCGATAACAATTTCTCGCACAGTTTGTAGCAGTTACTCAGGGATGCAGTGTAAGGTTTTTGTGGGTTTGCAGACTTTGACAGCCTCTTGGTTTGTTTTATTTTACCGTAGGAAAGATACGATAATGTATTCTGTTCGGTAGGTGATGCTATAATAACAAAACTATTCTTTAGAGTTAAAATACATGAAACGGTCCATTAGTCTAGATGTTGTTCTCTGATGGTCTGTATTACGCACACAGGCACCACGGACGTGAAAGAAAGGAAAGAGGACTCGAAGCCCATTGAGGACGAGGCACAGGCTAAAATCAAACAGAGGAGAAGTCGGACTAACTTCACGTTAGAGCAGCTCAATGAGCTGGAGAGGCTCTTCGACGAGACGCACTACCCGGACGCCTTCATGCGCGAGGAGCTGAGCCAGAGACTGGGACTGTCAGAGGCCCGAGTACAGGTAGGGACTGTCCCTTTAACTGATGGGGAAAATACACCAATTAATACATACACATAAACGGAATGATGATGAAACAATGTCAAAATAAAGAATTTATGATCACATAAAAATAACACTGGGCCTTTTAAAATATATAAACGAATTAACTCATAATCATAATAATACATATTGACATTATTAAAACTATTATTATATTTCATGTTGATAACTATGTCAGCATGGTATGCATGCTAACAACAACAACAATAATAATAATAATAATAATAATAATAATAATAATAATAATAATAATAAACAGACTCATGTTTGCTTCGCACCATAAGGTATGATTTTTTTTTAGCTGTTCAAAGTATCCCAAACGTTTTTTTTTAAATGAAATATTTTAGATTTTTTTCTTTCACAGTACGTTTATTATTATTATTATTATTATTATTATTATTATTATTATTATTCAATCCGTGGCTTAAATAGGCCTTGGTCGCATGTGTCACGAGACTCGTTTTAATCTTGATCGTCCGACTCAACAGCAACAAATAATCCTCCAAATATTTGCCTCCACTTTCATGGTGTATGTTGCTACAATTCTCTTGTTTGTGAGAGTTGCTGTCGTTTTTCATGGGGACACACCATCTGCGCAGAAACCCAGTAAGGCTTCAGGGAAGAGGAGGGGGAGGGGGAGGGGGGCATGTCTTGTGTAACAGGAGCAGGGAGGGGGGCAATGACTACACACAAGTCCAATCCTTTGATTTATAAAATCTTAAATTATTTCGGACTATTTTATATTCACCAGCTCGGGTGAGGACTGAGCATTTGTTTTGAATATTGCAATAATTTTGTTAAAAATAAAATAAAAAAGGGAAAGCATATAATTAAACCAAAAACATACAAAACTCAACCCTCCAAAAAAGTTAAAGACAGCCTTTTTGCAGGGCTCTCCCGTCCTGAACTGGAATCTCCCCAATAAGGCGCATTGTGTCCCGAACAAGGCGCACAGCTCAGGGATTTACATAAATTATGTATTATATTCTACCCAAATCAAGCAGCCTTCTCTTTGCTCCACTCTTATTTCGTTTTAACCAGTTGCATGCGTGGATTATACATTTATTTAGATTTTTTTCGCTTGCAAAAATCAGTCCATAACAGGAGGGCATTTGCTTTTATCATGGCACTAAATTAGACCTGAAGAATGCACAAAAGCACTTCCGATTGACAAGCACTGTGGTCAATAAATGAAGCCAGCTGACAGAACAATCGATGTGATATTTCACTCAGTGTATATGAACCTAATGTGCGAGAGATTGCAGATTTACATGCTGTTGTATTGTGGGCTAATTTAGGCCGAGATGCGAGTTTGTCTGTCTGCTAGATTCAAAGCAGATTCATCGTTTAATCTGCGTTTCAAGGCTTTTTTTTTCTCTGAAAGTGACGCTCGTCGATTTGAACAGAAAGGGAAAATGGAGAAGTGTGCAGTCTTTGAAGCCTTTCTTTCTGTGTGTTATGGCAGTGATTAGACACAAACTGCGAGGCTATTTAAGCGTTTCTCTGACATGGATTTTTGTGCAGATAAGGGTAATTAATTTCAGCGGTCATTTAATGAGAGAGAAAGAGAGAAAGAGGGAGATGCTCTCAGATCGCGTTGCTGTGATGTCCAAAAAAGCGTAATAGCGTTGCTGCCATTCGATATCTGAGAGTCCATTCAACTCTTCGGGGACACTAATCTATAGAAAGATGAAACCAGCGCTGACAAGGTTATTTATTATAGAGCAATAGTGCTGCACATTTCAAACAAGGGGGTGTTTCTATGCTCCTAATAAGCTTTTAATGTCCTCTCATTCTCGTCGATTTGCAACTTTTCATTGTGGTTCTTTCTCTTCCTCTTTGCTCCATCCCTCCTTTTCCTCTCTCGTGTTGTAGACTAAATGAAATAATTCAGATCTGGGGTTAAGCAGTGCCATTAATATTTCAGTGCTCCTCGGGGATATTGTTTTTCTGCGGGTGTTGTCACTTTGAGAGGAATTACACATTGCCTCACAAGCAGCTGCCAATCAGCGGTTCTCTAATTAATTTCTGTCCCTGCAGGTTTGGTTCCAGAATAGGAGAGCCAAATGCAGAAAGCAGGAGAACCAGTTACATAAAGGTACGCTTTTTATATTGCATGCATGCTGCCATTAACACAACACTACACAAGATTACTTCTATTTTATTGTATTTTATTTCATGGCTCATGCACGAAGCATCTTTCATCTTTACGCACTGTGTACGCAAAGCGACACTGTGGTTTGGGACGTTCTCCTCTCAATTAGGCAATCGTCTCTGTTTTTTTTCCCTTCAGGAGTCCTGATTGGAGCAGCCAATCAGTTTGAAGCTTGTCGTGTAGCGCCATATGTCAACGTGGGGGCTTTACGGATGCCATTCCAACAGGCAAGTTACTTTCAAGCGTCTACTCTTAAAACCAGACCAATCCCCTGACTGCTGTCTTGGCATAGGCTATGCACAAGTGCTATGCAGGGAGGGTAACTAAACTCTAATGACAGTGACAAAAAAAATTGTGTGCCAACACAGGGTAGCCTGTACTGACTAATTGGAAAATTCCCTCTATTGTTTTATGGATCATTAGTGTACCCACCATGTAAATAGTTCCAGCGTATAGGACAATGAAGAACAACTGTTTCCTTATGTCTCTATTCTATAACTCGTACAAAAACAGACGATAAACCACATAAGGGGATGGTAATTGAACTGTGCACCTGTTTTGGGGGGGGAGGGGGTATGAGGACGGGGTATAGCTATATGTGCATATTGTATTTAGTGAAAGTGAAGTTTTGTCTTTACGCTCGAACGCCTTGTTCTGGGAAAATCATCGTGAATGCCACATATTCCCAAAGGCCACTAATGGCTGAACTGAGATCAGAATTCATGCTATTGATGTACATATACCAACTCAAATTTGACCTTTGATTCGTGAGAACTGCAACACACCCAATAATGACCTCATAAAAAAGATGGCCTCCAGTGATATTGCTCAATGACACTTCGGTTAAAAAAAAAAAAGCAAAGGAGTTCAATCACGAAGTGCAGCTGAGTAATGGCTCCTTTAACCGCGAGGTCACCCTACCTCCTTACATTAGTAAACAGTGATTACATCTAGGACAGTGACACTAGTGAATGACCCTCAGACACACTGCAAAGTTAACGCATGTTCTCCCCCCTTCTCTCCCCACCCGTGCGTCCCGTCCTGTAGGATAGTCATTGCAACGTACCGCCCTTCTCCTTTCAGGTGCAGGCGCAGCTGCAGCTGGACAGCGCCGTGGCCCACGCGCAGCACCACCTGCACTCCCACCTGGCGGCGCACGCGCCCTACATGATGTTTCCCGCGCCGCCGTTTGGACTGCCCCTGGCGACGCTCGCGGCTGAGTCCGCATCCGCGGCCTCTGTCGTGGCCGCCGCAGCCGCCGCCAAGAACACCAGCAAGAACTCCAGCATTGCCGACCTGAGACTGAAGGCCAAAAAGCACACGGCCGCGCTGGGACTGTGACGCCAGGTGGTCGGGTGGACGCAGGCCGTGCACGCCATGTCTGCAACGTCCGCGCGACTAAGAGATGCTGAACACTTTCAAAGAGAGACAATACAAAGTGAGAAACAAATATCCAAGGACGATATTTATGATTTTTTAAATGAAGGACGACGAGTATAACTATAAAACAAATAGGCTATTTATGAGATTAAGAAAAGACAATGAAAGAAAAAGAGACTGATGTGATAGCCTACCCATAGGTGATTTTGAACGGAGGGATTGGGACGCACGCGGGATCCTTACAGCTACATGGCTGACGAGGACACCATGAAAAAGAAGAGGAAGCAGCAGCTGGGACGGTCGATACTTTGTCAAACAAGGCGAACCTTTCTGCAGTTGTTTTATTATTATATTATTATTGTTACAATTTCATTTGAACCTATATAGAGGCTGGCCTCGTTCTAAAACACGTTCTCTTTCAAAAAAAAAAAAAAAAGTCAGAGCAGTTTACAAAAAATGACATTGATTACAGTTTTTTCTCCCTCAACGATTTCCTGTATAAAAATTCTGAAAATGCCCAAGCAGTGTTCGCATGAGTTTGACCTCATCTCTCTCTCTCTCTCTAAGGAAGGGCAACTCTCACTTGAATGTTTGGCCTATTTGACCTTGTTTGGACCTCCTCTGGTAAAAGGTGAAACTATAGGCAGAAATGTGAGATTATAATATATGTGTAGGCTACGCTGAACATTTTTCGTCAGGCAAACCGGATCTAGTGTCCATACCAGGTGGTGATTGTCCCGTTTTAAAGGGGACGTCAATAATGCCATCTTTAACGTAAAGAGGAGGACTTTTTCCGGTACGGGCACGTGTAAAATATGTTTATACACAAGAAACATGCATTATTTTTTATTATTTAGTGGCTATAAGAATGCCTTGTGGGGAATTTGTTTATTTTGTATTTTACTTTATTTGCGTGTATTAAAATATGTGCTTTCTGTATGTAATTTTGGTGTTTTTATAACAGTGAAAGTGAACCTACCTGAGGCACGGGTTTCTAAGGAAAAAGAAAATAATATTCATTCAATTGTTTTACTTTTCCATCACATGTGAAACGTGAATCCATCCAAACAAAATGTTTTTCGTTCCTACAATAAATTAACGAAATTTTCTTAAATGTGTTGACATTAATTTGATGTTATTGATTGGACTTTATCTGATGTACATATCATTATCATTATTATTATTATTATTATTATTATTGGGACTATTATTGTTGTTGTGACCACTAATCCTTTGAGGGTGATATATATAATAGAATAATAATTCATGCCTGTATAGCTTCAGGTCTTTTGATAACGTCACAGTAGTGACAGGCCCGTTTAGTCAGGAACATGGGTGTATGTCGCTGTGCCCATGCCAAATCGATGCATTATTCATCATCTGGTTATGGAGCGTTTGAAAGGAGGGCTGGTAATTTCCAGTACAAGCTAGAAAAAGTGTCAGATAAAGGATAAAAAGAGACAGGAGCCGTTCAGTGGCTTAAAGATCAAGGTTTTGCTCTGAAGCACTCGAAATGCACTCCATTATTACATTAAATTTAAACTGTTTTTACTCATTTAGGTTTGAACCACCGTATTTTCCTCGCAATAATTAAATACGATAACCCCGACGGCCTAGTAATTATATTAAACAAAGATGCATTTTTAATTTAATTACAGCACAGTTTATTTGCACATAGCAGCACAAATGCCAACATTATATCTGGCCCTAATCGATTTTATTTCTCCAGCACAGCTTCAGATGTCAGTAATAAACAGTTTTACATAATAATTATAATATAGGTTAATGCTATGCGATGTAACTCCAGGGTGTATCCCTATGTTACGCCTCGTTTCTGGACTAATGCCCATCTCCACTGAACGGAAACGTGGCAAGACCTGAAGTTTGGCATTATGCATGAACACATACCAGAGTCTCACAAGGAAAAATGCCTTTGTAAATAATCTATTAACGCCTGCCTCACTTGACTTACAAATCTGCCTGATTTATTTCCTGACATCTTAACCGCCTCTTATTGAACATTTAATAAACACCTGACACGGGAGCCGATAATTATAGGAATCCAGATCGCGTTACCCTTACGATATTTCCACACAAAACACAATGTCTTTAGCTATTAATTAATACTGATCTCACTGAGTCTGCACTACAGACTGGTGTGTTTGTGTATCGCGCCGTTTAGGGCTAGATTTAGACGCCAAAGCTATTGAATTATTGATTGGGAGCCTCGCCAGTAATGGAGGAGACGGAACTGGGAAACTGCTGAGCCTTGCGCGTGCACAAAGCTGCCCTGCGATGGAACAGAGACACCAGGGTCGGGCTCGTGCCTGTACTACCGCTGTGGAGGACTGTGGTGTTGTGAATTTATTTGTACGGACTACAGAGAGAGGTCAAGTTCATGAGAGTGATGATGTCACATCAACTATACTAATTAGATATTACTCTTAATATTTTGTTAAATGTAGAACAAGTTTGGAGAGGCATTACATTTTGTTGAGTAAAAAAAAAGTAGATGGATAAATGATAAATGAGCTTTAAAGATGCTTTAGAATACAAGTGTATCAACATTAATTACCAGTAAGTAGTACATTGTGAGGTCATTGTACAGTTTAATGAAACAAACAATTTTGGGGGTGTAATACATTTCCAGTGAAATGTGGCATGGTTAGAATTCATCAGGATGAAGCTTTGTATTGTGGTGTCAACTGACTTTTCAACATGTTTGCTTCCATATGAACTTCTTCATGATCATGGTCCAAAGTCATGCATCAGACAGTCAACTAACAGCATGTTTCTGAGGTGTTAGTGTGGAGTGGAGGGCCTCAGCCCAGTGGGGGCCCAGGAGACAATGAGACTGGGGCACACAAGTGTTCTCCTGATTAGACATGGAGACGACCAGCGCACTCGCTCTCCTCTCAACACACTCTTAAGACACACAGCCAGCCGGGAGCCAGCCTTGCATGCAGGCTCTTTCTCTCTTTCTTCTACTCTCTGTCTTTTCCCTCCTGCTCAGCCCATGCTGTCCCATCATCATCATCTCTCTCTCTCTCTCTCTCTCTCTCTCTCTCTCTCTCTCTCTCTCTCTCTCTCTCTCTTGCCTGTATATTATCTCTATTTCTGTCTGTTCGAATGGGTTATTGTATACCGTGTTAAAGGAGATAAAAGTGGGACAGTTTTATTCATCAAATGAATGAAAACAAAACTGGACGGGTATAAATCCAAATGCATGTAAGCAGAGACACCCCCCCCCCCACACACACACACACACACATACACACACACACACACACATCATCCATAGTCTGCTGGTGAGTCACAACAGCACTCCACACCATGGAATCTTTCATATCAACTGGTGCTGTCTTGTTGCTATATTTACCCCACTACAACCCCAGAGACAAATACACTACTCTCTCATTTCCCGCACTTGGCCTTTTATCAAATTAGGGCACGTTAAACAATCGCACAGAGGAGTTTTTACTGACAGCTGCATGTGAATGGCTGTGGCTGAATGTGATTGTGTACACTGCTTGGATCCGTGCTTGAATGTATGTGAGAAAGTATGCAAGCTTTCTCTTCTCTTCTTCTCTCTTCTCTCTGAGGGTTTGCCTTTGTTACACGTTAGGAGTGCTCAAAGAGCAGGGCGCACCAAAGACAACAGCCATCAGGAGCAACAGCAGATAAAAGAGCAACTTCAAAGACATCAAATGGAGCGAAAGTGAGAAAGAAACCTGCTGAAAAACTCTCTCCAATAGCACTCAGGCCGGCAATTAGGACGCCATATTGCTGCCTGTTATCATGCACCGTGCAGGCCTGGGTGGCTAACCGCAGCACTCGGTGTGGGTTGCAGTCAGTTGAGAATTGCAGCATTCACAGAGCTCGACTGTATTTAATTTCACTGTAGGATGAAAAAGTGGGTGTTCACACAGATTTGACCCCTGCTATGACCAGCGAGGCTTAACCATGGTGATTACAGACAAAGAAAAACAACAGTGTCTATCTCCAGCTCTCTTCTATTCAGCAGGCTGAAGTAGAACAAAACAAAACAGAGGTCAGAACAAAACAAGAAGTCTAATTGTTTCACTGTTTCCTGTTTAGGTGCCCCGGGGCAATCTACACATTTTTATGTACTCGCCGCATTTTATTTGTTATTAATTCATTTCCAGTTGCAGCTGGTTTGCAGATTAAGGAGATAACATAATGTATAACTCCCTGCCCTGGGAAGAAGACATAACATGGGTGTACGTGTTGAGAACCTGAGGGCATTAGCAGCTCTGAGGGGGTTTTGTTGTTTGTCTGGGAAAAAAAAGGGGGTGACATTCAATGTATTGTGAGTGCACTGGGGGGTGAGTTTGTGTGCGAATGTGTGCATTGTGGTTTCAGAGAAAACAAGGAAAATGAAACGTTGGACAGAAAGAAAGAGTGAGAGAGTGATGTTAAACATTTGGCTCATTCCTGCGCTGTATTTACAAGCCGGTAAGATCCAATCATGTGTGTGCGAGTATAATGGAGTACTTGCTTTTCAATCATCAGATGTTTGTACACAGACTCTTAAATTACAAAAAGCCTCTTGGAAACACAGGCCCAACTCGTCTCATATTGATTGTGTTCACGCTGTCTGAAGTTTACAAAATGTCATTTTAAAAAATGTCACATAACGACAAAAAAGTCGACAAATCACCCAATATTTGTATCAGGATGCTCAAGTGTCTTTTTAATGTGGGTAAATCCGGGGAGGTCCAGGATCATTCATTCTGGGGTTAAGGGCTTTTTCAACAATCTGTCCAGGGAACCATTTATGACCATTTATATATCTGTCAACCACATTCAAATGCTCTAGGAACTGGTGACAGACGTGTGCGGTCAAAGCAAAGTTTAACTGCGATGGAAAATAGCCTCTGGTTTTCAGTATGAGCATCAATCACCTGCATACTGTAAATGTTATACTCATAAAGCCATTCATCTACATATGTGCAGTATGAAAATCAATATATCTTACTGATGTTGGAAAACATACAAATCCATCATAGATATGCTGCTTGGAATTTACATACAGGTTTTCCCTTTGGTTGTTGCTTACAAACACGTCATGAATTCATGAAAAATGTATTGAGATCGTTTCAGAATGTGACCTAACGAAACAGTAAACATTAACTATGGGTTAGACCACATTTAATATTTGAAACAGTCCTGAAATATTGGAAAATCTTTACCAGTGTATCAGGGAAGCATCAAAGTCAACTTAAAAATCTTAATATTTAACATGTTGAAGTTAAGAATTTAAACTTGTTGGATTTATAATTAGAAATGCCCCGATTGGGTTAATCAGGGCCAATACTGTGCTAATGTTTAAAATGACAAGTTAGTCGATTGCTGATTGTGATACCAATGTTTGTTTAATTACTTCTTTCTTTCTTTATCTAATGTCTAACAATGCAAAAAAAAAAGTCTGTTTGTTGAACAGGCGATTTCATCAGCTCAATAAAAACCTCTTCTCTGAATCCTCTTTGCAAAATCCTGACTTGTAACTTGTAAACTGTTAAATATTTGCAGTATAATTCTGCAGTATGAGTTTAGAGCTGAACGCAAAATCATGAACCTTGACAAACAGCGATTGATATTAACTGTGATTGGAACGTTTCAAACGCTTTGCCAAGAGATGCACATTTTCAGCAGGCTCCTTTGCTTACGGAAGTGAACAGGACATTCAAATTTGCTCATGTTGATTTCACTGAAACTTTATTATGGAACTGCCATCATTTATTTTTGGGTACAACAATTATTAATATTATTATAATGTAATGTAAAAACTGTAGTGGGGTTGTCAATAGGACACAGGGCTCCAATGTTTCCCATTTAAACTGGAAAAACTTAGATTTAGACTTTAATGTCACTAAGAGGAAATACCTTGTCACAGCACCTTTTCTGTAAAAAAGACAATGCCAGCTAAAGATCAATGCTAACACAACACACAGTGTATAGCACAAATGATGCCTTTTGGTCAGGGCAGCTATAACAGCAGGGATCAGCCACTTCCCAAGGCGAGCACCTCAGTGCTCTGTACCTCCGTCCTGAGGGAAGTAATGGCTCTGTTGTTGAGTTCTGGTGCGGGGAGACCAATTCTTCTTGCAGCTGTGTTTGTGATGCGTGTGAGTTTGGGCCCTCTGTTTATGAGACAACTTGTTGAAGAAGCAGGTGGAACAGTACAGTAAGACGGGTTGGATCATGCTCTAATATAGCAGCAGTAACCTTTTCTGTTTTATGCTCGAAACAATTCCTGTCCGCTTCTCAACTTTAAAAAGTAAAGGCAAATAAATACATATTTTTTAACAGTGTCAGGTTCACTTTGAAATTACAGATGCAGGTGTCATCTAATTGATTTCTTAAGCATCATCCATGAAAGTGTAGGTGAACCATCCCACATACTCTCCTGTATACGAATAAGTCTTTGGGACAGTAAAAAAAAGAGAGCTAGAGGTCAAGTGCTTTCCAAGTAATAGAATTTTAAATCAGGAAAAAGTCTGTCATCCAGCGCATCTTATTCCGATGTTTTCATTGATCCTGCCACTTGTGTTCCCTCATTGATACAGCCCTATTGACAGCTGTATTGCTATGGTAATTTACTCCTTAGGCAAGTGCATGTAAGTTGCTGTCCCCGGGCTGGAAGATAAATACATACGAGATACACACACAGGCACTCGCACACATGTACACATGCCTTATTATAGGCTAATAAGATGAGCATGAAAGGTAATGTATAATGGAGGAGGACCATGTCAAGTTCAACTGGGAGGACTACGTTGAGTGGGCTGTGTGTGTGTGTGTGTGTGTGTGTGTGTGTGTGTGTAGGTGTGTGTGTTTAGGTGAGTCACTGGTGGGAAGAATGCATCATGTTTCAGTGCAGGCTAATGTAAATTGATGTCACAAGCTGAGAGAAGGGCAGACAAAATGCGAAGAGCTGACTGAGCTGCATTACGAGGGCCAAGGAGGCATTGGAGGAGGCAGGACCCCGATGCGGTGTGACGTTCCATTTGATTACACCGCTGGCTCAACAATCTGCCAACGTCTAATTAGATGGGCCTGCATTAGCTTCCTCCACAGTAGAGAAGTGTGAGAGAAGGACACTATCTCATTGTGAAATGGGATGTAAAAATAGATCTTGGCCCTCACTTTGCTCCCTCTCTTCTTTATGTGATATCGCTACTTTTCAGTGTGCTATATTCTCTCTTTGTGTCTTTGACTTTCTCACACTTACTTCAGATTCTTTGCTTTTCTTCAGCATACAAACAAGGATAGAGACTGTTATTTACCAGGGGAGCAGTTAGCATTACTTAGAATTGTTTATTCAGTGCTTTCCTTGATTACTAAAACGTACAAAGCAGACACAAGAAGAAGGACAAAGTGATGCTTTTACGAGGGTGAATATTTTAAAGTTAAAAAGCTGGATTCTGGCGCGTGTGGTGAAAAAACATTCTCTCCCTTCTTGTTGTCACATGTATGGAGAATGAATATCACGTGCGTCTTAAAATAGGTGATACTAGCTGTGGCAGATAAAGATAGAAAAAGAAGCTCAATGATTGACATCACCTGTATCCCTCAAGTGTAGTGAAAGTTTTAAACCGGATTTAAGTGTAACCTGGATCTTTTGAAAGAAAGTACCAGTTGTTTAACCGAGAGAGTAACTGAGTGAGTGGCATTGAATTTGGACTTCAGTGGACTAAAGAGCGAGGAATGTGGAGGGGCCTGCTCCCACAGAAGGAGCAGGCCGAGTTAAGAGGACAAGGGCAGAGATATGAGCAGAGCTGATAAAGAAAGGATGATGTTTAAGAAGGGAGATGGAGGTGCCAAAGACATGAGTGTGCCAAAGAGGAAGCACTTTGTTGAGCTAAAGCATGTTTGAGAGAATGCCTCTTATCTTAATGATGACAGAGACCCTTTTAAAGGGTCACATGTAACACAGTCTGTTCTGGAAGAGCTCTTGTAGGACCACTGAAGACAAGCAGGGGGATAGAAGCATTGGATGAAACCCAACAAAACATGTGTTATGTATAAGTTGCTACTGAAACTGTTAACGGTAAAGGAGGCTGAATTGATTCATTATAAGCCGCCAAAATAGATTTACATTTTATAACTGAAGCGACAGATTTAAATAAATATAACTAGTCTTTTATTTTCAACTGTTGAGGAGATAGCTTGAGACCTGTCCTGTCTCCAAAATAGAGGGGACAGGACAATGGACAGAGTAGAACATTGAGGAGAAAGATAGCAGGATGACACACAGGAAAAGAGCCAATGATCTGAGTTGAATTTGAGCTGCCCACTTTGATGACTACATCCTCTAAACATGACCTAACTGCTATGGTGCCCCAGGTTTTACATTTAAAGGAGAGAAAACAAGAAGGTTCCAAAATGATCAAACTTCTGTGTCAAGGATATCTTCAACTACAAGCCTAATAAAAGATTTTTAAAAAGTCTGAGAACTGACAGTTTCAGGGGGCATTGCCTTTATTTGTGATAAATAAAGGTGATAAATAATTCTTTGATGACTGGTTTAAACTGACTGGTTTTAACTGGTTTAGTTTACAACTTGGATGGATGCACAGCTATATCTCCAACACTAATCATACACAATGTTATATGTTATTGGTTCACATGTGTTGAATTATATATGGATTATATGGAGGAAAATATAAGCATAATAATAATACTGCTCTGCAGCGCTGTATAGTTTATATAAAGCTGCAGCACTGCTAATAAAAACATTACTCCAATATTTTTGTGGTAACTTGGTTTGAGACTTGTTTAACTTGTTATATGTGGAAAAATTGCATATTCTAAATGACAAAGAATGTATTGTGATTTTTTTCTGCTGGGTCTTGTGTGTACATAATACAACTGCATTAGCAAAGCTTTTCAGTTACTTTGAACATTTTTCACTTAAATCAGCCTTAACAAGCTCTAATTGTGAGCTCTGCACCGCTGCTAATGTCAACACTTCTTCATATTAGTCACATTTGCTTACTTTATTCCCTAAAAGCCATTTTTCTTTGGTGAGTGTGTTGGATAAATATAGCCCTGCCTCACTGTGAGAGTGTTTCCAAGCATGAGATGGAGCAAATGCAATGTATCTTTATAATATTTCCTTTGGGTGATATTTACAATCCCAACACTCATATCACAGTGATTTCCCCCCTTAAATGCTATTAGGAATAATTTGAGGAAACAGCAACATGCTGGAGTTACTGAACTTCTCATAACTGCTCACTCAATTGTTTCTATGACCAAAGTATGAGATGAAAACCTAAGCTGAGAGCCTGCCGACCACAGAGAGACGATGTAGCGTGGTCTGGAGGGGGAGCGTGGACACAGAAGAGATCCCAACACTGTAAAAACACATCCCTCCGGCACCAATATATAAGCATACATATGGGATGGCAAAAATGGAAGACGACACTTTAAATGACATTATTATAAAATGCAATACTCCTGGAATGATCCCTTATTAAATTAGGCCCTATGATCCAAGATGAATTTCCCGCTTCTCTAATCCATCAAGAGGAGAATATTAAAAGATAGGCCTCAACTGGCATTAGAAGCTCACTCCGTCTTGACTTTCATTATTCTGCATTAGGGTGCTGCTGGGGGAGAGCCTCTTAATGAGAATTACAATGATTCACTGGCCCCGGCCCCACTTCTGACAAGTCAAATATTAACTCCTCAGTCACAGCTGTCGGAATTAAAATACTTTGTAGCCGTGGACGTGCTAAATTAAATTGGCCTTTTATGTTCCTTACATGGCTGACCCCCGTGGGGCTCGAGCGCCTCAGTCGCCACTGAGACAGCTTTGACAGAGCAAGAGAAAGAGGCAGCGAGAGTACACACACACACACACACACGGACACGAAATGGGACTCGCACAAAAACAAACATTTCTGTCCCCCGTGTGTCATTCTGTCATCTTCTCTCGCTATCGCTGTATTCTGCCCCTTTTCCTTCAGCCTGTGTCTCTCACCAGAGGCTGTTTCCTTGGCAGACATCTTCTCTGTGCTGTTTGTTTGATAGCCAGTGTCAGCTACTGTCAACTGCTGTCTGTGTTTTTCGCCACAGTCTCTCTCTCTATTTGCAGGGCCGCAGACACACATAAAGGCTGCTCACCTGTTGCTCAGCTTTTATGTTTAACAGGCAAACAGATTAACATAGCAGAGCAGCCTTTCATAAAGAGCAGGGGGAGCTTTGTTTCTAATGCGATAAAGGTTTAGTATGCAGACAATAAATCAAATTCACATCAACCTTTAAAAGTTTTATTTTGAGTTAATTTGCACTCACTTAAGCAGGGGGCGAGGGCTCGCAGACCCACACTCCTCTCTGCCTCCTGAAATTCCTCTGTGTACAAACCAACGCATGCTGGGTGTTTCCTCCCCGCTCCACTCACTCACCAGCTCGCTCTGGCCCTGAGGTCACCGACGCTGACGGTAAGAGTGGGGAGGTTCTCTGACTTTTGCCTGCCTCTTTCCCCAGCAGCATTTCTGCTCTGCTTGTCTTGCCAGCAGAAATCGGAATCCTCCTCCCGCTCCGTTTGAGCTGCTTACAAATAAACGATCGATTTCACTAGGAGACAGAAAAAGAGAGAGGGGGGAGGGAGAGATAGAGAGAGAGAGAGAGAGAGAGAGAGAGAGAGAGAGAGAGAGAGAGAGAGAGAGAGAGAGTATAACTGCCATGACCCTGCAGTCTGCAAATGTTAGACTTGAAATCGCTGGAATTTTTTAATTTTTTTTTTTAACAAATGCATGCCCCAGGACATGTCACCTCTCCCCTTTCAAAAGTCAACTGAATGAATAAAGAAATGGATGGAGCTGATAAAGAAAACAAAAAAACGGCCAAATGGAAGAGAGTGGAGGATTAATTCAGTGGGCAGATGGGTCTTGGTGTCAATTTGAGCTATTCTGATCCACAGAATTGAAACAGGAGCTTCAACCAAGCCCCAAACAAGCCACCTTTGACCCTCATGACAGAGACAATACCAGTACTATATATTCATTCAATTCCTGTGCACGCTTTGTTTGGCCTAAAACACTTTTTTTTCTTTTACAGCTCCAGCCTTACTTTCAAAGTCTGCACCTTAGGTCGAAACGATTAGCATGCGAGTATAGACCGAGGGTAACAGACAGCTTCTGCACAGCTGGATACAGCAGTTCTATAGTGGAAGGACTATACAAAAACACACTTTAAATAACTTTTAGCTTCTAAATTGAAAGTATCAATGCTTTCCTGACCCAGGGTTACCATTAATGTTATTAATTACAACCCAGAAAGTAATTACTCCTTGTTGAAAGCAAATTCCTTTTAGTATCGAGTTTCTCTGTGCCTTTGGGAAAATGTTTCCCCCATTATGTAAGCAATTAGAATTAAAAACTGTTCTGACCTTAAGGTTGAACATTGAACACTTCCATAGTTCTCATTATCTGCTTATAATTAGCTTCAAGTGTGAGAAGTAGCATGCACATGTTGAGAAGAAGAGTAAGCAGAGGGGTGTATTAAAATACCCAGAATCCTTGTTTCCTGAAGGGATGATGGTGTGCATAAATGGCTCCATTACTGTGCCTTGAGGCTTCAATAGGGAGTGATTTAGACGACACCTCCTGCCGTGCACCATCAGTCACTCTTTTCGAGTTAAGTAAGCCATGTGAAGGACTGTTATCCTTACTAGCTTAAGCCCCCATTAATCAGTCCACTTCACCTGTCAATACAGACACTGGCTTCCAATCAAACAACCATTACAGCAGAGAGCATCCTAATAAAGGAGATCTTTGTTTCTTATTGAGTTAATGAGCCAGAGTACACACTCCCAGCTCTCTTCAGACCAGCATCGGCAGAGTATTTCACTCTCCTCATGCTTGGAGGTGCAGGAGGTCAGGCTTTACACGCAAAGTGCTTTGGAATGTGGAGGCGGCGTAGGTTGAAATAATTGAATGAAATCGTTCCGCAATTACAACCATGCGGAAAAAGATCTGTTTGAGATTGCCCTCTGAAGGTGCACCATTGATCTATGTAAATTGATACCCAATCAAAATGCTACCTTCTTGTTGTGATTGTCATTATTGCTAATTTTATGCGTGATAGCAATAACCAAGCTCAGCTGAAGAACAATTGGGCCCGAGCTCGGTGAAGACTGACGTGCCATTCGACGCCTGATTTCGAGAATAAAACTCTGAGCAGGTGGGAGTTTGCCATCCTCTGACAGTCCTTTTCAAAATGACAAAATCCATTCTTCCGCATTGATCAGTTATTCTTCTGTCTTTCAGCGAGCATCTTCAGACCCTCCCTCCCTCTCAGCCGCTCCCTATTGATCCCGGCCGGTGATTGGTCGAGCTGTAATTTGAGATGGACATTGACGGATGAGTCCAAACTGTTTTTCTATCTCTCTACCTTCTCTCCTCTCGGGGGTGATGAAGTCATAATGCGAGTGACAGAGCCAGACTGGGACCAATTGCAATGGAGTGCTGGCCTGAGTAACCTTTAGAGCTGGTGCGGGATGTCTTCTGGTCTGTCGCACATGCCCCCCTGGGTGCTCCGTGGTCACAGGACTCATAAATGATCCCACACAGGCAGCCGGAGTGGACTGAATGGCTAGAGAGAAGAGAGGCATTACAGTCGTAGCAATGAAGAGGATATCTGAGGAGCAACAGGATCTATCTACAGCAGGAAAAGTATCAGTTTAGACCATTCTGTTTCAGATTCCAAGGCAGAGAATTATGACAGTGTGAAACATTCTCATTAGACAATTCTGCTCAAATCAGATCAATGAATCAATGAAATCCTTGTTTCAATATCCATTGCCAAAAAATTGCTACTGTCAAGTCATTGAGTAAACAGTTAAAATATGGCCGATGATGTTCAGCTCAAGACAAAGTTAAAACCTTCAGTGTGGAAGCTGCTTGGATTTCTGAAAACCTACCTTAATTAATCTCTTTTGCTGGAGTGGTTTGTATTTTGTTTGTAGTCTGAGTATAATTGTCAACCTCTATTTTCAAAGGTATGGCTGTATGCAGTACGTGGTCAAGAGTAAGAAGAGTGTAACACAATGTATCACCCAAACAAAATGTATTGTCAACTTAGGACGATTTCAGATTTTTAGATTTTAACGTCTCCAAAAAACTATCTCTGTGTCATCCCTTAACTTCAAATCCATTTTCAATTCCCTAATCAGAAAATAAACAACGACATGGTATGGAAAATTAAGTCCAGGACAGATATCTTTCATTGTTAACCCCCCCCACCCTCATCAGCAGCCCAGAAAAGTTGTCTGTCACTTTCAGAGTCTAAATTGTCACCAGACAATAGTCAGTGCTTTCTAAGGCTAAATCAATAGATGATGCTACCTAAGAAAACAAAGCTGAGCTCTCCAATACAGTTTAGGTAGCAGCTTACAACCTACATTGGCACTGAGTATTGGTATTAGGCATGACTTTTGGAGCAAGTGTTTACTAAACATTGACTTATTGATGCTAGGCTTAATCAGACTTGTGGACACTGGCTTACATTCTCTCTGCTCAGGTGGCTAATATAAGTTAAAGAAGCACTGAGAAAATATTGGGTTAATTTACTTTGCACCATTGACAAGAAAACGGTTGTGAAATTAACTCAAAACAATGCACTGGTAGAACCCAGTTTGTTTTAGCTCACTTCTGGGTTAGTGACCCAACGAGAGAACTCTTTAAAGTGTATCTCACTAACATTTTTCATTTACAATATAATGTGTCTTTGAGTTTGGGGTGTTATGTGCAGGTAGTTTTCCATCGCTCAAACAAAAAATGTGAACGATTTGAGTTCAAACTTTGGCTTGTGTTGTCCAACACTTTGTCACAATAACTGTATTTCAAAATGGTTGAATAAATCAACAGCTATAAAAAAAAAACCTCACCTAAATGTGCTGGACTGAGAAAAAACTAACCCTGTATTGATCTGTGAACATACAGTATAATGTACTTCATAACTTCTGCGATAAAAAAACAACCATCATGTATCACATCACAGTAAGGGCTGTCTTTAATGTTGACCTCTTCATTTATGTCAACAAAAAAATAAAATAGTAAAAATAGAACATTTCAGAAAAATGACCCCAAAAAAGACCAATGAAGCCAAATGAACACCACAGTGAAACATTTTTTCATCAAGCCAGGATTTATAACAAGTCTACTTTATAAGGTTTTATTGATTTGACTTCAATATTCTTTATACACAGGCCACTGAGTTGTGAAGTGAAGTGTAGTAATGACTCTATTTAGGAGATATGGGTGAAAAAAAATGAAGGTGGTGAGAAGTTAAATACGCAAACATGGGAATAGAAATCACACGAGTTGAAAACTTTTCAGAGCAGTCTTGAGCAGTTGTGCTTCTGCTGAAAGAGAAGGGTAATTCTGGACTAGCACTTGTGATACATAACCAGCCAATTAGGAGCAAACACACTGACAGAGAAACATGCCAGAAGCAAGGTGTCAGAGAGCAGCAGAGATATCGACGAGTAGGAATAACTTTGAGAAATGACAAAGATCAAGAGGATAATAGGATAAAGTGAAAATGTAAAAAATGAAGCCGTCAGTATCTGCCCACACGAGAACAGCCTCTGTTTTGTTTTTCTTGAAAGCAATTTTATTTTTTGGCTTCTAAAATGTCATTACAATATTTGAATACAGTAATGTGTAAAATGCTTCATCCATGTATTTTCTTAAGGTGGTATGTGTGAGAATGGTCCTCTCGGTCTGTCATTACGGCCAGACGCTCTGTTTAACAGCATCCCTGTCTCTGTAATTGCATCCATATTGGATTTTAATAATGGTGCAGAATATTATCAGACAGTGAACATGCTGATAACGAGCCTTGTGCTTTGACTGCTTGACAACTCAATCTTTCACTGCCGTTTACTCTGCCTAATGTCATTACACGCACACTGAGAAAGAATTGATTGCTACATTTAGAAAAGAAATCATGGTACGACTGCACGCTACGCCCTTTATTCCGATTTCTTCCCTTTTTTTTTCTCCAACTATTTCCATTCAACCTGCAACTTCAGGTGACCACATGGTAGAAGAGCAATCACTCTCCGATAAAGAAGAGCTTGTGCCAGTGGTTAAACAGGAGACATTTTGATTAATATTTTCCATTTGTTTAGGAGGCTTTGAGCTAAAATTAGACGGCCACCTCGACAGGACAGCGGTGACTTTGGTTTCCCCGCCAGGCCAGTCCGACACACAGGCACGCACAAACACAAACACACACACACACACACACACACACACACACACCAGTTCCAAGGAGGAGGAAGAGAAGGTAGAGGGGGAGGGAGGGCTGGTGTGGGAGTAATTTCAGCGGATTGTGAGCGGACAGTAGCTCCGCTGGGAGAGCTGGCAATCATGGGGGAAACAATGTTTACATCGATCAGCTGTCAGGAAGATTTATGGCCTCATTTTGCTGTAATGGAGAATTAGTGGGGAGATTATCAGCGACTCAACACCACCGCTTGTTACCCGTGTCCAGGCCTGGCAATTTGTCTCTCCCCAGGAGCGGCCCAAACACTTGTGACAGCACCAGCACTTGCCCTAATTCAATCAAGACAAAATGTTGGAATTAATTTGTTACAAGAAAATTTAAATATGTTCCAGTGGAGCAGTGGCCTGTAGCCGCTTGTGAAAGCAAAGGGGGAAAAGAGAGAAGGGGAGAGAAAGTATCTGATTTATTGTGCTGGGCAACATATTGATCCAGTTCGATCGTGGCGTTGTGCGCAGAGGGTTTAATGTGTAATAATTTCCAATTTAAAGCTCCTTCTCAAGATCATGCTTGTAAGAAGAGGAGAGCAGAAGGCAGGCCGGGGATGTGCAGCTCAGCCTGGCTGATTAAGGAGCCTGTTGCTAAGGCTTTGTCAAAAGCTCTGTTTGAATGTAAATGTGCAGGTTATCTGTCCCGGCATCTCCCATGTGTCTAACACAGACTTTTACTGTCTGTCATTCAGACTGGCATCAGGACAGACTGGATGTAATAACACACAAGTAGGAATGATTCAATGTAGCTTGTCTTTGTCAAATCCACACTGCAGTGGTCATGGATACATTAAATACAGTAGGTCAATGTTAAACAGTTGTTTGTGAAAGCATTATAAAGTGCCTTTTACTGTAAAACACTGTAATAATAAGGATGTGGCTCATGAGAATAAAATAACAGAGAAAACAAAAATAAAGTCTACTTCTTGTTTTCCTGTGGCTTTATGTTGGATCAGACTTTTGTACTCCAACATACACACACACATTGATACACACATCCACTATTAAAATAGTCCTTTATAATAACACACATGGGACACCAAACTTCTCTTACTTGTTGTTTTAATACCCTTACCAGTTGGTATTATTCTGTCTCAAATTTGGCATCAGGTATCTGTGAGCATCTGACAGAAAACAATCCACCAGTTTCTGGTAAATAAATGGTGCCACAACAACAAACAATATTTTTGTGATGGTAAAATTGATTAAGAAGCAAAATGTTACTAATCTGTGTTTTTAATCCATACCATGAAGGTTTTTTTTTTTTTTTCCTTTTTCGTGCTAGTATTGAGGGGTTCAATCTGAGTCGGTACTGGAAAGGGAAAAAAAATGATTACAACATGTCTAATAACAAGGTCATGACCATTGTGTTAATGTGGCTGACGTGGTCTGCACAGAGATTGAACCAAACACCGAGGAGCGTTTAGTTTCTATGCTGCTTACATCTGGAACAAACTCTCAGAAACCTGCTGCCTTTTATCAAATTACTGTCATCAATATTTCTAATCACTATTTCAATTATAACACTGCACTGTATCTTCTACTCGGTTTTTTATAACCATTCATTATGTTGTCTTTGTTCTTGTCTTCATTTATGTCTTGCACTGACTATATTAATAACTTTTGTTAATATTTTCTGCTCCTTTGTTAATTTGTCATTATGTTTTCATGTCTTGGGTAAAGCAATTTGAATCATGTTGTTACTGAAATGTGCTATACATACAGTATATATCAACTTGCCTCTCCTATAAATATTTTCTTTTATCGCACTATTATTGCAGGGAGACTCAGCTTTGGTCAATCAATACTCAAGTTTGTAATAAATTGTTATTGGAATATTTTGTTTTTTTGGTCTCCTTTCTTTTAATCTCAATATTTCTTGATAGTTTGGCGAAAATTTAAAGTTATGCTATTGAAGCGAGCACAGAGAATTGACTAGTATGGCGTTAGCGTCATCCGTTAAACTGAGTGTTTTATACTTCTGGTATCTGTGGGATACATGATCACCCTTAACCACCCTGTTCCTCCTCAGCCCACCCAGTGTCCCCCCTCTCCCTCCACCCGGACCCTGAGGACTGCTGTCAGCACGCTGACCTATTGATCAAGTTGTCAGTATGCTGCTAAGAGTCCTCAGCGTGAGCAGGCTAAGGTTAACCGAACACCAGCAGATAGCCTGATAACCATCATATAAAGCTGCATTCAGATGACTCGGGGCATGTTACACAATGCTTCATGTTGGATTTTATTTCATGTGACATATTTTTGTGGTCTCAACTTTTTAGTCCTGTACAGTAAAGAAATCTCTACTGTTAACACAGAAATGAACTGGGGGGGGATATTATTGTGGTTTATTAATGTAATGTAATTGTAGCATATGGGTTTATTGAATTGTATGTAAGAACTGTTCTGAAAGTGGGTGGAACATGTTGTTTAACTGTATGTGCTCCGCAGAAGTGCATATATGCAGCTCGCACGATCCCTTGAGATTTTTCTGAGATCCAGACAATGACTGTTCTTTGCTGTTGAAGCGGCGAGCCCACTATTAACACAAGAGCTGTTGGAAACCTCCTGGCAAAAGAGAGCGCCGAGACAGAGATCCCAAACACACACACACACACACACACACACACACACACTCACAGAGGCAGACATGCTTTCTCTGAACGTTACCTTTGGGGGTTCCCTGCCGAACCAGCAGCCTGTTAAGAGCGAAGCAACAAATAAACGCCTCACTTCCCTTTCCTCTCCCTCCATCTCACTTTCTCGCTCTCGCTGTATTTCTATGAATGTTTATTGTGTGTGTGTGTGTGTGTGTGTGTGTGTGTGTGTGTGTGTGTGTGTGTGTGTAGCTTGCAGGGCCATACCAGGCCAGGGACACAGTTAAATGAAAAGGAGAAGCCGGCTCCAGCGCTGTGACCTCTGCAGGCCACATTCTCCTCCTCCTCCAGCTTTGTGTATTAACATCTCAAGGCTTTTCTCTATTCCACTCTGATTTCATATTTTTCTCTGTGCATGAGAAAATAGCCTACAAGACGCTGGTCTGTTCCCGACTCGTTGACGTTTCTGTGAAACAGTTTTTACAAATTAGTCGACAGGCGGGCTCTTAAAAAAATTCAATGCATACACATTTGCATGAGTTAATTGATGCCTAATTAATTTCTGCTGCCATGCATAAATTTGGGCTTCCTTCCCCGGCTGCCACAGGAGACCAAGACAAGGGCGATGATTTCCAGGCTTCCCATAAATACCGTAAATTCCGTACTATTGAGCGCACCTGGATATAAGCCGCACCGGCTAAAAATAAGTAAATAAATGTATTTGTACATATATAAGCCGCACTTGATTATAAGCCGCAGGTGTCCACGCTATAACAAGAGCTATTTACATAGACGTAGGCTACCGGTAACATCCGCAAATACTGTAGCGTCCGTACGGACGTTAAAGGACGACGAGAGCGTTCAAATAATAACTTTTACTTAACCCGATCACTGTCGGCCGTGACCACGCCGTTTACAGCAGAGAGCAACACATAACTTGCCGTAACAATCGTACTCTCTCCCCCAGCGTTCTCTCATACAGCCACTCAACACGTTCTCGCTGGTGCATTCACTGACTCTCCACATAATCGGAATTATGAACACATTATCAACTACTGACTTTACAACATGAACCGTTACAATACGAAGCCTAGCCGACGGTGTCTGTAACACGGCTGATGAAAAAGATGACCGTAATACATTTCACAAGAAAAAGTCCATCCATTCACTGCCTCAGAATGACTTCATTACTCACTTCCTCAGTCTCTGTTGTCGCTGTCAGTGTCATCTTAACGTGCAGCAGCTCTGTTAGCTTCTTTGACAGCCAGGTCGATCGCCTTTAACTTGAAAGCTGCATCATATGTATTTCTCCGTGTGTTTTCCATCATGAGGGTGCGTGCATGAAGCGCAAAATGACTGATATTAAGATCCGACGTGACGAAGTCAAATGTTTTTGCGGCAGAAGCTCATTGTCCCCCATAAAAAATCCATGCATTAGCCGCACCGGAGTAGAAGCCGCAGTGCTCGAAGTGTGAGAAAAAAGTAGCGGCTTATAGTCCGGAATTTACGGTAAATGAATAAACATTGAGACGGGCCAGAGAGAAGCTGGTCTCGCAGAGTAGCCAGGTGTGCAAGGTTAAAGACCAACTATGTGGGTGTACACACACACACACACACACACACACGCACACACACACGTACACGTACACGTACACAAACACGCGCAGTGCAGCAGTAGCAGGTGCAAATACAACTGATCTTTGAAACTCACTGGAGGTGCCAGGCTAAAGCGCCACAGCACAGCAACACACACACACAATGTTAACAGCAATCTCTCTGAACATCACACCACCAGAAATCCAAAATGCATGTCACTAATTTTTCTAATCTTGTTATTTATTCTACCTGGGCATCCCGTTACATCCAAATCCCAGTGAAGTGTTAAGATGAGCGTGCGGGGTGGATGATAGCAGTGGCCTCTCTCTCCCCTAATTTGTAGTAATTGGTAGCTCATTAGGTGAAGCAGGTCAGTGTCAGGAGGAGCAGGCTGTCAGGGCGTGAGGTTAATAACAGAGAGGAGACACAGACAGACAGATTAAAAACTGTTGCCTGCAATGCTGTTCATCTGCTGGCTTGAATCTAGCTAAAGGTCCGGCTGCCCACCACTGAGAGAGCTCTGAACAGATCTATTGCTACACTCCTCATTTTGAAACCTCACAAAAGGTTAACACCCCCATCCCCCCCCCCCTTGTTTGTTTAGATTTTGTTTTTTAAAGATGATGGAAATCCCTCTTTCCATTTATATCTGAAGGACCGAGTCTCTTTTTTTGCCAGACTTTCAGCTGCGGAGGTTATTTAGACAGTTCTGAGATTCAAATGTAATTGAACTGAATCCCATAAAATATGTTCAAATGTCAATCACTATGATTTGGTCTCACTGGTGACAAAGTGACAAAGAGAGATCATCTGTAAAGTTGAATGAGTCAGAAAGAGAATGAGAATACAGCCAGTCCCCGACATCAAAGTTCAACTTAAACAATCAAAGTGATCCGGTGTTTATGTAAAGATTGATTGACTACCACAAGTAGGAAGCCAGCAGAATCAATGACTGTGTAAATACAAAAAAGGCCAACTGAAACTCTAAATGGTGACACGTCCACACTAAGTTGCAAAACGCAAAGTTGCTCAGTACTGTGCTGTAGCCGGATCCCTGTTGGTCTGCCATCACATTGCTCAAAGACTAAAAGGGCCTTTGCATGGTTGCCTCTTGTACGTAAAGATGTAACACAACAAATGCCTAGCTTTGCGTGATCATAAAGCGTGCTTAGTTTACAAGACAGACGGACTCAAAAATGAAATCTAAAAGGGACATTCAGCCGAGTCCGCATCTGCCCATCAGAGAACAACAAAGAGAACATGACGGCTGCTTTACTAACTTTGTTGCTTGCTTTCAGACATGTTAGTCAGAATCAGCCATAAAACGGGACTTCTCGATTATACTATACTACGATGTAATTACATGGATTTTTACTCATGTATGAGAAACTTTACAGTGCTGAAGGACAACTCTTCCAACCAGTCCAGGTCCAAGAAAGTGTACCATGCACAGAACTGAGAACTCACACAAACAAACTGGGCTGGTGGGGGGTGAAGCTTACGGAGGTATTGATTGTGACCAAAGGGTGAAGGTTAACCAAATGGAAAACCAAAATGCTCTCGTGTGAATTCGAGAAATCATTTTTACGTAATAATTAAATCGCAAAGATTTTTTTTAAAACGACCAATAACATATTCAAAATGTTATGTTAAACTATTTAGTGTTATCTTTCAAATTCTCACTTGGGCTGTGTGGACCGGATATCTTAGACAGCAGTCAGTGTCTGGAAGAGTGATGTCACTTTGGGTCATTGCATACCCAGCTTATGCGTGTTCATGTTTGAGTATGTGAGACAGTAAGATCTGGTTTGTGCTGCTATTTATTTCTCCTGAAATGACCACAGGATGCATTAAGTGAGATTTCTTTTTTTCGGGACACGGCAGCGTAAACCTGATAGTGAGACAGGGTATACAGACCTGAGGCTGCATTTAGCCTCATGTGGCCTGAGAGGACAGCGGGTACAGAACTTCCACATCCAGGTGGTTTGAACATGAGACAGAGTCCTTTCAGTCCTATTTAAGCTCGACTGCGGGTCCGTGCGCATGAGGTCACTTTGTGGAGAAACAGTTCTTAATGGATCTAATAAAAGGAGAAGTTGTAATTTAAGAGTGACGGCTAAATGAATGACACTGAGCTTGTAAGAGCTCTTATGGCTGTGTACATCTAACCAAAGAATCTTTTTCATTTATCCACCTTACATAGGCCCTTTCCCATCACAACTTGGAATGGATTACTGTACCTAATTTAGATTGTGTTTCACCAATTTTCTTTTGCAAAGATTCAAACCTCAGGCAGGAATTGTGGGTAATTATCAGCTGCCAGTTTGCTCAGACATAATCTGGTACCTTTGACAGGTGAGTTATTAAATTGTCTTCTGTACCTGATAAACATATTAATTTATTTCAAGATAGATAATTTCATCAATGCAGGAGTCATATCATATGTGGGGTAGACGATACCCTCTCCTTTTTAATTATACAAATATCAGAGTCGTCAAAATGACATTTAGACGTTTACATTCTTCAACGCCTTTTCTCCTCAGTGAAGTTTTGATTAAATACAGCAGCAATGCTCACATGGTAGTTTTGTTTGCTCACAGAACAGTTTTTGTTTCTGTAACCAGTTTTTTTTTTTCTTTTTCAAAATGACACATTTTAGCCAACACACCTTTTCTACCAAGGTGGTTCTTTCACAAGGAATCATTGAGCCTTCAGTCAGCCTTCAGTCACACCAGTTCTTCACAGATAATCAATAGAGTTCTCAAACATGAGGCTCATCGACATCCATTTTACTGAGAGTTATTGAGTTCTGGTAATGAAATTACTCATGCTGTATTCTCCATGTTGCTCAATCAGTTATACATCGTTTAAGATTAGCATGTATAATTGTACCCACTAAAAAAACCTAGACAAAGTTGTACATGTAGATTTTGTGTAGCGTGGATGATAATATTTGACATGAACTATTCCAGAGCTTTATAACTTGCAAATAACTGCTGTTAAAAAGATTTGCGTTAATGCTATGGTGTTTTGATCTGCAGCTGAGTTGTGACACCAACTGTTTTTCACCTCTCAGACAGTTTTGACAGAGAGGGCTGAATGGATTAGTTCTTGTCTAGCCTCAGGACCTATTTTTTAACCAATCAAATTCATTTAACGAAGACTTTTCCAGTTTGGACCAGGACGGTGCAAAACGTGACAGAACAATGAAAAAGAATAAAACAAACATATAAAATGTGCGTCACAGACTTGTTGAATCTTTTTTTTTTTCAGGCACACATTTACGACCTACTAAAAACAGATCCGCGACCCACCAGTTGAGAATCAATGTTTTTTAAAAAAGGATTGAAGTTCTCATTATCATTACAATACATGTTAGAATAATTTTTGTAAAGAGCCGTTATAAGAATAACATTTTGCCTGAAACCCATGGCTTATGATCAGCCACAACATGACAACATGAGCCTCTTGTAATTCAGAAAGTTGCTGTGGCATATATTGTGAATTCTATCAGAACAAAATTATATTGAGTCCAACCAATAGAGTTCATAAAAAAATAGTTAGGGTACAGCTTCAGAGGCTTGCAATGTGTACCATATTTTTCTACACACAGGGTTACACAGGATGTTTTTTGGGAAATTTGCAACACCTTAAGATACTACCAGGAAAACATGAAAATACTCCTCATCAAAGTAAAGACAGACTCCTTATCAGTGTACTGCACTGATGCACTGTACAAGCTCTTTACCAGTGAGGAGTTTAAAGTTCTTCTTATTAGATCAGGTTAAATAATCAAAGCATGTGTTCAGTTTAAAAGGGCATGAGGATTGAGGATTCCCAAAAGGCCCAGAGTGAAACCAGCCAGGCCATAATCTCTTATGTGTTGTTGGCTGTTTCCTGTTTGCAAAGCACACAAGACTAATAGAGACTTTCAGCCTTTAAGCATCACACCCACAGTTTGCATCTTTAATCTTGACTCAGAACTCATAGTCACACACGGGTTGCTTCACAGCCACATTCTGCATGATGCAGCATGGCAATCAGTGCTGACGTATACACTTTACAATTTGCTGTTTGTGTCTTATCCAGTGAAGAACAAAACTACACTCATTAACGAAACATTACTGACTTTGCAGAGAATGAGAAGAAAAAAAAAAGGTCCACAAACGGTAGGTACAGTAACATTTCTCTGGCGTGGAGCTTCTGTCTTCCTGTTGTAAAGTGTTTCTGGTGACTGTGCTGTGTTTAGTGTTTGACCCTGCAGACATGGACCTCGGTTTGTGTGTACACACAGCTGTGTAGCCTCTGTGCAGGCATTGTCCTGCAGGTTCAAATGTTGATCCTGGACAAAAAGATATCTGGGATCAGCTCAGGTGTTTATACAACACATCAGCTGTGTTATTCTAGTGAACTCACACGGACATCCAGGCACACTCATGCACATCCAGCACGCTGCTCACGTCCAAAAGACTGTCTGCCAGATGACTGATGATTTAAAGGAATATTCTGTCATTTTTGGGAAAAACAACAACTCTTATTTGCTTTTATGGGGACAGTGGTTTGAGAGAGTCCTTTGGAGAAAAACTGGGAAAAGCCAGGCTACCAATGCTTTTTTACAAAAATCACCCTGCTTAAGATCACTACATCAATCAGTTTTAGTCATGCTTGTAATCTGAATAAAAAACAAAGTATAACATCATCATTTTGATGTTCTTTGAATTGGGTTTTTGTCGTGTACTATCTAATAGTTCTGAGAAGTTGCTTAGAAATTGGCAAAGACAACACGGAGTTGCTGGTTCTTGACAAGAAATGTTAGTGTCTACCCTTCTGCTTTCAAATAATCCAACATCAAAATTTCAATCCATTTTAAAAGCTGACCATCACAAAATGTTAACCTGCTATTTCCAATTTAGGCTTCAAGTTAATTCCAGTATGATGTTTCTTTTGCTGCTTTTCTTTGTTGGAGGATTTGATATTACCCCTTTGCTTTTAAAACAGTCAGATCAAATGTGTAATATATTTGGAGGTAGCTGTATTTAAAATCACAGATGTGACACTGAAATGATCAGACTTGAGATTTTGTCTGCTAACAAAGCACCGTGTCACTTCATCAGATGGTTCTGCTAAAGCCAAGATAAATAAATTGTTTGATTATTTTTGTATCTTTGTTGGTTAAAACAAAGCACCTGCTCAGTCAAATTCTTATTTCGAGTGGTCTTGTTCAAAAAGTGTCCAACTTGGGGGTCTGGGGGTTTGGGATTCCCTGTTGGAGGTGACCTCAGAAGACCAGGTCTTAGCCCAGAGCAGTGTGATTGACAGGTAAGACTGACCTCATCTGTGGATGTGGGTCCCAGAGGACTGATCACTATCACACGCGACAGACGGGATGAAACCCTCACTAACAACACCACTGACAGAACGCTGCAACACCTTAAGGGTTCCTCTGTCTCTCTCTTTTGCTTTCTTCTCTTTGGTTTGCTTTTAATCTCTCTCTTTCTGGATAACGCTGACTTTGTTTACCCTCTCTTTTAGCTTTTCCGTCATACTTCTACAAACTCGTACAAGGTAACATCTCGCACGCATCTAATGGCTGCAGAAGCTCACCTTTTGCTACAAATACACACCCAAGTTGCAGTTAATAACTTCATAATAAATTGTTGAGTTTGAAATGAAAGTAAAACATAAGGTCTGTGCTGATCATTAGCTATCAATTAATCACTCAATTATCTAAATGGTTCAGTGTGTGCGTCGAGGCAGACAGGATCTAAGACAGCAACATCAGTTAAAACAGTCTAATGAACTGAGCTGAATTCATCATGAAACACCGAATAATTAGCAGCCGTGTCTTAGGGGAATACTTCAAAAGGAACCTCAAAGTGGTTCGGTTTAGTGAAGCTTTCCCTTCAAAAGCGGAACATAAACACACCGCTTAAGACTACACAGGCAGGAAAAGCTGTCCCCCATGTCTTTCATTTACAGCAATAAATAATGATTCATCACCAAAAAAGTTTAGAGAGGGTGTATTTGTTTTCATCAAAAGACAGTGACCTTTGCTGCGATTATCGGAGATTAAAGTGACACAGCAGACAAACATGCTCAGAAACAACAAATTAACATAATATCCCGGCCTGTCGTAGCTGTGGTTGACAGGAAGACGGGTTCATTTTGTGGGTTTTAGCAAAGCTCTATAGGGACCTAGTGCAGTAGTGTAAATGCATAGAAGTAGAGCTAAGAGACTGAAGGATCACTGGTGGCTCCACTGCTGGGGACCACAACGTAATTAAAATGACACAAACAAAGTGAATCTAATTAGAAATCCCTGTGCTCTAGCTCGTTAGCGCCCGACACTGCTAAATTATTTTCCTCCATGGAAATAAATGAGGCCACTTGTCTGCGCAGATTCGGGGGCTGTGAGGTGCTTAGGGATGGAGAGCACACTGAAAGTAATTATTGAAGTGTAACTGGCAAAGACGAGTGCCACTACTGGAAGTCTTATGCACTTACATATGCTGACTTCTAAACTGGTTAGGACAGGCAAATGTAAATGCAAAAAGGGAAGACCTGATTTTTGTTTTGTTACTGATTCTGATACAAAAAAAAACATTTCTGTATTTCATGCGAGGGAGTAAAAAGTTAATTACAACTTAGACTCGGCTTAATTTAAGAAAACATTCAGAAAGCAGCACGACATCCAGGTTAATGTCGAAATAAGTGCTGAATGTTGTTACACCCTGCCAGTTTTATATATTTAGGTATAAATATAAGAGTTTCACCAGTTTCTGAAGAATTTTGTGTAACTTTCTGATAGACGGCAATTAGCTAAAAAAAATCCTGTATCCAATTGCAGGGGGAGGTTTTTGATGCCGAGATCTCAGAGTTTGGTGATCAGAGAGTAGGGGATGATTATCTAAAATGCTGCGAGTCGAGGAACTGCATTCTCACGTACAGTTGTCTCGGTGGGAGAGTGCTGTGGAGATAGAATCCTCTATGCTACTGTTCTGGTGAGAGGTGAATTTAAAAAAGGATCCAGTGTTGGTGGCAGGCAGGTTTTGACATGAGCCAGGACCAACCATTGGTGCAACAATGATGAAGTCATTTAGGCTGGTTGCTGTAGGGTGTTTTTGGCACTGGCACAATGGTGGTGGTTGTAAAGCACATGGACTTCTGCTTGAGCCAGTGACAGGTTGAAGATGTCAGTCAGAATTATTGTCAGCTGGTTGGCAGAGACCAAAAGCACACGTCCAGGGACAGCATCCTTGAGTGCATTAATCTAACTCAGAGCAGTGCATACTTTGGTGGGGGAGGGTGTGAGGGGCCAGGGGTCTGCAGGGAAGAAGAGCCTCGATTGCCACCTTCTAGTTTTCAAATCGTCAAAGCACGCATAAAACCTGCTGAGCTCATCTAAGAAGGTTGTCCGTGGGTGGTGCAATTTAGACTGTAACTGACGATGAAACGGGGTCACTGCTGATGTTCGAGTTTACGCAGTCTTAAATAGAGGAGTCATAGGAATCAATGTCTGTGTGGGAGTCCTGGGTGGCCTAAGTGTACAAATGACTCCAGTGCTTCCTTAGAAAACCGTTGTTGAGAGTCTGCTCCCTCTGGCCAAAATGTAAATGCTCTCACTGATTGCTGCACTCATGTGTGGTGTGTATTTGTCTTAACAGATTGGGATTCCAGAACATCGCCATAACAAAGCTCCACCATCATTATGTCTTTGTACGTTCATATTGACTCTGGAACGGCTTACAATTGGTGTCCCATGTCTGTGAATTTACACTGCAGTACGGGCTTGGAGAAGCACGACAGTGGGAGCTCCACATGCACGCACAGTGCTGATTCCGTGCAGCGGAGTCCTTATTGCCCAGTAACGTTTCTGTTAATACCTCCGACAGTCAAAGGTGGGGGAGGGTTTCAACTTTGTGCAATTTGGGTAATACAGTCTTTCGCTTGAAGTGGTTAAAGTCTCCTGCAAAAATAAAGGCTGCTGCTGGGAAGAGGCAGGAATATCACAGTCCTCTCTTGCCACACCTTTATTTACGGTTCCACCGCCACCAAAAAGCTCTCTCTGGGGCAGCGTAGGGTTGGTGGTCTCAGTTGCCTTAGCCAGCTTTAGAATGATCCGAAATCAGCGATAAAGATGATAAAGGATTTAAAAAAAAACTAATTTGTGTTGTGCATTTGTGGCTGTCTTATTGTATGTATTTTTCCATTGTCTAGAATACTGTTAAGTCATGCTGTTCCTACAAAGATATCATCCATTCACTGTGCTTGTTTGTAGGGTGCTGTTTTGGACCGGCAAAGACAAATGTTTAGCTAATGACAGTATTGGATCGGTGCACAGACTGACTCAACGATACGCAATGCAGCTTTTTTGGCAGTATCAGAGACATTTTCGGGTTTTAAAGGTGGCATCGAAACAACCTTAAAGCACCTGTTTTTTCAAGCTAATGTGGGTTGTCCTCCTCACTTTAACCTTACAAATATGTGGCTGTGAGAACGTCAGCCTCTCAGCTCTCCCATCCACTGTCTGCATTCCATCATAAAGAAAACACACAACTCATCAGAAACAGTTGTACCGCCTCTTCGTTTCGTCCTTCTTTCCGTCTGTTTGTGGTCTGGCTTTCTGTCTCACACCTACACGTACACCAGCGCACGCTTTCTTTGCACTATGCCATGTCCACACCACTCAGACCCCCCACACACACACCCTGGTTGGGATAGCGAGGTAAGTGAATCCAGTGGCTGATAGTTTTGAGGGAGCCAGGGGAGCCATTGAGAGCCCATTAGGAGGTTAAGTAGAGGAAGCTCTCCATTGTTCTGCTGTTTGATTCCTGCCCTGTGACCCACACTCTTCTGGCCAGAGCCTGGGAAACCCTGTTAGTGATGATGAGGGGGGATAAAAGACAGTCACTGGTGCACACACACACACACACACACACTCTCTCACATCTCGCACACACAGCACACAAGCACAAAGCTGGAACTGTACAGAGCACTGACAGTTGGATGACTCTCTGTGGACCGCTGGCTGTCTGTAAGGGCGGAGAGGTTTCCGGCCAGACGACAGTAGCAGTGTAGAAGGGCAACAAAAGGGCAAATCCAGAACTCACTGTTTACATAAAGGACAGCAACACTTTATTATTGTTTCATGAATATTTCACTACAAAAGTGCTTTGTGTGTGTGTGGCTGCAGAGCCCCCCTCTGTGACAGTAGTACATGTCGTGCTTAAGCTAGCTGCAAAATCACAGACCAATATTATGCCAATGCCAAATCCAATGAAAGAAAAAAAAGATGTACCGACAGAGGGGCTTCATCGCAGTATTGTTCAATTGCAATCTGTAAGAGGCCAATGCAAGGAGTGATCAGATGAATTCTACTGATCTCTTTACACTCCTTTCTCACCCTCTTTCACAATTTTTTTCTTAACTTCTTCAACGCCTCCCCCGCCTGACTCTAGTGGTTGTAGCACATGGGAGGAGGTGATGGGTGCCACAGGCTGGAGGAACACAGGAGGTGAAGGTCTGTATTAGTGGACTGGGAAGAGAGGAGGGGAAGCAACAGCTGAGAGAGACAAGGGGCTGGAGGGTAGGGGGATGGCAGCAGAGAAGGTGGAGGTGATTGAGGGAGGGAGAATGGGGTGGCGGGAGGGGGGGGTCTTGTTTGGGTGATAGTAATCCGACAGCTATTAGCAAGGGGAAGAGTTAGAGACCTGCTGGCTTGGGTTGGTGGCTGGTGGTGTTTGGGTGATATGATATATTTTGCCCTTCATACAGAAAACCAGCCTCTGTGTGTGTGTGTGTGTGTGTGTGTGTGTGTGTGTGTGCGTGCGTGCGTGCGCGTGTGTCTATTACTTTACTCTCTCACATTTAATTCTCTCTTAGCCTCAACCCCCCTTAATGTCTACCCCTTCCTCCCCCCTTTGGTGTCGGAGTGCCACTGTACATTTCAGCTGTGTTACAAGGTCTGCCCTTAATTTGACAGTGTCACAGGGATCCATCTTCATTCTCCCACTCTTTTCATAATCTCATCCACTTCCTCTAGCATGCAATTAGTGCCCCTCCCCTTTTTTTCCACCCTCCTCCTCCCATCACTCCGTCCTCCGTCCCTCTCACGGCCCCCTCGAGCTGCATGCTGCTGCCCCCTCCGAGCGGCCCTAGATGATTGCTACAGCTTTCCCTGTGCAATCCATTTAGAGCGGGGGCCCTGTAATGAATATGTACATTGAGAGGGACCTCGGCAGGGGGGAGGGTCACGAGCAATCAACCTTGAATTCAATTATGCCAGAGAAGGTTAATGACTGTGCTCAGTGGTCAGAGGCACGCGCTACATCGCCCATTAAAGCGGCTTGTCAGAGCTGACAATGTGGGGGCAGGGATGCAGTGGTTCGGAGGGGAGCGTGTGCTGGTGAGAGAGCGAGGTAGAAGATAGAGTTTGCAGAGTGGGTGTGGGCTAAACAGATGTAGAGAGCCAGCCAGTGAGCAGGGGTGGAGCCATGTGACAGGCGTAGCCAGATAGATGGACACTTAGATAACACTGTGTCAGTGAGAAGTGCTTGCTGACATTGGGTTGTTTTGGAAAACTCAGATTTTAAAGTTCTCCTACCTCCGCTGTCGCTGCCTTTCCCACCTCTGTCTCATCCCCCCGTGCGTCCCCCGTGGGGTGAAGCTGAGCGTGCTAGCTGTAATATGATTAGTCTACATAAAGACGTGTCTGGAGTGTAATTCACTGCTCGCTAATGAGACCCTGTCTGAACCCAGGACAGATGAATCCCCCTGGTGGCACACGCTCACCTGCTGCCTGAATCCCCCCCCATGTCCACCCTGCCTCGGTCAGTCCCTCCAGTCGTCCGCATGTCTGCTTCCTCATCCTTTCTTCTTCCAATGTATTACCCACAAGAGTCCACTAAAGTAACAAACTGTCACACAATGTCTGGTACATTAATCAAATGTGAAGTTCTTAAACCTTAATGATTGCATGTCAAATGATTATTGGTCTTAAAATTCAAAACTACTGAAGCTGGGAATGTTTATTTTTACACAGCAGATAATAAGGCGTTTGTCGATGCAAAACATGTCCTTTGCTGTAAGAGGTATGAGACTGATTTTGGGCTTTACAAATCCAATCCGACCACTTACAAACGGTATAAGCAAATGTGTTTCATTCCAAAAAAGCCCAGTGAAAAGCCAACTTCTTCTTTGATAATGAAGCTCATCAAAGACAAAAACACAGATTTTATTTCCCAACTGCAATTTAAAAATATATGCATAAGAGAAACAAAAAATATGCTGTTCTATAGTTTATATTTACACATGGGGTTTCGGATAGCCTTGCCCTAGCGGTTATATTGCAATCCCTGAAGGCTAGAGTCCTAGTCGCAGCCGCTGTGGGTTGAAATCCAACCTTGGCCTTTTGCTGTATGTTCTCCTCCACTCTCTTCTCCTGCTATCCTTTCTGATAAAGGCAAAACGGCCCCAGAAATAACTTAAAGGCATGGTTGGTAATTTTCTCAAGATTCCCTTTTTAAGTTTTGGGTTTTGAAATTGTCTTCAATGTTCCTTTCAAATGAACAACCCTGCCTTCAAATCTAAATAGCAAACATCTAAACAAAAAAAACCCCAACTATCTAGAAATGATGTTGTGCCTAATAATTACCTAAAGAGAGTTCAATTTGAATGCTTTGTAAAGTTTAAAGGTCTAAGGGTGAAACCCTGCACGTTCGTGAGGGCAGCCAACAGAGCCCTGCCTTAGGATGTGTAGCTGAGCTCTGACTCGTACAGAGGTCAAATGTCAGAGAGGTAGCTAGGAGCAGTGCCTTGATGACCGCTAAAAGTTAGGGTTAAAATGTTAAAGTCAATTTCAAACCCCCAAAAAACAAGTGATAAGATGCCAAACTATGTTTCCTTCAACTTACGTGCTGGTCAAAGAGTGGAAACAGGCCAGGGCTTAATGGCTTCTCTGTATTAATGACAATTACATTTCTTCAAATGGTCTAAGAGTGGGATTTAGTGAAAAAAGATCTCCAATGTATAAATAAGCTAATACAGTGTGAGCATCTCCACAGACAAACATAGCTTATTGTTGGTGGTGGCAGCAACAGGTTGGAGTCACCTGGACATGAAAGCCTGAGGAGAGATAAACTTGAAGGTGATGCACTCCTGCTGTACTGTTCTCCATACTGGGTTGCTGGTTCTTTCTATCAACATCCCACTGTTCAATAACGACATGGCTATTATTTTAGTACATTAATCCCATCTATGACAAGCGAGGAAAAATAATCATCACAGCGGTTTACATTTTTTTGTATGGCAGCTCATTGTTTGTTCTGTGACAACGAAACTCGACTATATTGTATGCAAATGTGTGTCCTATTATAGACATTAAACCACAGGTTAAATATTTAAAAACGTACTACTTTAGTCATTGATGGACACAATGTGTTGTAATCAGTATTTAATAAATAACCATGTTAGGCTTGAAAGAGTTAGCCCTGACAGTGGAAGTAAATCATTTATGAATGGAACATCCAGGGTTGTAGATGCTGTGATGAAGCTGACTCCATCTGTGATATGTGTATGCTTTCGATAGCTGCCCAATAAATGGATCCCTCCGAAGCTCGTGCGGTATCCATCACTGAGGAAGAATATCCAAAAGCAAATTTAAGGACGGGAGGAGAAGTTTGCCACACCAGCATCCTCTCTTTAAATAGTTTATGTTGTTCACCGATGAAGAAAATATCAAATTCCAGATGAAAATTTATGGAGATTAGATCAATGCTATTATGGCAGCGACTTTTTAAAGCAATATATTCTTTCCAGCGACAGTCTATGTGCAGATGATAAATAGAAGGTAGTCAGAGAGAGTTGCAGGGGTCTTTCCTTCAATGGAGCGGACCTACGAATCTTTTATTGCATTTCAGCCTAACAGGATCAACGTGCATAGTAAAAAATGCAGCTTCCCAAGAAAACCCCCATCCCAACATTCCTGTCATTCTCCACCTCTCTCCTTCACATGCTTTATTTGTCATCAAGAATCTAATACTGTTTTCACCACAGTGGAGTGTCAGGTTATTGTAAATAAGATGAGATTCTTCTGCATAGTGTGTGTGCTGGTGTGTATGTGGGTGTTTGAAAAAGGGGGACACTAAAGCTTTTGAATCTTGATTTATCGGCTTGTCAGAGTCAGGGATACTTTAAATACGAATGAAAATGTGTGTGTGTGTGCGTGTGTGCGTGTGTGCGTGTGTGTGTGTGGGTCTGAATGTCTGCGTACAACTCCTGGCCTTCAGTCAACTTGTGTCTGTGAAACGGGCCTTAATTTTGATTGTTTAGCAGCTGATCTCTTATCTCTCTTGGTAGTCTGTGGTTCCAGTTGTATTGACTTTACCAATCAATGTGCTGATTGTGATGTGTGTTGGGTTATTATTTATAGCTCAATGCTTTTTTGTGTCCATACAACCTCCTTTGACAGGACTGGACATTGATTCTGTATTTGTCAAGTCAGCTGTTTAAAGGCTTATTTGTAATATTTTGATTTGGGCTTTATTTGAGATACTTATCAGTTATTAGTAAAGTACTTGAAGGTGGCCATTTCTCAAGATGGTAGTGGCATGGCAGATTTAAGTTTGATTGATATTTTCCTGCTACCGGACAGCAATGATGCTGCCGACTACCAACAAAGTCCACGTTTTTGTTGTCAAAATCAGATGAATGAACAGGACGGCCATCTTAATAGTATTAATTTTAACTGATTTCTCAACGATCAATTAAAAAAAGCTTTCTGTATAACTCCTGAGTATCATACACATGCAATTTAACCTGAGATTCTCTGTTTGTTCACAGAGCTATTATTCACGCAGAATGTAGTTAAATTATTTCAGAACTAGTCTGCCCCCTTGGTGGATACTCATTACCAATATTTGTTCATAATTATCCTTCTGCCCGGGTGCAATCATGTGAAAATCTGCTTTTTGATTGGGTTTGGATTTTGGAATTGATTTGATAATTTGCTTGATTTTCTATGCAAAGCCTTGCTCATACCAAGCCATGTATCAGTGAAGGAAAAAAAAAAAGGAAACGTATATGATATTTAATATTTTTACAATATATTTAATTTAATTAAAGTGTCAAGGATGAAAAAAATACAGTATTTAACTTAGCCACATCACAATAAATATAGAAAATGAATACATCCATACAACACAGTGAATACAGCACTGAACCAGTACATTTGGAAAGAGCACACAATCAAATCACTCTACTGACAAGAAATTAGCACTTTTTTTTCTATGTAGTCGGCCTGCTGGCCGGCTGCCTGGACAATAAGCTCCTCAAATGAATGCAGGGAAGTGTGATAATTACAGCTATTCTGAGAAGCAGGCGGAGAAGGCCGGAGAAGGAGGGAATTATTGTTCTGCAGCTAGGGAGGGGAAATACATGTTTCCTTTCCTGGACCCAAATATTTACTCTCTTCTACTGCAAGCTGACTCACGCTCAGACGACAACCCAGCCTGACCCGGAAAGGCCCCCAATCGCAGGGTCCGAGTGATGCCTAAAACTCTGCAGCCCCTACAACATGACTACCATTAGTGCTCACACACACACACACACACGCACACACACATACACATGCTTTCCCTCTCTGAGACACACACACCCAGCATCCTGATCTGATTAGTGGACTGTTGTGCCCTGTTAGCCTGATGAAAGCCCATTTCCCATTTTCCCATCAGGCCACTGTCCTGCCCCCAGCTCGCATGGGACATTTGTTGCAGCAGGTGACAAAAGATTGTCGGTAGTGATACAATGTGCAATGCCGTGTTTTTATGAACTTAAACCAATGGAGAGAAGCCTGGTTGTATGAAATCTTAAAATGAGAAGAAAAAGAGTTCAAAGCCGTTTCTTTTAATGCAATCTTAAACTACAGTCAGGCATTTAATGCAAGCTCATAGTAAAGTATATGTCCATGTCAAAAGTTTACTGCTAAACTTCTGAATTCAGACAATCTCAGTAACAGGTGGTCGAATATATTTTCCCCACATTATGGACTTACAGCACCTTACAGAAAAACTCGCAGTGAAATATTAGTAGGTGGTGACTGAATGAAACAATAGCAGAAGCGTTGTGTGAGCACGGTTTCAAGCTGACCGGAGTGACTTGAAATCTGCAGTCCTTCTGTCACCTATGTTTGGGCTTTTCTTCTTGTTTGTCTTGTTTCCTCCCTGGGTATGTGGTCAATCTGTCTTCATGACCCTCACACAAACACCTGCTGTGGTGTTAGACCTAAAGCTATTATTGCCTTCTGCTGGTGCCTCTGCAGTTACTGAGACTTAAGATGTCAGATACTTTACAAAGAAAGCTGTTGTCCAAAACAAATGGAAACAAATGAAATAAATGCATCTGTTCAAGAAATGACAAGAATGAATTATTGGTGGTTAATTTCCTGGGAAAAAAATGTAAAGCTACACAAAATGAAAATGTGTAAAAATTCTCAAAATAAAAAATCTGGAGGCTCAAATTGATTTCAGTGGTCAGTGCATGTCCGTCAAGAAACAAACTGAGCTTTTATACTGCCAAAACTAAACAAAAAATAATTTTACATTTGTCCCAAAAGCTGTTACCTCTGATCTGTGTGTGTGATAGAAGGGCAAAGATTAGGAGAAAGAAAAGATGACTTGATCAGTCTTTCTGTCTTTATTAGATGTCAAAACCGAACATCCACCTTCTAATGCAAAGCCATTCCCTCGGATCATGGTAGACCTAATGCCAACTATTGTATCTTCTGCTATAATCCAACGTGAAAATAAAGACAATAAATAATAAATGGTGCTCTTTAAGCTGTGTTCCTAACATCAAATAGTAATGCCTTTAATATGCATCTTTTATCCCATTTTTTGTCTTCATTGGAATCTTATGAATACGAAAGCTTTACCAATTAGTTAAGTATAATTCTTTTTTTTTTCTAAGTTCTATTATGTTAGTATTAATTAATCACAATGATAATTTTTCAAATTCTAATTGTGGCTCATACAAAGTCAAAGTTAATGATCACTAACTGCACGTTTGTAGATAAAAATACATTTTATAGCTTAGTTTATCCATTGTATTTTTTCAGCTGGATATATATTTGTAATTTTGAGTATGGAGTTATAATACCAAAAGTCCCTCGTAATTGAGACCAGTATAAAAAAGTGCACAACCTAATCCAGCATGTTCATTTGCAAGCTAGCTCACCCGTACCAAACAAAAAAAGCTAGTGCTTTTAATATCATAAGTTTTACAGGTAATTGGTTAAATGCTACTTTTAGACTGAACTTATACTTGCTGTTCAAGTGATTGTGTTGAAAGAAACAGGGCAAAACTATAGTTAATGTTTTTCACCAAGGAGGGTTAGATATTGCAGGAAGCATGTACGTAATGGATACAGTAACGTTTCATATGGAACTAATTTAAATTTCCTTCCTTATTTGTAACAACTTCAGGTTTCAGTGAACAGCCATTCGCCCTTCTAAGTTTTGGCACAAGAGGATGCTGACAAAATGGACTCTTGATTAATACAGTAACAAAACTATTTAAAGGTAATGGATAGGCCAAACATCTGTTGTACAAACAAATTTTTGGATTTGAGCATAGTACCAAATGAAAATTTAAGTGATCATGGATCGTTACTTGGATGGATCCTTTAACATTTGAAATGGTAATTCTTTAAACAATTCCATGACTGCAGTGAGAGAAGTGACGTGGGCTGAATGGAGACAATAATTGTTTTCCTGAGGTCAAAGAGAGAGTGTATAGAAACACGTTTCCTTCTAATCAAGTCCAGTATGCTGTCTCCAGTTTCTTCCTTTTTTACTCTGTATACTTGAGAAGAAGGAAATGCTTGGATAAACAAGAAATGTTAGATTATAAAACCCCCAAGCAAGCCCTAGGATTTATGCCGTATTGCCTAGTTTTTGAACAGTATAATAATCTATCTCTCATTTACTATCACCCTTCCTAAATACAAACAATAAACTGAGATTTGAAATAGCTATACTTAGTGTCAATGTGTGGTTGAACTCAGAACAGAAAAAGCCAAGAAACAAAAAGCAACATGGAGGGACAAATAAGGAACACAACAGACATTAAGACTCTTCCTAGCAAAGCACCCCCATAAATAGGCTGAATAATTAGTAAAAGGAAGAGTTGACTGTTGTTCAGGAAGTTGTGGAATCAGTGGAGGACTGCATTAATGTATCCATCTACTCTGACCCTTATCCACTATTCAAGAACCAAGACAACCTATTGGCATCTATTAATCCTGAATTGGCTCCCAATCAATGGGCTCCTCAATAACTCCTAATTCATTCATTCATCAATACCTTAAGACCGCTCCAGGATCCAATGTGTCCTACCTGTCACTGGATTGTCTGAGCTACCCAAGTGCAATTTTAGTAGCCAAGTGGACTTTATTGATCCGTCTGAGTCCACCAATTTCGGTCCAGAGAGAAATATACAAAATACTGTAGAATGGATTATAAACAACGATCTACCACTAATGCAAGCTAATGAAATTCCAATCAGCCTTGATGTATTTTTTTATATAAAATCTAAATATTTTCATGTTAACACATTTAGATAGTGAACCTGGTAAACAGTAAAACTGTTAAGACTTTAGACTTTATTGTCCCAGAGGGGAAATTCTTTTTCACCAGAGCAGTACAGTTTAAGGGCTGCGCGCCGACAAAAAATGACAAGGGGACACACATGGGGGACAACAGGACATACAGTGCATATGGTTATGGCATATGGTAAAGATCAGCATTATAGACCTGCTACTATACTTAGCATTAAAGACGGAAGATGCAACATTTACACATAAATACAGCCAAAAGCGAGTATATCCTCTGAAAATAACTCTGAGTCATGACTGTCTACACTGAGAGTGACATCACATTTTTAGTGTTAATTGAGGCATCTAAGAGGAGAGAAAGTGTGTGACGAGGAGGTAAGACAAGAGAACATCCTAGACAGTATCTTAAATGGTAACCCGAGGCAAATGAGTCAACTTTAAATGTGGGTGAGAATAAATGAGATGGCTTTAGAATCCCGTTGCTGATCCGGTCATGTTGACCTGTGTGTGTGCGTGCGTGTGTGTGTGTGTGTGTGTGTGTGTGTGTGTGTGTGTGTGTGTGTGTGTGTGTGTGTGTGTGTGTGTGTGTGTGTGTGTGTCTGTCTGTCTGTCTAGAAAGGAAGGGGATCCCATCATGTGACACTGACACTTGCTAATCACATGCACGCGTGAAAGGGTGTTTCAATGTGTGGCAAAGTAAATCAATTAAGCAGAATGAATCTCAGGGGAGTGCAGAGAGCAGGAGAGGTTCCTGTTCTCAACTCCCTAAAGACTCCTAAAACACACTCATCATTTAAAATATAAGCTGTGTTTTCATTATAGAGCGTTAAGCCACAAGGTAGACGTAATGCATGTTCTTCATGTCTGTAAACCACATGATACTAAATCTTCAAACAACAAATTGACTATACTGCAAATCATTTAACAGTTAATGGAAAAAAAAGCAACCCAACGCTGCTTAATCAAGTCATTTCATCAACTAGTTAAAATGACCCATTAAACATCATCCATTCCATGGGTAGCTGCAATTGAGTGAGTCAGATAAATTGCAAACACTTAGCTATACAGATATAGGACATAAAAATGCTTAATTTGGTTTCTTTATGGGTTAGTTTTGTAAATCACTAATTAAGGCAAAAAATAAATAAATATTTCATTGATCATTTATAAAGGCCTCACTGCAGTGATATGCAGAGACTGTGAAGCCAAAGCCCAGCACTCAAAGGTTGAAGTGTCCCTGAGGGGAGCAGGGAGGGGTTATGGCGTGTTGGGAGGGTGTAAGAGATACATGAACGAGGTGGGGCAAGCAGCTAGGGTACATTTAGCCTTTTCAGTAGGTAAGACCCAAACCCAAGGGAGGTCAACCGTAAAACCTGTTTTATTAGAAATGCATGAATAATAATAATCACACTATGTACACAAATAAAGATATGACAAACAGGCCCACTGTTCAAAGCAAATAGATCCAAATGATTTTAAAGTACTCACAGCGTTCCCCTGAAGCAGTCCACTGGTGCCCCCTCCCCTTCCCCTCCTTTAACCCTGACCCCTCACCTCTACTCCCTGAGTGCTTGAGGAGGTGCGAGAGGAGGAGGACACAGGCGGTAGATGAGGGCAGGGAGAAAGAGCAGGGTTTTAATTGACACCCTTTAAGTAATCTGCAGGATAATTATGGCCAACAGCTGTGGACGGGGCAACATGCAACAATGGGACTTATTTGTATTCCAGTGACACACAAGTGACACTTAAACAATGTTTATAGGATGTGTATGCGCAGAGACTTACACAATTATACATGCTGGAAATATTCACAAACAAAATACATACATTCATGAATTAACAGGCACATGAAAGCATTAAGCTGCTTCGAACAAGAATGGAAATGGCTGAAAAGAAGCTGTGGCTGATGACTTTTGTTTTTTTCTTACATGTAGGGGTCATAAGCGCTTTAAAATCCACACTCTGCCTCAAAGCAACGCCAGACCCCCCTGAGCTTGAGAATACGTGCTCCCCATTTTCGTCCTAATGTGAGAATTAATTATGAATTAATTAACCATACTTTGGAGTGGCCACTTTTAAATCTCCCTTTTTCTGTTTAGTCAGGAATAATAAGAACGAGGGCTGCAGAGAGACGAAAAGAGATTTGGATGAATTTGTTCTTACATCTCTGGCTTCTTTCTCCAGGTTATGAATTGAAGAATGTGAGTGGAGTTTGTTTCTCCTGGTAAAGCTGTTAAATATTTCATGTAGAGGGGATAAATGCGGGGAGAATGCCACCGCCAACCCAAACTGATCCTCATTGCAATTAGAGCGCCATTATCCCTCCCTAAACCCTCACGCTCTGAACAAACTGAGCCTCAAAAGCCATGATAAAGAGCCCTGTGATGAGATATGATCATAGAAAGGATGAGCACCACATTTATCTTTAGGATTTACAATGAAATGACATAGTTTTGCTCACCTATTTTTATAGGTCATTTCCCAATAAACATCATGAAAAAAGAAGAGAAAAAGAAGAAACCCTCCAGCTTTACACTATTGGGTTTCATTCATTTCATTTGATATGACATATCACGCTTCTATGCTTTGGCAATAAGGACACAACATTGCAGCATATTGGCAAGCTCATTTGCTTTTCATAGTGAGCGTTGTGTCCAAAAAAAAAAAAAAAGTGCCCCCTGGGATAAACACGTGTACGGGGACCGCGGGCTTGCCGCCCCAGCAGCAGGTGGCCCATTGCTGCCTAATGAACACCGCAATCTGTTACTATCGCAGCGGTGCTTTTCACCAGACAATTAGGCGACTAAGCATGTCATTATTCCGGGCCAACAAGAAGAGCCTCTTCTCTAATTTCATCTTTTCATTCCTGTTTACTCACCCACACTCCCCTCATTAACGAGAGATTTTCCAGTCCATGCTAATTGGTTTCAATAACATTCATTTTAGTTGAAAGGAAACGATTCTGTTAATTGAGGAGTGCAGAGAGAGCGAGAGAGAGAGGGAGAGAGAGAGAGAGAGGGAGAGCAAAGAGGAGGAGGACAGGGGGGAGTAGAGAAAAAAAAAGCATGGCTTCTTTTCATTTTCAAGTGTGTCCATGAGATGACGCTTTTGAAAAAAGCGCTCCACAGGTTCAGAGCTAATGAAATTAAGTGATGCCGGCCGTGGCAAAAAAGGGAAGCCCAAATTAAAAGCAATTTATTTTCATTGAGGCATGTGGCACTGTTCGGGCACAATTAATGGGCTGAGCAGAGACACAGAGATATGGAGAGAGAGAACAAAAAGGAGACAAAGATACAAAGAGATGACTGGTAACACAGACGAGCCACAAGAGAGCAAAGTCTAGACCTGGACTGATTAACTGGAATGCTTTCTATTCTTGTACCGGGACTCCTTTTTCTCTATTTTGTTAAGATTGAACAAAAACAAACAGACTAGGTATTTAAATATTTAAAATAATCTCTAATACAGTAAAAAGTTACGTAAAGTCTGGTTCAGTAATACTTTGTGAGTGTGCAACTAGAAAAAAAGCGATCAGCACTAATAAATAAAACAAGAGAATGAGATTGTTTGTTTATGATGAGATTATAGAATTAACAGATTACAGAATTAACACCGAATGAATATGATGATTTCATACTGCATACTTTGTACATTTAAAATATAGTTGCATCTTTTCTTTTGATCTTTGGCTGAAAAATGTCAAAGCCCCAACTATGCCGTTTGCCTTTTCCCAACTCAAAACAAAGAGGACATTTACAAATATGACTTTATCTGACTAACCTTATAAAAACCCTTTTATATTAGATATATAATATATTTATATTATGCAGAATTCGAATTACTTTACCTTGAGTGATTGATTCCTCATCAGTAGATTAAAGGGGACTTAAAAGTGTACCATTTCAATATTTTTTTGAGCCTTCTACATTTTTTTGTTAACATTAAGGTCATTATTTTTGTACATTTAATTAATTGTATGTTTTATTAATCTGAACACCTAAAAATGATGACAACCTTGAAAAATGAATCTGCTGATGAGGATCATGTGGTTTGGATAAAGTTAAGATGAAACTGTAGAAGTGACACTTCATGGACTTTGTGATCATTCTCAATAAGGAGGTTCATAGTTCTGATTGTTGTAGGTTAAGATGTAATTTCTTGCATTTTTCAGCCTATCGCTGTCTTTTGGTCATTAGGATGTTCAGTTTTCAATTAAATCTATATCTGAAAAGCTCAGAAAAAAGGAGAATCTGAAAATCTAATTCAATGACATTTGGGTCAATCTATCTGCTGATGAATATCAGGTGCATAAAACATCTTCCAAACGGATCCTGTGATGATGTGTCCAAGGTCAAGAATGGGCAGGATTGTCTTTAATTTAAAAAGGCTGCTTCCAGACAGAAGCTAAGAGTGCAAATGAGGGGTAAAATTACATGTACTATATCAGAAGGTACATTGTTGACGGCTTTGAAGACCTCTAAGGAAGCATGGCCAAAGCCTGAAAAAAACTTGAGTCACATCAGGAACTGCATTAAGCGCTAGAACCTTACACATCTCTGCTAATAGCATCACCATGCTCAGGGCCTTAACCCCTACGAGGCTTTCAGACACGGTCAGTCAGCTGCCTAACCAGCCTTGTGTGGTTGTTTAGTGACGCCACAGTGAGCGTGTTAATGTCCTGTCCAAACAGCCTCAGCTGGAGGCCGCAGTAAAGGGGGAGGGGGGGGGGGGGGGGGAGTACATAAAAGGAGGAATATTTCAAGCTGCTTTAATCACTACTGATCGATGTGTTGACAAGCATAAAGAGAAAGGGAAATGCAGCTTAAGATGGAAAACAATTTTATTTACAGTACTGTCTGTTTCCTCACTGAACCATCAGTGTCTGTCTCCGCCTGTGTTTCAGCCAATGAGAAACCAAACTGGTATAAAGTATGACTAAATGCCCTGCTAGTCCCCGAGGAGCTCCGAGTGCGGAGTTAGCGGGGAGATCAGTACAGTTAATTTACATAGCATTTGCATTATGTCAGGACATGAGCTACAAATAGGTATGAGTGTGTGGCTTAATTAGAAATGAGCCAGGCTTTTCAAAAACACCCTTTTGCATCATAATTGAGTCAGCTCAGTGCTAGAGTAAACAGAGGCGAGTGGGGGAAAAGATGCCTGCTTCTGAAAGCAGCTCAGAGACGATGTGTAATTATGATACACCTACCTGGGCTCACTGCAAGTTCTATTTTTTCATGTAAAAAAAAGAAAAAAAAATGTGTGTACACTTTGTACGACAGCAGAGGAAACTGCCCTTTAACATCTGGGGTAAAACAATTAAATCTGTAATAAATAATATAAACACATTTTTTTGAATCCAGAGGGGATTGTGGTAGCCAAGTTTTAACTGTCATTCAATATGTGGGATTTTCTTTGATCAGGAAAAAAGATGAGTTGTGTCCAGGGCCATGGAGGAGGAATTGTGCTGATTCTGCGAGGGGAGCATGCTATTTGATAAAAAACAATGGACATCTGATAAAGCTTTGAGAGTACCGGGCGATCATTCTCTGGTAACCTTTCCAGACATTAACATTCATTTACATGTCTATTTCTTTTTAACTGTATTTGTTCATGTCAGAGGAACCATAAAGATGGAAAAATCTTCTTGAGGGGGCGAAACACAAAACAAGGCTGCTGGTGCTACATTCATCTTATTATTGTCAATAAATCCCACGAAAGGACTTAAACCTCTCTGACTCACTTACTTAGCGACCGATGACGACTAGATACAAGTCAATGGTGTCTTCAAACACTTGAGGAGGCCTTTGATGAGAATTGTGTGCTCATGGTGAGAGACTTCTTTTACAGGCAAGGACTGGACGAACAACAGAAACCCCATGTGTGTCTTCATGCCTTAAACAGTCTCTAAATAACGATGTCTTTATGTTTGTCCTGTGTGCTTGTGTTTCCAATATACTGTTCATTCCATGTTTTTGTTCCGTGTGTTTGCTCGTATGCATGCGAACATTAATGCATGAATGTGCAACATATAATTGTGCTAAGTGTGAAGTCAACATTTGGGTGCGTATATTCAGAGTACCTGGGGTTACCAAGGTTACCAAAATTGAATCGTTCCCTGAGACATGGCTGATCTACATAATTTGGTGGTATCATTCACAATGTCTCACGGCCCGGGTGATGAATGGCACCCGCAGAAGATAATATTTCTGCTTGGATGTAATAAATCTTATGTAAAGTGCTCCAACTCTTATACAGCAATGGCAGAGATGTGATGGGGGGGAGAAAAGCCTGTCTTTTTTTTTTATTTTTTTTTTATCATTCTTGCTCCATTTCTCTTTTTTCATGCCCTTCAGCTCATTGCTGCCATGAAATACAAGGAAGTTGTTTTTCCAAAATTTAAGTTATTTTTTGCATTATTAATCAGAAATCTTACACTTTTTGGGGCGACATGACAAAGTTCACAAAGGTTGTAAAACAAATAATGCTCATGTTCTGTCTGGTACTGTTGATGTCCTCTGAGACCCCTCCCCTCTGCTGCTCCCTTACCTGTTGTATCGATTGCAGAAGCGAGCCATCCTCTCGCAGACAGCCCACAGTGTCCCGCTATTACGACTGCAGCCCCTGGGTCATGAACCCGTGACCTCCTGTTGCTCAGTGCTGCGCGGTGAGGGGTGGGGGAGGCACGACCCCCACAAGGGGCTGGGAGGCGAGGGACATTGTGGAGAGCAGTTTGTGTTATTCATAGCTCCCCGATCATGGTGTTTTTGCATGTGTTTATCATGCATTAATACTCATTAGAACACAATGAAACAGGGAGAAAAGCATTGGATTCCAGACTAGCATCTAACGGCGAAACAGAGCTTGTAGAGAGAAAACATTGTGGTATAAATTCTTCATCAATATCTATTTTTTAACAGAACAGTTAGTTCCTGTAGAGCTTATGCAAATTAAATGCAAACACTGTGTGCTGCTTATGGTTTAATTAGATCTACAAGAACACTGTTCTATAAGTCACAGCCAGAAAACATCTATTTATTCCAAAGGTTACTTATCACAATTGTTTACTAATTAAGTTTTTTCCCTCTCTTTCCTCCTATTATGCCTCTTTTTAATAAGCTGAGAGTCAGGTGTACTTGACAGTAATGAATGACTGATTTTAGCTGATCTTTATTGCTGCCCTCCTCCTGCCTGCGACGCACCATGTATGCGTGTACGTGTGCACCTGCCTTTGTGTGCGCGTGCTGTGGCCGCCTAATAAAAGGGATAATTGTTCCATCTTTGCTTGCAGACACATAAAGCAGTGTGTATTGACTGCTTGACAGGCTGTGATTCCAGCAGGGCTAATGGCTTTCTCAATTCTCCCGGTCCATCCATCAGGCCCCCGAGAGCACCCCGTCATGTTTTCAATTAATGAAGAGAAAACCATAAAAAGTTAAAAGGCAGTGTGACACGGCGGACAAGCGCGCGAACACGGGCACACACACGGTAAATGTGTAATCGCCACAATGACACGTGCATGCACACACAAACACACAGAGCTGCACTCTAACTTGGGACTAAAAAGCTTTCTTTTCTTTTTTTTTTTGCTCCTAATTTAAAGCTCCTGTGTGTCTCGACTACACCTTCAGCCTGTAATCATAATGTATATATGTATTCTGGAGGTGGACCTGCGCGGTTTGGGTACAGCTTGCTTGACTTTATGTTGGAGATAAAGGGAAACTTCCTATCTGCTTGGGTGAGCGATAGTAAAACCCTCCAATTCAGGCAGGAAATTATGGAGTAAGTGGATCGGTGGCTGATAGTCAAATGAAGCCAGGGCGGCTGGATGCCTGCTCCAATTAACCGGCTGCCAGGGTTTCAGCGATAGCAGGAATCCTAGTGGCTAACCTGATGACAAGACCAGAGTGTGACCAAAGGTTCGAACAGGAAAGACATGCACACAAACACAAGTACAAAGACATGCACACAGCTAAAGCTTACTAATTATTTTCCAACTTAGATCTCTGGGAATCTTCATTTAAAACCACATTTCTAACTTTTGCGCTTGCTTTGTTTGTGCTCAGATTAATTCTAAGAATTGAAGACCAAAACATTCAGCTCATTGACATGCCATACTTCTGAATTAGCAGAGAGATGGTGATTTTGGCTTCACTTTTGTTGTGATGACAGAGAAAGTCTCCGGTAGCAGTGTTGTGATTATTAAAAACTTTTTGTCTTAGTCAAGCAAGTGTGAGGACCCATCTTCTTCTCTCTGGCCTGCACCTATGTGATGTGTGTAGAACCAGCCCTTTTCATACTCCTGAATTAACAATCTTCCAGCAAAAGACTACCTCATCAAAGCTTTCCAGAAAAGATCAGAAAAGCAGCAGAAAAATGAGCATAGGAACATAAACTTTTGTCGCATTCCACTCTCAGCCAACAGAAAATATTTTCTGTCAACAATTCCTTCGGTTGCCCAATGACGGCTCACGTCTCAGGCTAGGCGATATATAACCTCCACATTGTCCGACACTTTACAGAATTAATTCTAAATGATTGACAGTAGAGAAAAAGGTTCGAAGAACAAAAGAGGGAGAAGAAAAAAAAAAGATTGTGAAGAATTCTCGGATCGTTCATAAATAAGAACTGAAGTGTTTGAAGGACTCGCTGAAGTGTTTGAATGCCTAAGCACTCAAGTCAATTCATTATGTGGCCAAATAGTATAAAGTTACAACACCGGGGAAATGAGACTATAAAAGCTGCTGGAGGAGGTGAATACTGGGAGATTTATGCCTCTTCTTGTGTTTAATTTAGGGGTCTAAATCACTCGTGATGTGATGCGAAAGTTAGTTGAAAAAAAAAAAATGAACGTGACACCTACGAGAGCCTCCAGGGGAACGTCCAACACCAGCGCCATTTTCCTGACGTCTGCTGGCAGTGTATACTCTGCAGGGGTATATAAAACACTCATCTGCACCGCTTGTTTTCGACTGTGAGTGTATCATTTACTAAATGGGAAAATGTCTTGATTTTTGCACGTATACATGTTTGACATTCTCTGATGACTCCTGACTCGCTGCAATGGGAGTTCGCACCCTAGGCCCTTCTGTTTCCTGACCAGTAATAAGTTTAATAGGATGAAATTTAAAAGCAGAGGAAGGAGAAGTTGTTGAGAATGACTTGATAGGAATCGCATGAGCGTCTTGCACGCCTCCTCACTTAAACCAAACAGAGCTGAAGGTGAGAGAGCTGCTGGAGGAAGGATGAAGACGGAGTAATCATGTGTGGGAGGGAGATATAACCAGCGCTTGTCAATCATCATCAAGCGACCTTCTTGATGCTCGCAGTTTGACTTTCCTCAGCGTTAAGGAGAAGTTCCAACTCCACACACTCCAGGCTTATTTCAAATTTGATTCAGTTATTTTTCACTTTACCCGTGCATGTTGAATGTGACACATACCTTACTCTGTCTTGCTAACACACATGCTTTTTCGCAGCAGTTGTTTTTCAGAGGGGGAGAACAAGAGAAAGGAGGAATGGCAGCTGAGATAAATGCATTTTTCATTATTATAGATTCTCTCCACTTCTCTCCGCCGGCAGTGAGAACAACTTCTGCTTAAACGTCTCTTCTCCTGCCCCTGGGCGCTTCCTCACATTTGGACGCCGGCCAATCAAAAAAAAGAAAAAAAAGAAAAGAAAGTAATTTCAACATTACAGGAAATTAAATCTCAAATTTCCTTTTTTTTTTTTAAGCTAAAGTTTAAGTACAATGAAAATGTCACCCATGAATTATGGAATCAAGCTGAATTTCTCCTCCAAACTTTAAACTGTGAATGTAAATGCCCTTGACAACAATGTGGGCATTCTGAGGCTGCCTTACCCCTTCCTCCGGATGTTCGACTTCAGCCAATCAGAAATGAGGACGAAAAAAGAACTGATGATAAAACCGTTTTGCTGGACTGTGTTTTCCTGCTTAAAGAAAATAAAAAGATCAGATGAATCGGCTTCATTTTTCTACCTCATCCGTCATTTTATTCTCATATTGTACAGTATGAAAGTACTTTACATTCCAGGCTGTAATGTAAGGTTTAACACTTCTTTTTCAGGGGAAACTGTTGAATCTGTTCAACACCGTCTATCATCACAGCATCTCGTGTTTTATCTTGTATTAAGACATGATACAAAGTCTGCAGTGTTCCGAGCAATCCAAAAATCACCTGTTAAAACGTGTCTCTGGGATATTTCATTCTCTTAAGCACAGCATTACTGCAAAGATATTACATCCACTTGATACGTCTCACACCCAGACCAAATTATATTTACTGCTAAATCACATTTCTGATGGCGCCACGTTATTAGAAAATTGCATGTTGTGCGTTTGATTTATGTCCCTGCATATCTGGAGGAGGAAAAAAAAATCCACATACACCCTCCCACGCTAGCTTGCAGGTGAGATGAGTTCCCGCAGATTGCTGTTAGTGTCATCCTCGGGGCTAAGTGTTGTATATTAAAGAGACATCGCAGTGGATTGTCACCCGGGCGCCCCACCACCTCGCAATGGGCCATCTTTAATTATGGTCCGACAGAGGTGAATGCATCAGAAAAGGCCTGACAGAGCGGCCGGTGTGTAGATTATTTTAATTTGCGCCCCGCCCCTAGGTGAGCAATGCAGCCGGCCTTGACCCTCCTCTGACTGCATGGATTAATGCCTGGTAATGACTGCTGAGGCTATCATTGCGGCGGGCATCATTAATTATCCTTATTGATTGTTGCTCTCAAGATAAAGCGTTCTGCTGACTGGAAAATACCCTCCACGCGCAAGGTCAAGGTAAAAAAAAAAAAAAAAGACTTAGATAATCGTAAAGGGGCCACCACACCTACAATGGAAGATAAATATGGCTGCTGCCTGTGTCGCAAATGTCTCACTCTTTCAGCCCTGCCCTTCGCTCCTGTCCTCCTCTCTTCCTCAATCTGTCTATCTCCCCATTTCCTGTATTTATTCACAGAGAGGGGCAAGAGAGTACAAGAGGAAACAAAAGCAGGTGTTAACTGAGCGAGGAAACGTGCATTGCTGTAAGCATGTGAGCACATTGATAAGACATTAGGAATGGTGGTGATTATGCAAAGGAAAGATGTTAAGGGAGAGGGAGAAAGATGGAGGAAACACTTGGAGGACAGCATGAAAGAAGCTTCAGAGACAGCAGTGAGGTACGGTGGCAGGCAGCTGTAGTGCTCAGACAGATTAAGTTTCTGCGGCTGCCATAATGGTGGAGACAGCAGGAAGTCAGGGTTTTATATTTACACTACTCTAAATCATCCTGCCCTCATGTACACAGAAACAGGCACACGAAAAAACCTGAGACAAAAATGTTTGACTCCACCTCTGAATGTGGGGGAAGAAATCACAGTTTACTTTTTTTTTTTTTTTTTTTACTAAAACACAACAGGAAAGAATTTAGAACATTTTCAACTAACCATTTTTTTTAAGTTAGCTAAAATGTTGAAAAAATACACTCATAATCAAATAATGAAATGATGAGACATAACAAACGTCCTGTTGTGAGCTGCACTTATAGGCGTACGAAGGAACAACTTTTTTTCACCAGGCAGAAAAAGCAGAAGCAGACATACTGCTAAAACAGCTTCTGCAACAACTGGCTGCATAAGTCAAACAAAGTGGGAAGCAGAGATAAAGAGAGAGAGCGGGATTGGGGTGACTTGCTAATACAGAACCAGTTTCATCAGAAGTCTGTGTTTGTGTGTCGTCTTCCTGACTTGATGGGAATTCACTATACCAATGATTAAAATGTCTTCATATGTGGATCCTGTTCTTCCTATAACTGGCCCGTTCTTGTAAGAATTTGTCGAACTAAAAAAAGTTTAAAAAAAAAAACCCATCTCAAAGCTGGGGGGCGACAGACTCTCATTCATGACCCTTGATGTAGTCCTACTAAAAAATAATCCCTTTTTGTATGTAAGTATTTGAAATGGATAGGAAGGGTATATTAAGACTATAGCTGCTTTTTTTGGTGGTCTTGGGTCTATAAATGCACGTAGTCTGGGTTTCATGAGGCGATAGAGATGCAGACAGTGGAGGCAGGGCAGGATGAAGGAGCAGTCTGTCTTTTTTTGTTAGTACCTGTTTGAAGTGTATCAGAAGGTGCTTTCCAAGGTCTGGAAATTCATTATTGGACCGGAGCTTTGAAAGAGCCCTGTTGGATGTATATATGTGTGTGTGTGTGTGTGTCTGTCTGAGTGTCTGTCTGAGAGTGTGTGTGTGTGTGTGTGTGTGTGTGTGTGTGTGTGTGTTTGTGTGTAAGCCTGCAGCCCATTGTATTCAGAGTGGAATTGCTAAGCAGTAGCCTGAGGCCATGAGCAGGCAGCTATGGCCAGGTATGGGTAGCCATTACTGCAGGGCATCAGACTCCATCAGACTCTCTGGAGAAAAGATCATACAGGGCCATACACATTCGTAAAGGTAGTGTGTGTGTCTATTAAGGTGTGTGTGTGTGTGTGTGTGTGTGTGTGCAAGCATGTATTTGTGCGACAAAGAGACACAGAAGAATTCGGAGCATTAGAACTTGGAATTGGATGTTATTCGGTTTACTTTGAATGACTTGTTTGATACGTATCAGATGGCCCTAACATCTGTGTGCTAATGTGTGAATGTATGCAGGCACGTGAAACAGAGGCAGAAAGAAAGCGGAGAAAGTGAAGTCAGGCCGTGTTGTTGAACAGCTGTCAGCAGATCAATACACAACCGCAACACCAGCAGGACAGCTGAAACAGGGGCCAGAGGCTTGAGGTACAGATTCAACGCTTCACTGTAACATTTGATAAGCACATTGAAATATATGGCAAAAACTATTGTGGAGCTGAGTTTATAACTCTATGGTAGTCTTTTTTTTTTTAAATCTTATGCTGTTTCCAAAACAAGACATTTCAGCTGAAAATACCTTTGGTTGTCTTCACTGGAGGAGCTCCTCGGGGCAAATGGACAGACGGTCCTGAAAGAAAAGATCGAGGAAACAGGCTCAACATGTGCTGCACTCCCTGCATCACCAAGCTGAAGATCGCTTCAGACGCTAACTGCTATGTGCCTATTTTACGTGCACGAACAATAAAAAAATACAACAATATTTTCCAAACTTTTTGGAGAAATTGTAAACACTACCATGGATTTCGAGCAGGTTTTAAAGGGAGTCATGAAAAAATGTTCTACAATTACGCACAGGTGGATGTGATGTGTGACACACATGTATGACAAACACACACACAAACAATTTAAGGGGTTGGGGGGGGGGGGGGGGGGGGGGGGGGCTGGTTGTGCAGTAGCATGATGCCCATCTATCTTTCTGACATCTCTTAACCCGATCCCACTGGGGCTAACTGAATTCAATCCTCAACATTAGATAAGCACATACCCCCTCCCCTCTACACATGTGGGTGCGTGCCTGCGTGTGTGTGTGTGTGCGAACATATCACACACATGGCAGCAGGTTTAGATTGTTTCTACAGTCAAGTGTTAGCTTGCAGGTCACATAGCGAGAGGGGGAATGAGGCAGAAATCAAGACAAAAAAGCCAACAGGCCCAGCACACAAAGGCAAACAAGGGGGTTTGACGTTGCCTGTCCAGGGGGAGTTCATCCTCTGTTTCTGCCCTTACCTTTTCTCTCTCCTTCTCTCTCTACCCCCTGCCTTGTAAAGCCCCCCCCCCCCCCCCCCTCCAGTTTTCCCTTCTCGGCAGCTCTCTGCTGATTGTTTGGGCTTCTTCTTGGTGCCTATCAGGCCCATCGCTCTATGTTTCCATCAAACGCTGCATTTATCTTATCATTGCCTTGACAACTGCCTATTAGTTCAAAAGAGTCTGCAGGCTCGGTGTTCCCATGGCGATGACATGGTGACATTGCCAGGCAGCTCTGAACCGCCTGTCGAGATGGTGCACCCTTTTCCCTCTCGTCCTCTCACCCTGCTCTTCCTCTCTGCCTGTCCTTTTGCTCCTCCTTTAGCGGAGAGATCCCCCCCCCCCTCCACCCCACTTCCCAAGAGCTTACCTTATACAAGACAGATGGGAAACTCTCCTGCTCAGTTTATCTCTGTGTGTTGTTTTTGTCTTTCAGTTATCAATAGGGGAGAACAGGAGTTCCAGAAAATGTTCAAAAAACACCTGGTGAGGACATCTTTGTGGTTTCCCTGTTCTGTATCGGTGTTTAGGGTGCTATATGACCTCATTAGTGAGGGCCCGGGGACTGTGAAACATCTGACAGAGATTTATAGTCTCTCTATTGGAAAAAGAGAGTCTGCCATCACATAAAGATGAATCAAAAAATAGAAAGGAATGATTAATGCAAGAGAGAAGGTAGGCACCAAGTGGCCTTCCAGCTGCATGACCCCGCCCTGAAGCTCACGCTGCTCTTTGTTGTTCCCATCAGTGGCACCAAGTGTAATTAACACAATCATGAACACAAAAACAAAGGCTGAAGAGGAGCGCAAGGAAAGAAAAAAAGATTTTTGGGGGAAAAAAAGTTTGAAATAACGAAGAAGGACCACAAGGCCCTGACATTATAAAGCCTGCAAGTATTAGTTTGGGTCGAGGACAGCTGCTTTGATTTGATACACAGAGGTCAATTTATACCTTGTTTTTTTTTTTTTTGGTCAAGGTCCTGTGCAAGTTCAGTACAACAGGAAAAGAGCAAACACAAGGTCCTGGAGGCATACTTCTCGGTCTCTCCGATTTATTTTGAACGGACAACAGTTTGCTCCATCCAGTGTCGTTAAGAGTCACCTGCAACAGTTCTACAGGTTATTAACTGATTAAAAAAAAGGAAAACTAAATGATGCAAAAATCAAGAGCAACACAGAAGACTTTCCTTTAGGGAGCAATCTGTATCACACTCATTACGACAATATTTGATGAAGTGTGCGCCGCGGTCACTGAGATAGCGTTTAGTGGCACAGGCGGTCCATCCATCTGTCTTTTAGCGGAACTCATGTGTTGTTTTTGTCTGTTGTTTATTAGTGCTTAGTGGGAACATTAGCGCCACCTGGATTGGGATGCAGCTACTGTGATGTAAAACATAAAACATGTCAACATGTTAGCTCTACTTTATTCTACTACTACATTTGAGTAGTGGTAGAATTTATTTGAGTCCTTTATTTTGAAATTTTTTGCATCCTGAAGATTGCATTTTTATCAACTTTTCAAGTCACACTACACGGACACACATGTAGGAAAGCTTTTGATCAGAAAACCTAACATTAAACGAGGATGATGTGAGAACGCTCTGGTGGAAGAAGAGTGCTTAACATCTGCTAACCTGCTGAGTATTTTATTATTTGGCACAGACAAGGATGAGTAATGAGAATGACTGGTACAAATTCAAATTCAAAAAACTTTATTTGTCCCCGGGGGGCAATTGAAAAGATGTCTAATAATGACTGCGTTGAAACATGAGCGCTCCTGTTTTCCTCTTTACTCTTTTCCTGTTGGTGGGACATCAGAAGTGGGTGTTTCACAGCAGTTTGTGGGTTAACTCGCAGACTAGGTTGTCGTATTTCTTTTCTTTCTTTTTTTTCACTACACAATTACACAAGAAGCCTAAAAAAAGACAAGGAAGATCAAGGATGAATGCAAACACTATTATTTACCCTCTTATTAACGTGTTATCCTGCGGTGGTTGATTCAGTGCATTGGCTGTGATCCGTGCTCCGTCTGTGTCTGCTGCTCTCTCGCTCTCTCTTACTGCATCGGGATGAGCGAGGAAGGGGTCTCCGAGGGCACCTCAAAGGGGCCCGGCTCTAATAATAGAGTGTAAATCTCAGTCATTACTGCTCTGACAGGACACTGTGTCATCATTGTCTGGAGCACAAGTCCACTCGAGAGGAGAGGCTTTCAGTTAACTACTGTTTTTATTGTGGGCAGCCTCAAAGCCCTTGTAGTTTGGGAAATGACAGAGTGTAGGGGGAGTTATGAGGGCAGAGCTGTCACCACAGGAAGTTTAATTCAAGTCTCACGACAGATAATATGATTTGATCCTGGATTTGCTGCCTATTGATCCAGGCAGCCACCATGAGACGAAAAAACTTTTCCATTAAACAAAAGACTTTCCTGATAACAGATGTCTAATAGCTCAAAAACTATACTGTTGCTACTTCCTGTACTTCATACAACCACTTTAGGCAAGTGGATCCGACATCCCATTCCCTGTTATGGAGGAAATCATCACTAGTCCAAATAACAGCGAGCCATAAAATCACATCCCAGTAGCCATCGATTTTTATTTCATAGTAAATGGCAGGTAACAAACCGCAGGGCCGCGGAGCGCTGCAGTGTAAATGTGCCTCTGATAAACAGTAAGAGAAGTTCATTCACTCTGCTGAACTGTGGCTCAGCGGCAGAAAAATCAACACTAATCGGATGAGAGGCAGCAAAACAAATTCTACTGTTGTGCTCTCAACGCAGACGTCTAGGGAGGGGAGACGAGGAGAAATAAGACAAGGGAGAGGGGGGAGAAGATACGTGCGTAAGGGGGAATGTAGCATTTGAAAACTAAAAGAGAGGAAAGGCAGGTAAAGCATGAACATAAAAAACAAGCAACAAGGTTAAAGTGCGTGAAAAAGAAAAAAAATGCCTTGAATAATGAAATTCATTTTAAAATTCTTCTTTTCTTCTATTGTTTTTTTTTTCTTTTTCTATGGCACAATAACTAGTCGACTCTACTGTAAGTAACTACCCGACTCCAAACCCCGCCCTGCTTCACGTTTGCCACTTACTGTAGGAATACATGCCTCACATTGGTCAGATTTAAACAAGTGGCAACACATGGGAAGTATTGGTTGGAGTTCATCAGAAGGAAGCCCCAGAAAGTTGCCCCATCGCTTCAAGAACATTTAGCTTTGTCAGACGACAGCTGGTAGGTCCTAAGACTCCTCTTGTTGTTTCTTAGCTTGACCGAGTATGTCTTAGCTATCAATTTGTTGACCTCGAAAAATGGAAAAGAATCATCCTTAAAAACGCACCCAACCTTTTTTCCATATGGTGTACTATTCTCTCTCGTGTTCAAAACTGGTACCATCAATCATATTAATGAAAGGACCAACCATCGTCAACGTATAATCCATCAACAAACCTCTTGAAACCTCTCGTGTTCCTCTTTAAAGTCTGAATACTCAAAACATTTTAAAACATGTTTCAACATCGACATTGCCATAAAAGGATCATCTCAATTTTACAAACCTCTATGTGCTACCTTAACATTTACTGTGACAATCTACCTATTTAAAGAAGCAGCCAGAATGTGAGTCTGTATTTATTCTAAAATGGTATTTATCAAAACAAATGGCTGCCTTAAAAGGGGTAAAAGCCATCCAACAGCCAGACAGATGGAAAGAAAAAACTGCTTCTGCCATTATTTTGTATTTGCATGTCGTGTGTGTATCATTTAAAACACATTTGAACATGTCAAAAATATCTATATCATCTCTTTACTCATTTTCCTCAGCTCCTACATCTCTCCTTCTCTGTCTTGCTTTCCTCCAACTGTATTTTCTTTTCCCTTAAGTCTCTTTTTCCTCTGTACTCTTTTTGAAGAAAAATGCCAGATCAACAGAAACGTCACATCCAGGATGAGGGGCTTACTTGTGTATTTTCTAATTGAAGTGCCTTCCTGCCTTAGTGTCTGACAGCTTCTTTTGACAAGTGATGTGGTTTTTGAAAGTGAATCACCCTCCTTTGGCTCTGAGTGGTATAGACAGCAGAGATCACTAAGGGTCAAGCTCAATGCTGGGCTCTATACTGAGTTACTGCTGCCTCCTGCCATCACAAAGCTTGTCATTCATCTTCTCAATAATCCGGCCTTCCTCTTTCAGCGGATACATTCTCTTCTTGAATTCCCACATAAAGAACTGAGAAAAACGAGCAGACATGCAGTTCACAAGCTCCAGTCTCTCAATAGCTGTTTTTAGCTGTATTAATCAATATGTTTATATTTACAATGGATGGATTGACTTTGTCTACACTTTAATGTGTTTCTATAGCGACAAAAGCCCCATCAGCAGTCTTACTTTTTTGTTTAGCTCTTAAGACTCTCATACAGTTGTTTCAATTGGAACAGGCCTCGGCCACAAAGCTCCAATAAAACAAGCTGTACACTACAAACTTTTCCCTCAATGGAAAGTTAACAGTTAACTCTGTAGACAGATTAGTATCTGACACTAAATGAATGATATTACTGTTCAGAGTTCTTTTTGATGGTTACCTATTGGCCTGACAATGGGGGCATAGTCAAGCATCAATCTGCAGGGCTTAAAAATGAGGGAAGGGCCAAACGCTGCAGTTCCTCCAGTCTCCATTTGAATCTGCTTTCGAAAGCGAGTTGATCCCAAGCGACAACCTCAGGTGTTGAAAAATGAAGCCAATGCGAAGTGCTAGAAAAAAAACTCCATTGTCCACTTGAGGTTGGTTCCAAAAGACCAGGAGGTCCCATACACACCCTGTGCTAAAATATTTGTTTTTACAGCAGAAAATGAACATATTTACAACCAAAAATCCATTTTGGTCTTAAAATATGAGTTAGGATAGGCCTCCAAAACAGCCAATCAGAAACCAACCACTCAGACTTTGTCCATGTATTTTTTTTACAGTCTATGGTTGATCAATATACATTCTCATGGTATTATGTTCAATGTAAAAACACGTTTACAGCCTCGTACTACAAAAATTGGCACTCAATGCAACTAAAATCATATTTAAAAAAAAAAAAAAAAAAAAGACCCATAACTAGGGATGACTACTCTGAGTAAGGACTTTTTCTCTTTTTTTTTAAATAAGCACATAGGGATCCATTTATTCAGGAATATATTTCAGTTTATATATTATTTCTATTTTAGCACTAACAAAAAAGACTTTATATCTGTGTATACCATACCTGAAGTTTTAGCTTTGTGCCTTGATTTTCAAATTAGCAAAACAATGAATACGTCTCAAAAATAACTGTAGAAATTTGATAACTTTTTAAATTATTTTGACCCCTTGTGTTTTCCTGCTCCATTGTCTTGTGGCTGTGTCCACTTTTTTTTTTTTACAATAAAGTGACCGTCTCTAGTGATTAACATTTTGTGATTATGCATGTTTTATTTTTTTCAATTCAGGACTGCTGTTCCCATGGTGGCCTACAAATTCATGATTACTGCTTTCAAACAAGTTGTTTATGTTCTCTGACTGAATGAGTCTTGTGCAGACAATGACTAACAAGAACACGGTTACATAGTCAGACAACCTTCTTCTTGGACATTCCTGGATAAGTACTCGGGTCAATAATATAGTAACATTAAAATGTCAAACAGCCATAGTTAGCATGCTGTCTCCATAGCAGCAGTGGGCAAAGGTTTTCTTTAAAGCATGACCTCAATCTTCCCCTGACCTTAACCAAGTAAATGCAGTCACCTCAACACAGAAAACCCAAACCACAGAGATGGAAGATTTTAAAACGCTTAAATTACTTGAAGAACTGTGATGAAACTTGTTTTTGCAAGACTGTGAAAAAAACCTCATTAATGTCACTGAAAGGATCCCTTTAAACTTTGAAAATCCTTGTTCCAAACATACACATTTCTGATCAGATTTTTAAGGCGTAACATTATATTACATACAATATATTACAGTGCTGTAATGCAAATGGATGATACTTTTCTCGTGGGTTTAATTTGAGAACATGATGTATAGGCTTCAAACTTTGTCGATCTATGTGGTTCTAGTGGTGCAGCACAAGGCTCATTCATACCCTGAAGCTTCTGTACATGTAATCCCATCTCTGTCCGCGCTGTTTAGCATCGCTCCATCAACATCCAGAGTGAACCTTCAATTATATCTTTGACCAACACACACAGACGGCACTCATCATTGGAAGGCAGCCACATCCACATGGAATGGAAATATGGTCGGAATAAAATCTTTCTAGCCTGGAAAATTTCCTAAATTTTATTCCCTCTGCCTCTCTTTGGCGTCATCCCACTTTCCCACTCCAGCTCTGTGTACGTGTGTGTGTGTGTGTGAGAGAGAGAGAGAGAGATATTATGAAGAACAGATTTTCCAAAGAGGAAATGAAAGAGCTTGTTAGCAGAAGAGAAAGATGGAGAGATCAGAGGGCCAGTGTCGAGGCTGACAACAGCTCCATCTCCCATCACCGAAACCCTCCAAGCAGCAGCTAGCCAGGTCCTTACAGGGCAGCATAAATCCACATGCAGGTCACATTACTGCTTGCCTTCATCAATGTTTACTGGCATGTTAAAGATTGTAATAACATCGGTCAGGACAGAGATTTTTAATTTAGATGTGTTTTTTATTGAGGGTTTGCGACCCAGCTGTGGCGAGGAGAGAAAGAGTCTGAAAGAGACAGATGCTGGCACAGAGGAGGAGAGGTGGAACCGCATTTGGACCGAGATGAGAACGAGGGCCAGCAAGGTCACGCTCTATAAACACTCTTCAAAAAAAAAAATCAAGAACGCTAGACTTTTGTTATACACACAGTCAACAATCTGTGCATGTCTTCAGGTTTTCAGTGGTCATTTGAGTTGTAATTACAAAAGCTGTTTGAGTCATAGAGGTAAACACTGAACTACAGAAAGAAAATTACTCAACAAAACAAATGCGGAAAGACGAAACAGAAATCCCCCTATTTTTTTTTTTTTTAACAATCGCCAACATTTCTCTCTTTTGTGCATAACCGTCTGTGTCAAGAGTCAAAGCTGAAACACAGTTTGTCAGTGTATTTTCTTTGGGCTGGCCTGCTTAACTTAGATATATTGGATTTTGATCAAATACAGCAAAACGAGCGCAAGGAATCTATGCTTATTTAAAGTGTAATGTTGAATACACAAATCAGGCCGGGCGCTGTTTCGAGCACGCACGCACACATTTCCCTCTGCCCTTTAGATCGTAGCTGGGCTGAAGCTTGAAGAGCCTCGGCTCGTTCAAGGTTGTACACCAACTGTTCTGTTCCACTGAGCTGTGTAACCATAACAGTTTAATGACATGGTATTACCGGGCTATCACACTTACAGCATCATGTTAACACCACAACCGCCGCTTTAGTCCCACACAGACAGTAGGCTGTATCAGATTCAGGCCTTAATCCCGCTCATTTGGCCCAATGTTTTTAAGCTTTCACACGGACCTTCTTCCTTCCTATTCTTCTGTCCCCCCCCCTTTTTTAAGTTGTCTCTTTCTTTCTGCTTTTGAAATATAATGCCATGTAAGCACGACTTTGCAAAACCTGATTTTACAATGTTGTTTCTTCCTCTGCATTTATTATTCAGCCATAGCGACCATCGTAGCATTATAACACGTAGGTATAAAAGTACCCTAAATGTCGGTTTATACAATTTCAATCTATCATGACCAGCAACAATGTCAAAAGTCTGCTTCATGTTAGTAATCCAACAAGAAGGATGGTGCAATAGTAGAATGTGTTCTGGTAATAATACAAAGAGTCACTTTAGTTATTACGAGTAAAATGCAGGGCAATGACTTGTAAAAGTGGATTTAAACTTTCAAGTAAAGTAACTGAAAACTTCTCCGTTTGCTGCCTTTTTTTGATTTAGTCGATATATGTCCTCTCTCAACATCATCATCAAAACAATCAAAAGACATAATATCCCTTGTGTAGTCTGGTGCACACAACAAACAAAGCCGGCCTGACTTGTTTATTATGTTGCATTAAACCTGACCCTACGAGTCGGCCACAACAGCTCAACCCTCGCCAGGACTCCAAGCAGCACTCGTCACTTGTGATCTATTTCATATTTCCGTTCATATTTGTGCTGTTTAGGGGTAATCAGGCTCTGACAGTGGGCCCTGTGCTGTGGCTGAGCTGTTTACATAACTTCACTGCAGACATGTTGACTGTGAGGAGCGCCCAGACCAAAAAAGCTGAGCTGCTCTCAAGGTCTGCAAAGTATCTGGATCTGCTGTGGGGAAGGACGGTTCAACCAGGGCAAAGACTGGGGCTGAAAACAGGTTGTTCAAAGTATGTTACAATGAAGTGAAATATTATACACTTACTAAAACTAAACGATTAGAATAAGCAATAAATGAAAAATTTAAATGTGGTTGTGGTTTTCATTTCCCCTACCAACTGGTAGAGTAATGTTACAAAAATGAGTTTAATAAGGGTAAAGCGTAAATATTTTCTGCTATTACTTGGACAATCAGATATTTATTTTTTGGGTGACTTTGAGTCGAGTCATGTCATTTAAATCAAAGGTGGAAAATTCTACAAACTTTGTAGCAGGTCATGTTAGTTAGAAATAGTAATCCAATGTTGAAATTGACAGCGTAAAAGCTGGTTCGCTTAATAAAGTAGGTAACATCATAATGTGATTAAGACTAAGTCAGGAAACTATCACTCAATTCAAATCTTGTGACGTGTTCAAGTGTAACATCAAGAAAAGAACATTTAGGTTTCAGACACTTGAATGTTACTGTTAGTTTTTAAATCCAACATAATGTGATTACAATGGTGGGGCAAGTGATGTTGAAAAGTAAAGGCATCTTAATGTACACCTGACCATAAACTATCAGTTGATAATGAAAATAGTCTTAAGGTGCAGAACAACACACAAGGATGTGTGACGCAAGAAAAATACCATCAGAAAGCGGCAGAAAAAAATAATAGATTAAAATATATCTTGGGAACAAAAAGTACCACATACATAGAAATCACTTCTATGAAATCAAGACATTTCATAGAAGTGATTTAAAATACAGAGCGAGAGGAGGTGGACTTGACTAGTCCGCAACGGGACAGGAGAAAACTAGCATCCCAAACTGGGATCAAACGTCTTAACTTTTCTTGAGTCTGTCCTCAAATGACAAAAAACATCACGATGCTCAATCTGTGTCCGCACAACTTTCTTTTTTTTTTTTTTTTTTTTAAGTGAAATTCCTGTGATAAAGTACACAGCTGAGTTGTGACACAAGCATTTCCTCTCTTTCTCAACAGTTAAAGACCCAGTAGAAGAGCCCCCACCCCCCCCCCCCCCCCCTCCCCTTTTGGCACCTGCTCCAACAGAAGGCCCCTGGGTCACTGACAAGAGAGTAAAAAAAGAGGCATTTGTGAACTTTTTCCAGTGCGAGTGAGAGGAATATTGAACTTTTTCTGCATTGAGTTGCAGCAAAAACCTGAAAAGTTTGCAGAGGCTAATCAATTTAACAAAAGGTTTTTTTGTTTGACTGCAGAGCAAGAGTCAAATCTTTGAAAAGCAGAGGCTGACATCCTTGAGAAAAAACAACAACAAAAAACAACAACAACAACAACAAAAAAAACAAGGCATGCACTGAACCCACGCCTTTGTGTTCTTTTGGTCTTTGTTTGTAGAAGGTTCGTACATGGAGGAGGAGGAGGTAGTTGGCTCTGAGTATCAACCTCAAGTAATATCGCACACATGCACACACACACACACACACACACACTTGCTCGGTCTTTAAAAGAAATGTATAATGCTGTTAGATATTATTTTAAGTCGAGGTACTGATTTCAATGCCAAATGTCAAATCAGATTCAGATGACTTGGAGGGTTTTTTATGCTAATAGGGCAGTTATTATTCTGATGATATGTCTACATGAAGCCTCAGTGTTTTAACATCCCAGAGAAGGTGTGTGTGTGTGTGTGTGTGTGTGTTGGGGATGTTGCACCCAGGGGTGAGCCGACACGCTAGCTAGCCTGTGTGAGCTCGACTGGAGCGCCTTGCTGTTTTACCGCAGGAAGTAACACAAAAGAGCAGCAGGAATGTTTATGAACACCTCAGTCCCTGAGGACCTGTGGGCTGACCTGATTATCGCCTGCCTGTAATTCCACAGTCGGCAAGGTGCTGCTGCTCCTGGAGGGGTTTGAAAAGTGTGTGTGTGTGTCAGTGTTTGTGAATGTGTGTGTATTCTATCACTGATAGGTATCATTAAACATCATTAGAGGGTTGGAAAAGTCTCAAGCTGCTTTGTTTTTGGGTTTTTTGGGGGTTTTTTTTAAGACAGTTTCTGTCAGACGCACTCTAGGAAGATCACTAACAGCACAGCCCTGAAGATACCCACACACACACATTTTAACACACATGTAGGGAAAAGAGGGTATTTATCAGTCAAGCTTGTTTTGTTATTGCACACATTCTTTTGACATGAGCTCTGACTGTGGCCTTTGTAAAGGAGGAAATCAAATAACAGGGCCAACAGGAGCAGAGCTACAACCCCCTCAAGCATATACAAACAGAAATAAACCTTGCCTGTCTATATCTAACAATAGGACAACAACTTTTACTTCAAGGCTATTGCAAAGTTTGAGCAGTCATTTAAAAAAAAAAAAAAAAAAAGAAGGGTTCTTGTGTTATTTGTCTACTTGTGTATTCAGAGACTCGGAGGCTGGCATCTCCTCATTCATTTCCCCAGACGGCTATTTGTTAAGTTATGTTTAGCGCTCTCTGCCGGGATGTGTCATGAGCCATTCTGTTGATCAGCTGTTGATTCGTGGGCCGATCCAGAAGTGCTGCGGTTAACTGGTTCAGCGTGTTTTTTTGTTGTTTTTTTTGAATGTAGAGAGCAGAGAGTGGCGAAGACCTGGGCCCCTCCAAATCAGCCCAGTGACCTACACTGTGTGCAGCGAACTCCAGACACCAAACATCTCTATCCGTCATTGGACACAGCATATCCATTATCAGAGCGCCGCACACAATCGGAGATCTGTCGGGGGGCCAAAGCATAGCTGGGTGCTGCCATCTTCTGGCCGGGCGCCACATGAGGATGGCACCTTGTTGAAAGGAACATGCATGATTTCATACTTCTGTTCCAATCTGTGTGTTTGCTGTGTAAACCGATGTGAATCATTAAAGGTGAATAAGCACTTAGAGCCATGAGATTTTCACCATATAAACGTATATCTGTTGCACTTCAAAACATTCCTTTAAGACTTCTCTCTTTCCCTGCTTGAAACAGAAAAGACTAACTCTTTAATCTTTGCTCACAACACTGAACCTTTAAAAGTTCAAAGCTTCTATAAGCTGCAATTCTCCACAGCCAGATATGTTGTATCTCCTCATGTTGATTGTACAGTACCACAGAGCAAGTGGTATAAAAAAGAAGAAGAAAAAAAAAAAAGTCAAGCTTCTGGCTACTTCTCTCCAACCTGGTCTGAACACGCCGTCAAGCTAATACGAGGTGACGCGTGGTGAGTTATTGCGCTGAGTACCAGGCCGCTGGTTCTGCTCACAGGCCTGGCTTGATCTTTTATTTACACTCCTTTTTGCTCAGGATTTCAGGACAATTTTCCCCACTCTTTACAGTCAACAAACTACAAAGCAAAGGGCCCCGTCTCTGGGAGGCATGTTGAATAGAGAAAAAGACCGCTGGTTTCGGCTGTTTGCTTCAGAAACAAAAACAAAAAAAAAAACTTAAATTGATTAAGCCCCTTTGGACTCCATGTTGGCCTCTAAATGGGTTGATGTGAGTGTGACAGCTGGATAGCTGGAGAGACAGAAAGGCAGACGGACCATAACAGAGTCAAGGTGGAGGACAAACTGTTTTGACTGCGAGTGAGGTTGCATATTCACTCAAGCGGCTGTCTGCATCAGAGAAATAGAGCCAGTACCTAAAACTATTATTCCGCCATTAGTTTTCTGCAGGTCACGATTGTGGCATAATGCAATAGCATTCATCTATTTCATTCATTTTAGTTCTTAGAGAGCGACACGCAATTTAATTACCTATCCTCCTCTTTGGCGGTGGGAGCGGGAGCAAGCCTCGCCCCCCCTCCCTCTGCTCACTCACTTCTCGTAAAGGATCCAGGGTGCCGAAACAATGATGGATAGAGTCTGAAAAGTGCATTATTTCTGATGCATTTTTGATTATTTCTACCCTTTCCCTTTTTTTCCCAAGGTAATGCAATAAGCCTGATACGCCCTGAGTTCTGTCAGAGACATGGATATTGCAACAGCTCAGGCATCGCTTTCTATCTGCAGGAGAGTCATTGTTTTTGATACAAGGAGTTCTCCGCTTTTTTATAGCTCTTTACTCTTTTTCTCCCTCTTTTTTTTTTTTTTTTGTCTGCTGTCTTTTTCTGCAGCCTTTGTGATTTCCTCAGTCTATCGGTTTCCAGCTTGGAGACATTCTCATTTGGACCGGTGCCTTGGATGCCCCAATAGACTGCCACAATAGTTCCTCATCGAAACAATTTCAAGGACCTCTTCAAAGTAAATGAATCAATAGTGCTCATATGTGAGGTTAAAGCAGAGGTTAGGCTGATATTGTTCGACTGCAGACACTCCCTTAGCCCCCACATGCTAGCCAGAGCCAGCGACCCCTTGTTTGGTTAATAGAATTCATTCTGTAAATAGAGAATATCAATCTCTCTAAATATAACCTCACTTTGCCCTAAACAAATATATATATATTTAAAAATACAGCACAAAGCACCAGGCGAACCTTAGGGCTAATACTCTTATGTCTCTACTCGGTTTATCCACAATCAAACAATGCAAATGTTTGTGATGTCTGAAGCGTAGGTGCTGCCAGCCAGAATTGATCCCATAGTCCTTAGAGCTATTCTCAAACAAACCAATTGAGAGTGTGGCTCTGTTCATTTAACAACATACTTGTTAACAAACATGCACTCGCTTCATTAGTTTGTATGGATAGACAATACTGCTTTTTTCAATTCTACGTCAATTTAACATTTTAATTAAACATTACTTATTTAAATTACAGAAACATCTCCACTTGGGTTATTATAGTTACCACCTATTTTTACATAAATAATAATGATATAAAGTGTGTGCTTTTATGGATTTAAATTTGGTGTTGTTAGCTTGTTGGGTCCTTCATTCATAAATAAGTGCAAAAATCTATCTATCTATCTATCTATCTATCTATCTATCTATCTATCTATCTATCTATCTATCTATCTATCTATCTAGTCTTTGAGAACACATGTAGATAAACTACTTGTAGCATTCAGGCTTCTCTATTACCAGTACCATTGGAGAATTGACTGTATAGATCCGTCCTCTGTGATGTCGTTACAGTAGTCTAATTAGTTGTTAAACATGTCGTTATGTCGCAGTCGGACAATTTAAAGTAAGAGATGGGATTTGGCTGAGTTCAATTCAGCTGCTTTGAAAAAAGCCTCCTGGTATTTTACACCCTGGCACGTTGATACACTGTCATGGCTTTCTGGGAAACTGTACAATGTCGTTTTGTCCTGTGTTAGTAACACCTGCAGATCCCCAACAATGATAAGTATATAACTGTTCTTTATGGACCATAGTACCTTTTAACGCATGGGCATTATTGGGAGGCTTTCATTCTTTTTCTTTATTTGACTCTGCTAACATTTCTCAAGCGACTGCTTGTCAGAGACTTCAAAGGTGGCCTTTGGAGATTTTAATGTTTACTCTCTTGAGCTTTATCAATGGAGCTAAATTCAATTAACCTAACCCTACAGTAAATATGATACATTTTTATCATTTTAAAACAGGTTTTAAGACTCAACAAGAACAAGAGTTGCAAGGTTTGTTCACACTTATCTCAAAATACCAATGTCAATTCTGAAGTGAGGCAGCTCCTTAAAATGATGAAAACACTATATGTTGCTACAGGAAAAGAGGGTCAGTACTGCACCAAAAGCTCGCCAAAGAACCACCATTTGGCTCTGTTGAGCTCCCCTCATTCTGTGAGTGTATGTCCTGCTCCTCACTAACCTCTTTCTTACATACCAGTGTTACACACCACTTCTCTTTGATTCAGCCAACAGCTCTACTCATACAGAGCTGCACTGCACCACTGGGTCACCGGCACAGGTGAAGCAGCCCAGGTGAGCTTGGCAGGAGAACGCAGACGGGCTGTCTGTAGGACGTGAGACTCAGATGGGCTCTGAAGCCTCATCTTGGCATCCAACTTCACACGGAAACACACAGTAACCCAGGTAAGGTAATAGTATACAGTACACAGCATTGGCCGGGCTCCATCCTGCATCTGATCGGCTGGAGTCCCTTTTCTGTGTTATACTGTGTAAAAAAACATAAAAGATCAGTCATTGTTTAATTAGTGCAAGTGAAGCAGATAATAATTCAGGGGAAGACCTGAATCTGTGGGATGTAAATTATTTTTTGTTAAGCGTTAATTAAAGTACATCATCGACGCTGTTGCCTTTTATTGAAAGGTGACACAATGGCATTATCTCTGTAGCCTCACAGATAAAGTTTAACGTGGCTGCTTTGTCTGTAAAAGAAGCAGCAGCTAATAAGGTTAGTCAATCAGATGTTTATGAATGAGTTCAAGTGTCAGAGCAGACGTTAATCACATAACTTAATGTTCTTGCTGCAACTATAAGGGAAAACAATCTAAATCCATATGTGCTCCTCTGTTCATGTGCAACAAGTTCTTCTGCTGTCGCTCCCTAACACACAATGCACATTGCGCACACGCACGCACACACTCCTAACAGGGCCGAGGTCTCCTGACATAGCCTCTCTAGTGACATTTCGTCAGAGCGTGAGTGTGGCATCCCAACCGTGTTGATGTGATTGGCTTTGTGCTTTGCTGCCGTAGCGACCGGGGGAAGATTGATCGAGGGAGCGAAGGTAGTGTGTGTGTGTGTGTGTGTGTGTGTGCGTGTGTGTGTGTGTGTGTGCTTGTATGTGCATTGGAAGGGAAGGGGGTTCTTCTAGATGGGGGACAGGCTGGAAAGGTCAGACACCGGGGGTGAAGCCTCTGATATTGACTCGACAAAGGTTTGCTCTGATGAGAGTCTAATACCTGTGATCCCACAGCAGCTCAAAGGTGTAAAAAAACACATACACACCCCATAACACACACTCTCTAGAAGACATGCAGTCGAAATAATAGGATAACTTTGATCAGATTACAGCAGTACTTTAGTATAAGGAATAGAGCAAGAGCCTGGAATACACAACAGATTACTTAGTTTCAAACATTTATCTTCACGCTTTAATTGTGTCGCGTTGACGCGTATCTTAGTCAGATTTTATGCATTCATGTATGAAGGCGGGCCTTCTTTGTGTCATCACGTCAGATTTGAAAATCATTTATCATGTCCATCTATTTGAAGCCATTTAGATGAAACTGCTCCATGACCCACTTTCGGGTCCAGACTCCTGACCCACCAGTACTTTGGATTTGTGAGGTAAAATTAATGTGATCCAATTCAAAAGTGAAACTTTTCATTTAGCAGATACTTTCGACCAAAGTGGCGAACACCAGAGATTAAATGCAACAGTCACACGGATATGGAGAGGAGGAAGAGTCGGTAAGTAAAGGGCAACATAACTATCCCAACACGTGACTGATGAGAGTTAGCAATGTAAACACTCCTCTTACATCTATAATCTCGCACAAATGTTGAGCTTAAGCCCTTGAATCCACAGAAGAATAACAGCAGCAAAGACAGAACCAGTGCTGTGTGAGCATGGTATCATGAACAGGGATGGGTTCATATACAGTTCTTTGTTCTAAAGAACACAAGAAATTTAAAGCTCCTGTCAGGGACTTTAAGTTTGTGCCCCCTGTGGACAAAGAGGTGCATTTCATCTCTTCGCTCATATTGTTTTCTGACTGAAAATCTTATCCTGCTTCCTTTAGCAGTAAAATGGATCTCTCATTGGCAATCTTTGACATGGCAAAAACAAATGCTGCCTCATCATGTTGTCACTGATGGACTTGTTTGCATCTGTAGATCACAAAGAGGCATCAATAATAATTTGAGTGTTTTTGTTACAACATTGGCGCTTTAACAACTGCTTGACTACAAAGAAATCTTTTAGGAAACTGAATGAATCGGTTCTCATTTCTTAAAGTTTAAAGTAAAGTACCATGACAGTAGTTTGTTTCACACAGATAACTCTATGAAAGGTTCCTCAAAGGTCACAGCTGTAGCACATTTGAGAGTTCAAACCTGATCAAAGCTCATCAGCAGTTAAAAAATGATGATTTCGTCGTCCTTGGATGAAATAACAAACTGTTTCGATTTTAGTAAAAATGTAACATTTTACATTGTGAAAAATGTGTACATATACCACTCCATGAAACATTGCAAATTCCCCTTGTCTGTCAGATAAGTGTGAGGTGGTGTTCTGTTTAATATCTTTCAGTGTAGAAATAGGATGTAATATTCAATTAGAGTCTTTAAAGTTAAATGACTCAAATGTTACTCCTTCCCTTAGTATTCGCCCACCTTTTTCTCTCCTTTCCTCACTTCTCGTCTTTCCTTCTCTCCGTCTTTCATCGCTGGCTGCTGTGTTTTTTTCTCCCGGACATTTCCTATGATTGTTCCTCACTTCGCGGCACCATGCCTCTATGTTTCCTGCCCAGTCTCAGTCTGTGACCGCGCCCATTCGTCTTATGACCACCTGGCTGTTTGGGGGCCGCCTCTCCTCGGCGTTTCCTCAAGTGTGTGCGTGACGCTGCTCGGTGGGCTCAGGCCCGCTTCCTCGCTTCAGCCCTGTGCCCGGAGAACCTGCCCAGGCTAATTAAAGGAAAACAAACTCTGCGCTTTCCACTCACTCTCCGCAAAGAACTGTTTATTAAGGAGAACAAGTCAGACTTCATGATTCATTAAGAAGAGGAAGTGTGAGCAGGCTGGACAGATCAGGGAGACTGGAGGGCAGAGGAGAGATGGAGCGAAGGAGGAAATGGGGAGAGTTTGGGAGTGCAAGTGTGTCTAATGTTGTTAACAGAGCGAGGCCTGCAGAGGCCAAATTCATCCCACCTGGTGTCATTTCAATAATAAATCCCTGCACACGTTCTTTTATTTAGACTTTTTTGATAGCAGACACAGACACTTTTTTTCCCCCTTCTTCCCACTCCTCCTCAGTCTGTTATGACTTCAGTCTTCTATGCCTCAAATGTGAGTCTTGTAATTTCCTCGAGGAAATGTGTCCAATGAAATATTGAAGTGAGTGCTGAAGTGCAACCTGCGTTGGTGTCACAGTGTAAAACATACAGAGTTTGGTCAATCAATCTTAGTCTTTCTGTATGCACGTATATGAGATTTTTCTCCAGATTTTTAAGAAAAATTCGGAGGGGCAACGCTATCAAGAAAGATTTGTTTTGCTCAAATATCGTATCACTCCATAACCAATATTATTTAAAACAATACATTTATACAACATATAAAGATTAAAATGGTACAGCTTCTAATGATCATGTGCGTCTAGTCAGTGAAGACAAGATGTGTTGGTTTAAGAACTTAGCTCACAGTATGACCACAAAAAAAAAAAATCCTTCCAAATTTGGGTACATTTTTAAAAACACATGATCACAGACAGGAGATCAAACATTCATGTTCACTAACTTGTAAAGAGAGAAACATTTAAAAGTTCCTGTCACAGATTGTATTCTATTTATGTACTGGCTGCTTGAGTTCTGTAAGGTGGTGCTGTCTTAAATAAAGAGACTTACAGTTTACTGCTCCGGCTTCATTTCTTACCGACTGGAGCTCAATCACCAACACTTTGACAACAACAGTCCCCGTAAACATGTCAGCCTGTTATTACTTTTTGAACTTTTACAATACAATCAAGTAAAATAAATATAAATGAAGATGCTGTAACTAATTATTACTATTATAACTATTAATTATTTGTTTTTGTATGCCACCCTTAAAACACAATGATAAAATGTGCGCCTCCATCTTTGCCAAAAACGCATCTTCCTCTTCGAGCACAAGGCCAAGAATGACAACAGAGGGCGACACGTGTTCAGTGTTTAACTCTCAACTCTCTGTTATTGTCACACTTACAGGTACTAAGTGTGCGCTGCACTTTGCCGTAGTTGTCATTTTAAACACGTTATAAACTCAATAGAAAGTTGAAGTACAGTACTGGTTTTGTTCACGCGGTTCCATTCCTTTGCGAGTGTAACTGTGTCTGTGTGTCTTAACGTATATGAGTGCTGGCACAGGTGTTTACATATGTCACCTACATTTTAGAAAAACAAACTTGAAGCATATCTGTCGAAGTGCCAGCGACAGTGTGAGCCTTTCAGAGTGTGTTTTGTCTCACGGCGTGTGAGCGTGTGTGTGCGCGCCTCGTTCCTGCCGTCTCTCCTCTCCTCCAGCTTTCCTCAGTGTGATGTTTTCCTTTGGCTCTAATGAGTTCTAAGTGGCCAATACTTTCTTCTGCAGGAAACTCGTGTCAAACTAATTAACTTTTAATGAGAGGAAACCCACTGATTAGAGTGTTTTTCTTGGCAAACGAGCCTATTAATTCTGTTGGTTTGAGCAGCAGGGCAGAGGAGTCGGGGATGAAGAAGGCCTCTCTCTTCAGCAGTCTGCACCACTCCTCTCTCTCTCTCTCTCTCTCGCCCTGACACACAGGAATACTCACAGCTCCTGACTGAACCCCTGCTCAGTGTGTTTGGCCAGCTGCTAGAGCTTGGGCTTTTTGAGTCCACAAACTCTTTTTATATTCTCTCCATCTCCATAAACACACACACACACACACACACACACACACACACACACACGCACGCACGCACACGCACGCACACACACACAGACACACACACACACACACACACACACACACAGACACACACACACACGCACACACACACAAAAAGCATCTCTTCTCTCATTGCTGCCCAATACTGCTCTCTAGTGACTGAAAATATTCCTTCGTCTAACATTTGCTTTCAGACTTTAGAACCTTTGTTTTTTTGAATAAGTCCATACCACCATATGAGACAGGAGAGAAATTTAACAAACCTCCGAAATCCTTCCACATTAGTGCGTAAGAAAAAATAGATCTTGAGTCAAAATTGAAAAGCAACTTTTTTTTTCATGATCTATCGATTATTTGATTCTTTTCCTGGTAAAAACTGCCATGCTTCGTCACTGTGAGGATTTTCTTCACTGATTTGCCTTTAAACGTACATGACTATAATCTGCTTCTTCATTTTTATTTCTTTTCAGATAATTACATAAAAAACAGTAAGCTCCAGATGAGAGGGGCTGTTGGGAGTTTACGTTTCAGATATACCACATACTCAAAGTGTAATATGATCAGCACAGTATAGACTATTAATACTGATCATTAGTCTAGTCATGTCCCCCTTTTTATCCACTTATCAACAGACAAGAGAAACTTCGATTCAATAATGAAAGGAGTGATGTGCCGTCAGTCCACATGGGCGGTCGAAAGTTGATCCTCGCCACACGTTTGATTTTTTACAACCATGTGGTATCATTACGATTAGACACGAAGATAAAACGTGCGGTGTGTAAACGCCTGATAAATATTTTTTTGGGGGGGAAAAACTTTGACAGCTTTCATTTAGTCCCTTTTGTGTTGAAGCATGCGTCTGAATTATAGGCTTCATCATACGTCTGTGTAATGTTAGGCAGAGGGCCACACGCCGGGGAGTCATACTGTAATGACACACGTACATTGTCATGAGTGTGTGAGTGAGCGTCACTGGGATCAGCAGTGAGCCTGTTTGACTTGAATTTTTATATCAGAGTGGGTTTAACTGCCAATAGACCGCATTAGAAAGTACTAACATCTTATTACGGCGGCATCCAGTGGGAGCGAAGCGTCGCTCTCTGCCATTCCCTGGAATCCCAAGTGTGAGCATTTGATGTGCTGTTTGGAGCGAGCCTCTCAGAACCTGGAAAATGTGTCTGTTTCATCTCTCAATTACTGTCAGGGTTTGAAGTTCTGATGTTCTACCTTTATCTGTCACAATATGGCTCAAGTTTGTTGAAGTATTGGGTGGGTGGGTGGGGGGGGGTGGGGGTGGGGGGGGGTGGGGGGGGGGGGGGGGGGGGGGGGAGCCAAACGAGTCCTGAAAAGAGAGCGAAAGAGAGACACGCAAGCCCGGCAGCTGGTGCCGTTTCAAAGCCTGGCCAAGCCCTTAAAGATGAAATCCATTTTGTTTCAAGTTCCGCACCCAGCTCTCCTGATAAGGGCTCAAGGGGTGAGGAGGGAGAGAGAGAGAGAACGATGGAGGGAACGAGAGGGAGAGATAGAGAGAGAAATCTGTTTGATTTGTCAGAAGTTCTTTAATTTAATCTACAGCTGTCAGGATGCTGACGATCCAGACCTCATCGCTGCCTTTTATCTGCCTGATTTCACCCCAGGCACCAGACACTCTTCTCAAACTCAAACACACACACACACACACACACACACACACATATACACACAGAGTGTAAGAATGAGGTATAAGGGGGTATGAACACCATTCATTCATTAAACAACACAAAGAAAAGCTGGAAAGGAGGAGAAGAGAAGTAATAAAGAAAGGGCATGTCATCGAGTATCTGTGAGTGAATGGTGAGCTGAGAGTGACGGTTCAAGTTTCTGGTTGTTTTTTGTGAAACTTCAGCACATGAAAAGAAACAAAAAGGGTGAAGACAGAGAAAACAGCAGATGAGAGCCAGCTAAAATGTTACCCTGGGGCAGATATTTAGGGGCAATGTGAAGCTGAAAAGAGATATTTGTCAATGAAAACAATTAACCTTTCTTTAAAAGTCTTTTTTTTTGACAGAAATGTATTACTTTTTCTACCATGGGTCCTGGTGGGGGCGGGGTATTTATCACCATCCGACCTTAAAGAGTTAATTGTGCCGTACTACCCATCGAGAACATTACACTTCCAAAATGCAGGCCTGGTTGTGGCACAGTCTCTAAATCTACTATGAGAGATAGAGCCTTCAGTTATGAAGCGCTGCCTGATATTATTTGGCAGAATTCCTGTCCAACCTCACTTGTTTCAGGAATTATGTTGGCGAACAGAACCACTGTGTACATCTACTCAACCCATTACCACACATGGGAGGAATTGCATGAACGCCCGAGCTGTTTTTTTGAGTCTACAATAAATAAAAGAGAAGGGAAGGATAAGAAGCTAAATTGTATTCCTTTTTGGTTAATAACTTCTCAGAGAATTGGAAAAGTATTTCACACTTTCAAACCAAACGCCTTAACAGATCATTGCTCTTTCCAAAAGTCATTTGATCAGTTCCGGCTGAAATAATGCTTCACTTTCATTTGGCTCTAGTTTTTTTTTCTTTTTCGGTTGGGTCATTGAATGTTTGTGTTCAGTGCTTGGTTTGCTTGTGATTGTATTGTTTACTAATGTTGTGATTAATTGATCATATTTGTGTGCTGTTCTTGTTTTTCTGTCTTGTTTCAATTGGTTGGACCCCCTAGAAAAATAGTTGTTACTGCGAAGTAACGGGGACCCTATGTAAATAGTGCCTCGGCCGTAAGAGAAGTACGATTAAAAAAAAATGAATGAAATAAATAAAAATGACATCGTTTTTATTTTTTAAGGCCTTTGAAAAGCGGCCGTTCGGATTCACAGCTACTGACGTGTTTAGAATTTTAAAAAGTTTAACTTAAGCCATAAAGTCGATGATATTTACTTTCCTCCACAGTTGGAAGCCCATATGTTCAAATCTGTCGACCGTCCATATGTTATTTGTGAAAACTCTGCTTTCATTTTCTCCTTTTTTGCTTCTCACTCAACTTTTTAATATCGCTGCGTATTAGCTCCATCAAAGTCTCTCTCTCTGGTTGTATATCCACCGTCAGCTTGTCCTCTATTGGCAAAAACTCTTGTTTCCCATACTCTCTCAATCTTCCAAACGTCTAATCTCCTACACATCATATTACTTCTTTTAAATAATCTACTCGCACTGCAGCACAGTCCAACACACAGTTCTACTCTTTCCCGTTGGGAGGGGGGGCGCGTACTGCAGATGGACATACCAGTACCCTCCTTTTGTCTGTAATTGTGAGAGGAAATTAGAATTAGACGTTTGGTCAAAGCCTGACCTGCAGAAATGTGATCCCACTGCTCTCTGCAAGTTACAAATGGCCTTTTTCTTACTCTGTCCTCTAGATGGTCTTGAATTGAAGAACCTGTGAACACTGGAGAGTGCTATCTTGTTATTAAATCGAAGGATCTGACAAGAAAAATAGGCTGCCTAAAGCTGCACTGTGTCCAACCCCTGCCAGAGGAGGTCCAGCATTTCACTAACCCTCTTCACTCCCTTTTTTTTTTTTGTCTTGGCTGATCCATTTTCTCTTTTCCATATCCTGCATTTCACTTTCACCTCTCAGTTAACCTTTACTGTCAGCCGCACAGGGCCGGGATTAGAATAGAACTCACATTGTATTCATAACTGTTTGGCTGACGGATTTTGAGATAAATGTATCACTTATGAGTACACCAATACTTATTTCTTGGCCTTCTTCATTTCTGCTCCTTTGCCTCGATCCCTTCATTAAATCCATCCCTCCCCATCTGGCTGCCTCCGTTCCGTTACTCTGAGGTGAGTCGGGATGTCTGTCAGACCGCACAAGACTTTCTCTTGTGGCCAAATAGTGTTTCTATATTCTGTGGCCACTTTATTACACACATTAAAGTAACATGGATGAACGATTGCCCACAGAGTAGCAATGTTGGACGAGTAAATGAGCAAATTATTATGCTCTAGAACTGGATAAAAATAAAAAAGAGCCAAACTTGTGGGAGCTTCTGAAAGTAAAGCTCTTTCAGCTACAGTAATACATGGCACTTTGCAACTCACATGGACGAAAGCTTCACATAGCCTCCGAACATCACAACTGCAGCAGTTTTAACAGCATTAAAAATAACAATTAAATCAAAGATAACAGATGGAAAGCTGATACGGAGAACATAAAGTTGGTATCATAGAGCATGCAAAACCTCTGCTTCATAATATGGCCTCAACTAAAGTAGAGAAAGTCATGTTCACTTCTCAACTGTCCATTCTAATATCAGGACCACTTAAATATTACATGATCTGATTTGTTTGTCTATTGTTTTTCTCTTTTGCAGTGCTAAAGTTGTGAGCTGGACGGCATTCTTGTGGTTATGAAACAACAGATGAAACTTATGTGCACGAATATCACCGTGATGCTTTTTTGACTGTGAAGGTACTTATCGACATGCCTTATGTGTTAGTGCCACCCTGAGTTCATTTTGAGTATTGCACAGCTGTAGGGTTTATTGAGGTATGCAAACACTAATGCAACCTTGTCTTTCTATTATTTTGTCTATTATTGACACACATTGCAAGAATCTGGTTGTTAAGACGCCTGGCCTTTGCAACAACAACTCTATAAATAAAGCTTCTATCCCTGCCGTGCATCCACAGAGCAGTGGGAAATACAAGGCAATAAAAACATTGACAACTCTAAAAGGCAATGCTCTCATCAAACTGTATCAATGCATCAAACACATGACTTGTGTGTTCACTTAACTCTGCATTTAGGAGCCAATGATTCATCCAACTCATCCAAGTGGGGCAGTTATTGGCTCAGTGTTAGGGCCCTCAGACAGGAGCAAATGGGCAACCATCAGGCTAATGATTAAAAAATAAAAAGAATAATACAAAAGCTAACAATAGGCCTACTCAATAAGAAACCAGTCTATAAGCAAAGACAGCAAACAACAGAAGACATTGTAGTTATCAAAGAAACATTGCTAGGCTACTTTGCAGATGTATTAAAAGGTAATATAAAAAGGTAACCTTTATAACACCACAGCAAGGGGTTTAAAACATTAACCTACTAACCAAGGCCAAGTTAGATCAAAAAGAAAAGAAGAGTCACTCACCTTGTTTGTAGGAAGGTCCTGTTTTGAGAGAGATGTCGTTTTCATCTCACATTTTGAGACAATAACTGCAATAACATCATGGCCATTTGGTCGGTGTGTTTGTTGACATCTCTTCTAACACTGGATAAAAGTAGCTTGTATGAATGAGTTACACATCATGAAATAGGTTGCCGCTGAGCTAACTCCTCTCAGGTTGTAAGTTTAAATCACATTGTGTTTGTTTGGGGGGTTAAATAACTGATATTTCAGCCTGTTTAACTGCTTGGACAACTGTCCGTCGCTTCACTTCATTTATTACAAGCTTTAAATGGTGTCAGCTGGTCGTCAAAAGAATCAGCGAGAACTACACCAGAGGGGGCGCTGTTTCACCTTTTTAAGTAAATGATCGCAAACAAGGAAGAGACCTGCAAATTAACATACATTATGCCATTTTATTGTTGGTGACAACTAATTATAAGTTCTTGATTATTTGTTATACACTTAAAACCCGAGGGTCGTTGGTTCAAGTCCCTGGGTGAGGACCAATAGACTAAGTCTGTATATTCATATGGAGAGGTACCGGTTCACAAACTGCATCCTCCTCCATCAGTGATTGTCCTGTCCTGGGTGCATGTGTGTGCATTTCAACTCAGCATATCTCAAATAGAATGAATGACTTTCTCCTTGATGTTTTAATGACAGATATCTTCTAACGTCCACCTTTTTGCTGCAGAGCTGCATAATGTACACAAGAGGGAAGCAGAGCACCATAAAAACATTTTGACTATGTGAACGATGATAAAAAAAAGTATGGCCTATATGTATGATTTGATTTATGGTCCTTTTAGGAGCAAAACAGCATTTATAGAGCGTCATCGTCATAACATATCCCCAGGCTTCATGATAGCATGTCTATAAAAGCATTACATTCATGAAATACATGACGGAAAGGTCAGGTACAAATGGTTCGAGGGGGTTCAATTGGTTCTATGGGCTAACATGTCATAACCCTTCTTTACCACCACGCGTCGCTGTTGGCATATTTTCCCCCCTCATCCTGTAACCTCACTGTACATGCTGCTCCACTCTGTCTTGGTCGTGACCGGACTGTTGATGAGTATAGTTGACATTTCAGAGCTCCCCTTGAGATACATTATGTATACAGTGTAGCCTGAATCACCGTGGTCAAATCAATGTCAGCAGTTTAGCCTATTAGACTACTGTTGAATACTGGATGTAGGCCATCTGAAGGCTGCAAACACATTTGGACCCACATCGGAGAGGCTAAAAATGTATGTTAGTAATTAGTGAATAAAAGAAAAACACTATTTTCTCTGGTTAAAGTAACCAGAAATAGTAAACATAGCCTACACTGCAATTGATGAGTTATCCTTTTAAAATAAAAGCACAGCTCTTTGTCAATATTCCACCTTGTACGAGTTATAAAGAGTACTTTTATTTTTAAAGTCATAACCGGATGAAGTGCTTTTGATTGTGTCAGGTTTGATAGGACTTATTGCGCGCAGGCATCTCCACACTCCTTGCTTTGCGTGTATGGGCGGAAAGTGTGTGTGTGCGTGATGCGTTTGTGCGTGTGTGCACGTGGTTTGTGTGAGTGCGTGTATGTGTGTGTGTGTAAACACAGCTCGGTCGGCTCATGTTAGGAGCGAGGAGGACCAGGATCTGACTGACTGCAGCAGGAAAAGCAGCAGGCTGAATTGTGGGTAAAATACCGGGGGGACCGCTCAGATGAGGAGATGGCAGCCGAATCGACCCGGAGATTCACCAAGAACCTTCTGAAACCGGGGAGCGCGGCGGAGATCCGGCAGACAGCGTGCAATGCAGTCAGGCACTCTGCAGTGACGGTGAGTGGAGCCGGATGAATTATGGAAAAAAAAAGAAGAAAACTAGAAAAACACGGTGATAGTAAAAAAAAAAAAAAAATGCATCACCACCTGTGGGCCCAAGTTTTTTTTCCCTCATATTCGCTGTTGTGTGGGTTCAAAGCTTTACATCTGGAATGAATTAGGATCGCTATCATCCGTACCACTGCAGCTGACATTGACATTCATGTTGCATCTTTCCTTGCAATGGATGAGCTGAAATTGCACAGTTGCAGCGGTGCTGTTCAGTGTACGTGCCCATTGATCCTGCAGAAGAGAACAGTTCAACACGTTTAATACTGGAAAAAAATGCTGAGGAGACGATGAATTCCACCATGTTTTACCATAAAGAAAAATAACACGCTTATTGGCTTGTTATGTGGCTGTAAAGTAGCAGAGCCTATCATATCCCCATGTGGGTTGGAGTTTATTCCAGTGTGTCTGGGCTGAAGTGAATGAAATGCAGTTAAATAGCGGTCTGGTGGTTGTAGTATGATAGTGGGATGCGGCATGACTCGGGCAGCGGTTTGCATCTGCACAGCGGTGAACAAACAGCAGGAAAAAAAGATGGAGGGAGGAGCAGAGAGGGAGAAAAATTCGAGCACAGGGTTTGATTTACGACTAATTCTGTTATCATGCTGTTTAAATGTCGTGAATTGTGAAATGATGCTCTCGTGGGTGTGTCAGTCTGTATAATAAGAGGCTCTGATTGACACATAAGATAGTGGGAGGAGGGGGAATCTAGAGGGGGGAAAGCAGCCACCCTCTCTCTCTCACACACACACACACACACAAGGAGACGGATTTGTGTTGTGATGATGTCCTATTCATTCATACAGCAAAGGACAAATCCTCTACCTTTGCTTGTGTGAATGTGTGTGTTTGCGTGTCCATTCTGTAGAGATTAGCATAGAGAAAGGTCACTCCACTCCAGTCTATTTGCTGCTACATCCTCTTCACTCGGGTGTTTTAGTGTGTCAGTGGGACACAGCCATAACAGAGCATAGTGAGAATTGATTAGAATAAAGAGGGAAAATACTAACGTAAATCTTTTAAGGCATGGCAAATTGGATTAAAAAAGTCCAAAGGAGAAAATCTTTTTTTTTTTTTTCACATCTATCTCTCGCAGAAAAAAATAATCTAAAAGCGCTTTGTCAGCTAAGAAGGACAGAAAAAAAACAAAGCCCTAAGAGCTAAGGTTTACTGACAATATGCATTTGTCAAATGGAGTTCAACACAGTAGTGTTATTGATTCCCTTGTTGGATGTAGAAATTGACTTGTGGGTCACCTTGTGTTGGTATCATTTAGTACACGGATACACATGTTGCACTGCTGCAACAGCTCACTGAGCATCACGGCCTTGCCTTAAAGCCCTTCAGCAGGTCACACATTGAGCTTGCTGGTTTCTTAAAGCACAGGAATTACAAGAAAGTGACTAATTACAAAAAAGAAGTCATACACAGAAACAAATAGATGGAACTCAAGTACCTTCCCTCAACTCCAACCATTAACACCATGAATTACATTCTTTTTAGACAATCAGTTATACTTAGAAACATTTTTCAAACACCCTGTTTGGTGATGGCAGACAGTTGGCTCGTATCGCCCATAATCACAACTCTGCAGAATTTACCAGAACAACTAACCGCTTAATGACAAAGTGTGAAGTTGCGTTTCTCTGAGCGTGTGAACTGTAATGGAAACCATGTCTGTTACTTTGACATTCACCAGAACTTGCAAACCCCCCCCCCCCCCCCCCCCCCCCCCCCCCAAAAAAAAGAAAACCCAAATTGCAAGACAGAGGTTATATTCAATTCTAAGTAACAGGTCTGTGAAGATAGAGAATGTAGGAATGAGGATATTAAGCGAGAGGGCTAAGCTGTATAGAGCAGAGTAAGCATGTGTGTAAATGTGTGCACAGGCTTAGGTCAAGTGGGCGTGTAAATGTCCATAGGCGTTGTGAGCATTTGTGTGTATGTACGTTTTTTTGTGAATGTGTTAATGCATGGCCTTTGTTGGTAAAAGAAACCAGGTCAGCAGAATCAGGCCCTATGGCACAGAACTCAATGAAGCGTAGGCCTCTTTCTCTGTCTCCCATTGACCCCTCTCTCTTTTTCAAAGTGACCAGTTTTTTTTTCTCATTCAGATAATCCCCCCCTCCATTGACTTTTACTCCCCATCTTTTAATGCTTTAAAAATTAGTTTTCTATGGTAAAGTTCAGACACTGTTCTCTTCGGCCCCGCTGCTCTGCACGGTCGGGTTACTTCCGTTTCTGAAGCGTGTGCTTGTGTTTTCCAGAGTTTAGAGCATACATGATACCTGGTAAATCCCCCCGGTGAGAGCTGCATTTCTCCTGTGATGAAGTGCTCTGTGAAAGCAATCATAGCTCTCTGACTCCTTCACTGTTTCTCACAGTGGTCAGCCCACCCGTCCTCAGAAATACATGCAGCTTGGAAGGGTAGACGATCCAAGAATGAAGGATGTAACGTTGGTTGAGGTTTTCTTTTTATTAGTTTGTTGCGTCAGTCAACATGGTGCCTTTTCCATACACATTGATATTCAAAGACGTTAAATGTAAAACACAGAGGCAAGAGGAGAGCTCATGCTTAAAGGGTTGCAGAAAATTCACATTGAGACATATCACTGCTTATTATTGGCTCAAGAATAACTGTGTTCATTTTGCCTCCCAGCAAAAGTGAGCAGCCGATGTAGACACAAGTGTCTTTCTTGTTGTGACTCCGGCTGCCTGCTGGGATGAACCACATGTCATGCCATGCCTGGAGGATGCCAGCAACACTCACCACACAGCCAGAGACAGGGGCAAACTTGCCCACCCTGGCACCCCTCTGCAGCTTAGGGTTTATTTGCCCATTAGCACAGTGAGGCCTGTATGCAATCTCCCGTCCTGTTTGCTGGAGGCCATCTGCATGCTCTTGCATTTTCCACACCATATCCTAATGTTTGGTGCGGGATCAGATCGGTCCTTTCTGCTCTTTGGCACCAGATAACGCCACCCCTTGCACTTGGCATCCTCAGTGCCCTTATGGTACTAGCTTAATGCCTGATTACATATTGGCTATTTAACCCAAGTTTCCAGGCTTTAGCTGGGAATTTGTTTTCCAATCAGAGATATGGTCCTGCAATCCTATAAAGTGAAGGAATGTAGTTTTATAACCATTATATCGTTGTTGTTTTTTACTGATTGCACTTATTTGCTCCTAGTCACATTATTATTGGTGCTGCTGTTTGTAACCGCATTTCAAGGCATGAATAAAGATTAACTTCTATGATTGCAAGGTTGTTGTTTTTTTTTTGGCTTATCCATGCTGCTTTCGAATGTGGAGGAATCTGCCAATCATCTTGTCAATTCATTGATTTCTACACTTCCTGGTTATAGATTGCTGCCGAGGTTAAAGGTTAGGAAAATGTTAAAATGCTCATCAGAACTTTGAGTTCTCTGAGGAATGCCCTTCATTTGTATTGTAAATAGAACATTTAACACAATAAATCAACATTAAGATAATAACATTATGATTAGAGACACTATTGTCACAAATCTCGTCTGTTAACAAAATGATCATTCAGAGTATTATTTCAATGAAACTTTAATTATTTTTGAGTATTTTTCTCACCTCTGCAACAAAACAATCACGTTACATTCCAAATGATTACATGCAAGGGAAAGATCCAATCTTTGAAAACAAAGCACATTTGGAAACTGGCTGACTGAATTAAAGTTATGTGGTTTATAGTTAATGAGCTTAAATGTGCAGAAACTTTTTAGCGTTGTTTGTTTTTTTAAAACACTGGTTCACCTCCATTCTTTCTATGTGCATGCTCATGCTTTCCTGTACAAGCCATCTGAGTGCAATCAGTGTATGTGTTCATTTTAAACACTGAATGTTCTTAAATAAAATACAAAATACAAATATAAATAAATACCTTTTATTTCTCATCTTTTTTTTTCTCAATTTTCAGCTTTATACCATTAAAAGAAATCTCATACCACTTCACACTTTATGGGAAAAAAAAACAAAGAAAGAGAATTTGATATTTCAGATCTGCTTTCTTCTCTTCTCCTCTCTCTGGAGATTGGACTGTGTTTTATCCTGTCTCATTTCGTTAGCTTAATTCTCTCTGCTTTGTCTTAACCTGCATGTACAGCAGCCTTTATTTCTTTGTCTTCTGGGCTTATTCAAGCCATGGTCTATGGCTATGTGTCTGCTTTTCTAGTAAAATATCTCTTCTAGGCATGTCTGTCTGTCTGTCTGGAGCTGAAATGTGTGTCAGACAGTGTGGGGTCGCAACTGGGGTGAGTAAGGAGGGGGGGGTGTTTAGGTTTTCCCAGCATGCCCCAGTGATATGTTGCGGGTGCAGAGGGGTGGTTTGGAGACATGCTGTCAGTCTGACTCGAGTTCTCTCACATCATGCGCACTGCCAGGGTTGGACTGTTTATGATGGCTGAACTGTCCAGCATGAATAGTGTGCAAACGGGCCTGTGTGTAAATCTTGTAGCATGCACATTGGTTCGTGCTTGCTTGCTTGAGTCAGGGTTAATTTGATCACAGTGCGCTGCTCAGTTTCAAGAAGAAGGTTGTTGTCTAATCAGATGTTGGCAGGAAAAAAAACCCTCAACTAATATGCCCATCTCATGCAAGTTAGTCAAACTTATAATGCAGCAAACCAATTCTCCCACAGGAGAAATGCTGGTTAGATTAGCTGTAATAATTAGCCAACTCTCCTCACGGCTCTCTCTGTTACCACGGCAACAGAGAAAGGTCAATTAGGATGGAATTCTAACAGGAAGTGCTCCTATCTCTCTCTCTGCATATTTTCACTTTTGTCCCCCTCTTGTATTTCTCATTTCATCTCATCTGCTGCACCTCTTTTCCCACACTACATTAGGCTTTATAATCAACTTTGCTGTTGTGGGTAACCTCTGACGTCACAGTTATTCTTTTCATTTTGACCGATGACAATCCTTAACAGCATGCAGACTGAATTTTTCGATTCTGATCTTTGCTGTCACTTGTTTCTCATTAGATCTGGACAGGGCAAGGTAGGACCAGAGTGTAGCTGAAGCAAGAACCAAGCTCATAATTTGGTCAGACATCAACAGCCTTATCAGTTCAGAGAGCGAAAACAGAAAAGGGGGGGGGGGGGGGACCAGGAAGTAAATAAGGGAGGAAGGGTGAGGGTAGATCGGTCTCAGCTCCCAGAGGAGTTCGCAATGAGCCTATAGGCTGCAGATAACTTGTCCTGTTAGAAACACTTCTGTGTTTGTGTTCTTAATGATACATTGACCTGACATTTTCCTCTTGTACGTTCATGCACCAATGTACAATGTTTTGTCTTATGAGCGTTTATGGTTTCCTGTTTGAGTGCACTCATAGAATTCTTAGATTACATGCTTAAAACTATTCATAAAGGGGGTTTCTTTATTAGGTGCATATGCTGTTGTCGATTGGCTGCTTCACTTCACAAACAGAGTCGACATTTTCAGGGTCTGCCAAAACAGTTTCTCTCTTCCTTTAGTATCAGTTTTGGAAATCAGACCACATTAAGATTGTAGAAGCATCAACAGTGAGAGAGCTTTGGTTTTTAACACTGCAATGTCGAGATAAACGCTGTGACACCTCTTCTCAGTCAGAAACAAGTTTGAATCAAGAGGCAACCTCCGGTGTTGAAAAAAATGAAGCCTACGAGGAAGTGCAAAATCGTGCACTGCAACCGTGCGCACCTGAGAACATGTTTAGGCTGTGCACAGCGTAAACTAATATTGGCCTTGACCTTTTTTATGGGGCATTTTAAAGTCTTCAGTTATTCAGATATTGTGACTCAGCAGTATGTGATTGTCTTGCAGTATATACATTACTGCAAATCACTGTCATATTGATATTATCGTTAGTGTGTGTCGTACAGATTCCAGTTTGTTTTACTACCAATTTAAGAGTGACAGCACATCTAACGAATCTCTGAATAAGATCAGGAATCATGTTAAGATTGACCAGTATGATTGTGAACTTAATTTTCCTTACCATCTTTAATCTTGAAATCAAGAAATTGATTATAATAGAGGCCATCTGCATGCTGTGTGTGTGTGTGTGTGTGTGTGTGTGTGTGTGTGTGTTTGTTTGTGTGTATTATATATTATCTATATTATTGTGGTCAGCCATTGTTAAACTGAAGCTACGCTAGCACAGCTGCCCAGAACTGTCTGGTACTGGTCAGAATCAGTTGCATGTGTCACGAGTGACTGACTCACTTCAGGCTGCGTCTCCTCTCTTTGCCTCAGTTTGCATCTTTTCATATCTTACACTCGAAATGTGTCAAACCAGATTGTGAATTTTTGTTTACACCCTGACACTGTGGGACAGGATGCAGGGCTTCTCTCTCTCTCTCTCTCTCTCTCTCTCTCTCTCTCTCTCTCTCTCTCTCTCTCTCTCTCTCTCTCTCTTTTCTCTTATTTTGTGTTTCTGAACACACGCCACATGCAGCGTTTACTGCAAAACCATGCTGTGCACTTCTGTAGTCTTTGTTGTGCAGTGCAACCCAAGTGTGTGTGTGTGTGTGTGTGTGTGTGTACACATATAACTGTGAAGATTTCTTCAGCAGGGTGATACATATTTATTCTCTTCTCAAACCTCCCAATCTTCGTCTCCCCCTCCTCTTCTTAAACTCCCCCCAGCCTGCATATCTTTTTTTTTTCTTGTTTTGCTTTCTCCATCTCTACAAGAATCCTCTAATTGTTTACAGTTCCTCTTTTCCCTCATCCTCCGTTTGAATCAACTGGATTACATGCTCCTCAGGTTTCAGTCTTTGTCACTGAGTGTGAATGCTTCTGGTGTCACTCCTGTGTGTGTGTGTGTGTGTGTGTGTGTGTGTGTGTGTGTGTGTGTGTGTGTGTGTGTGTGTAAATCCTAGAGAATAGAAAAAGGGATCAGAGAAGATGAATAGCTCTTTGACATTTGCTATGACTGAGCTGCAGACAACTCAGCCATGTTTGCCTGATAACAGTAGGACCGTGCACTGCCAGGGCCTTGGTGTTGGTCTGCACCCCCATCCTCTAAATGACTCATTCACACAGGGGCGAGAAATAAAAGCAAAAGAGAGGAGAAAACAAAGAAGAAGAAGAGAAAAAAAAAGCTGAGCCTGTCACTGGTGACGCTGTCTCCTGCTGAATCCCCCTTCTGTTTGAACTCTTGTGTGGCGCTGCAGTGATCTCACTGGCGTGTGTGCTGGCTGTGACAGCACAGAAAGTGACTGATTCTCTTTCTTGCAGTCGATGTAACCTTGTAGAGTCACTCCGCCAGTTGTTGACTTGCATTAAAAGATAAAACTTCTGTTTCCAAAGAATTACGTCTGCTGTCTGTATGTGATTGTTTGTGAGAGGTCACATGAGAGGAGGAGAGAGTCCCCGGGGGGGGGGGGGGGCTCTACGCATTGTGCCGCTGTACGTTTACAAAAGGCTCTTTACAGGGGCTTCACATCGACACAGTGAACTGCTCCATTCACACCGAACTGACATAGCTTTGCCTCGGTGGAGCTTAACTTTTTATCCTCTTGCTTTTTTTTTTTCTTCCTCTAAAGCCTCACTCCCCTGCCCTGTACCTTAATAGACACCATGTCCACTCGTCCATCTCGACTACTTGCAGAGCCCCCCGAGGGACGGGAGGAGGGGGGGGGCCTGGGGGGGGTCTACATCACATACTGTCCTAAGAATAGTTCAGCGGCTCTCTGCGAGTGAATTGGAGTGTTGTGTCTCTCCTTCACTCTGCATTCCAGAGTAGGAGGCCTGAATATGCTGCTGCCATTACCGTCCGACCTTGTGGCCCCGCTGCCCTCGCCCCGTCGAATTCACACACACACACACACTCGTCCACTTTGTGTGGCAAGTTAGATGTGATGTAAACTTTCCCTCATTAACTCTCTCTCCACTGGCAAGATTGGGTGAGACAGAACAGGAGTTATATATAATTAGGCAACAAATTGGCTGGATGTAAAGAAAGTGTGTCATGCCGCCCTCCAAGTGCATAGATCTTGAAAGAGAATTTGTGTTGCGTGGTTGAATCCTCTTAGGCTCTTTGTCTCTTTCTGCTCTGCCTGCCCAACTGTTCACTGCTAGCTTTGATCTCCCCGGCTAACCCACCAATAATCCCGTCTGATCAGGTCTGACTTCCTAAACAGAAAGAGACAGAGACAAGCAGCCCTTATTAAAAGTCCCTCCTGTTATACAATCCGTTAACACGAATACAATAAAAGATACTTTCCTGTCTGCTGGCCACCCACTCAAAAAGAGAGCACATCATTCCACTTCTATATAATGTGTTACCTTTGGTAAAAGGGCTCAAAAATGCGTACTAGTGGCAGGTGATGTGACCTAAAAAAAACCGTGTAGCAACACAATAATATCATGTTATAGTATGAAAATGGATCCTATGAATGCTTTGGATACTCAACTCATTTCTCCGCTTTAGACCCCTGTGTAAGTCACCGTGTGTTCACTTCTCTGTATGTTGTGGTTCTTTCCTGCAGAGTTGTGTTAAATTGCTGCAGCTAGAAAAAAAACAACTCCCAACATTTCCTAATATGGCTCTTTCAAATTTAAAGCGATTCCACAACATTATACACAGGGACTTTTATTGTGAAGGATTTGTCCGAATTAAATGTTATTGTTGATCAAACTTAAGCGATTCATCCTTTGGTGAAAGTCTTGATGTAATGATAGATTTTTACTGCTGATAAACTGATACATCATCTGTGTCACGCCTTTTATAGAACAGCTTTACAATTTACTGAATGAATCAAATTACATAAAAAAACAACAACAACAAAAAAAATCAGAGAACTAAATGTACTTATTTATTTTAATAAGGGTTTGTAAACTGAACCCCAACATTTAGATCTGACTATCTGAAGCATACATGGAGTTGCCAAGAGCTGCAGTTCCTTGTCTGGCCACTTGAAATGGGCACATTATTTTTTCCTCATATCAAAATGTCCTTAAAAAATGTACATTTGGTGTACAGCCTAACATTAAATACATCTTTGGTCTTGATTCCAAATGTTGACAAATGTTTATTTTTTGTTTAAATACACAAAGGTTGGAAAATGTGCAAATGGAGGGCTTGCACACCTTGGGTTAAAGGTGAGTATCTAGCTGTCTGGCAGGGGTCCTATGTTATTTTGAAAACTTGTACAATGCTACTCATTGCTATTCTGCTTAATCAGCAGGAAAAGAAGCCAAAATAAAGTGATAAAGTGGAGACAGGAAAAGTGAAAATACGTTACTTAGACCCATAATTGTCCGTCACCCTTGTGGATTTAAAACCTCTCTATGTATCTGTAACAGCTCACTGTACGTCTGACTCTAAATCTGTGTGAGTGTATACATCAATTATGTGTGCCTTAGACGTCAGCAAAGAGCTGAAAGGAGATCTGCAAAAGAAATAATAGGGTATGGTGGGGGTCACCATGCAGAAAGGGAAACAGAGGAGGGATTTTTTGGGGGGATGGGGGGGAAAGGAGATGATACTGCATATTAAAACGCATGAGGAAAAGTGTTCAGAACAGCTGCGTCCTTCGTCTAAACTGGGACCTCTGGGAGAGGGGAGCTGTGCTGAGTGGGCGTCTGGTAGATAGTGAGTGCTGGTGTGGAGGTTACACAGAGGTTACATGTAGGCTTTGTGTAGGTGTCATGTAGGCGTTATGACTGAATGATTTATTGCAAACCAGGCATTCTAGTGGGCCTTTTCTGTACTTTGAGGGTGTGGATTGTGGGATGGCATAAGGGATCATGATTTATCTTTCACCCAGGCTGGAATGAGGATGATATGATTGTTCATAAGTGTACACCCATCGTGCAGATATGTGTTTCTGGCACGTCTGCATCAAAGTAAACATCGCCCTGGGCATGACTTTGTAAGAATACAGCGGGGTTCAGAGTAAGGATGAACCTCAGCGCAGAGAATTACAGGAAACAGAAATCATCTGGGTTGATTGTTGAAGGAACAGTTACATTTACAGAATGTCAGAGGCTCAGACATGCAGCGAAAGAAGAAGAGGAGAATTTGCAGTATTTCCTTTTGTTTCAGAGTTTGACGTGGCCCTCCAAAAGCAGTCAATGAATTTTCATATTGACTGAAGACACTGCTACTACCTTGGCAGAAAACACAACGGCTGTTTAAAATGAAAGCAACAAATTCATGGCAGTGCTGAGAGAGCAATCTAAACTGCTGCAGAGGAATGTTTTTTTATTATGTCGCTGCACTGCTCTTTCCAGTAATTTTAAGTTTTTAGATCTAAGGGTTAATACTGGCAAAAGCTTTTTTTTGTCTGTCTTCTTTTGTCTCTAATTGATGTGCCTCTCTTTGGACAGAAAATCTATATAATATATATATAAATATATATATATATTTAATCTGCTACTTGTATTTACAGAGTGATGGATTTTATAGCAAGTATCTATTGCAGGGTGTAAGAAGCTGGTGACCTCAGTCGTCCATGCTGGCCTGCTGAGTCCTGACACAGTGCCTGGACAAGAGGGGGGGGGGGAGTGGGGGTGGGTGGGGTGGGGGGGCAGGAAAGATGTGGAGTGATGCCACGTGGGAGAGTGAATTAATGAGGCACCAGCTCTGTGACAGTACAGTAGCTGAGTGTGTGTCTGCTGAATTTGAGTAAATGACACCACTCTTCTCTTTTTTTTCTCGTGTCTAACAGAACAGGTTTCTCTCCAATGATGCAAGTCATTTTTGAACATCAGAGTCCGCAGGTTCATATTTCTGCACGAACAGATCGGTAGAAAGCTATTGGTACGAGTGTTTGTCTGATTGTTGATACTGATTCCACCATAACATTTTACAGAGAAGAAGAAGGAACATTAACAGAAATACAACAGCACAGTTTATCTGTCTAGCCCTGTAGCTACAATGTGTATTTGTGGATGTGATTTACTTTGCCATAAAAAAAAAAAAAAAAAAACATGAAAACAAATCTGTTAATGTAAAATATAGCAAACAAGACTGTATGGTGAATAACTGAATAAAACACTTCAAATAACATTCAATTAATAGTTGTGCTTACCAATCAACACTATGACACAAGATGAATCAATGTCTGGGATGTTTACCGCATACGATCAAAGCTGTGTTTCAAATGTATGACAACAGACAAAGGGAAACACGCTTCACTGCACTTAGCAATTACGATGGCAGAAATGTCATGCAACTTCAGCAACAATACCAATTCTGTCCAAAAACTTAAAAAAAAGAAAAGAAAGTACAACGATGGAAACGTGATGCAAATGAAAAAAATACATGTTGGCACAAACATGCCAACATGAAGACATACATTTTGTTATCATTTAAGAGATACGTTTTTTAATTCATTTCCAGTTCATTCCTTACCTTTTCAAACTTCTCCAGTGTCAAGCTTTACGTGACTTAAAAAGCACCAAAGCTTTTAAAGATCTACATATCTTGTGTCTGAAAGCGGCCTCAAGAGGTAAAAAAGAGAGAATCATCGAATATTGCACAAAGAGGTTGGCAATGTTTTGGGAGCCAAAGCATTGACACTTGTGCAATTTAGGCAGTGTGCAGGAGTTTCCTGCAATTTTAGTTGATAAAAAAGAAGAAATTACCTAATTGAAGGGCTAGGTCTATATGAAAACAGTTTTTGATATGGTTTGATTTGAGCTAGCGTCATATCTTAAATTTGTGGTTGTAAAAATAGGCATGGGGTTATTTGAGGTAGGTGAATGAATTTTCTCACTAACTTCCTCTCTCCCATATTCTCCACCTCATCACCCCTCTCATGCTCCCTCCTCCCTACATCCCTCCTGCCTCAGGAGTTTGGTCCTAAGTTAAAGACATTTTAATAGCTTCCTTTTCTAAACAAACCAGCTGCCAGAGGAACAGATAGCATCTCTGGCACAGGGCGCCTCCTGCAGGTCACTCATTAAAGACGTGGCAGGAAGAGGTGTGGAGACTGAGGCCGTCTCTCATCATCTGCTAGGCGTGCTGTGTGGAGCTCTCAGCACTAGATGGCATCGGCAGTGTGCTGTGGCTCTGAACTCACTTCTTCTTCCTGTTGCGTCCTCCGGGAAGGAGCAGGACTCAGGGCCAGATAAAACTGTGTCAACGCATTCCTCACAGTCTGTGTTCAGGTTCACTACCCAAGATTGCAAAGCACATTGAGTAAATGAAAGATTTTGATACTTATTTTATATCAGAAAGCAAATATCACTAGCAAGAACATCCAATTTCCCCTTTTAGGTCACGTCACCGACAAAAAAAGACATCAGTGCAAAACTTCGCTAACGTGTTAGAGAGTAAGAGAAGAGAAACTGGACAAGAAACAAGTACTTGGAAGAGCAACACATTCAATACAAAAGTGAGTCAGATGCAGGAAAGCCCCTGAAGTCCAATTTTTTTTAAACTTTCATTTTCCCTTTATCTTCTCAATGGTGGCTGAATTCCCTGCAAATCAATCTACAGTAACTATATACAAAATACTTGACACTTCTAAATATCTTTGATGAAACAATCAAGGCCTTGAAACCTGCCAGACAAAAACCCATCTGCAATCTCACCCATAAAACACTGTAGAGTATATGGTAGATTTTATGAAGACAATGTTGATCTCTATTTGAATAAGGCATAAAATACATTTCTAGCGGCTCAGTGCTTCAGGTTATAAATATGCTCAGTTCAGACATTGTCTGTCTTCCTGTTTGTGCATGTGACGGTGTGCTGTGGTGGTGTACATGTGCAGGCTGAGGTTTTTCTGAGAACAGCACATCAGGATGAGTTAGAGACAGCATTGACTCGTAAATTAGCACTTCAGTAACCACACCACTGCATTTTGCATCGACAACGTTTGCATAAAAACTTGTTTGAAATACATTTCTGATACTGTTTGCATGTTGATATCTTAGTAATAACGTGATTTCTGAGAGATTTTTTTTGTTGTTTTATGACTGTACTCCAATTCTTACAGCATTTTAGAGAAGCACTGAATATGAGCTGCTTAGTGAGGTTAGAAGAAGAAGAAGATTTACTTTATTGATCCCCAAAGGGACATTGGGTTTTTACACTCTGTGAAAAATGCGACATACACATAGGCTGATATATACAGTACACATGCACAAGCAGGATCCTATGGACATCTACCAATGGAGAGATGTCAGAATGAGGGAGCGGACCCCAGCAGGTGCTCCTGAGCTGGTCGGACGGGGGATTTGGTGCCAGCTCAAGGGCACCTCGGCAGTGCCCAGGAAGTGATATGGCATCTCTCCAGCAACCAGACCAATTTCCAGATTTTTTCTTCTGCAGGGGGGGTGAGGCACTCAAAAAGAGGTTGACCCTGTGTTCCTTTTGTGGTTCTGTGAAAGCCCCGAGGCCAACCCGTAGTTTTCTGAGAGCCCAGCACCAATGAATGACAGCATCCTTCCTGTTGTGGTTACCATGGGAACAGGAGAGTGTTTTCCCAAGTAAACTCAGCGGAGCGCTGCTCCACATCAAACAGGGCAGCCGTGAGTCAGCCTGCGGCTCTACAGGGAACCTGACTAAAGCCCAGCTAACTGCTTACAAGGCAGTGTGCACACGTTTTAATGGACTGTGGTTTCCTACTTGGCCTAGTTGGCTGAGGTATTTCAAGTCAGTAAAATGTTTTGTTTTTCTTTTGTGTAAAAAGTAAAAATACATGTGTATTCAACATGCACATATGCACACATGCTCAAACTCCTGCAAATGTTGGGGTACAATTGAAACAATAACCGCTGCGTTGTTCTCTTTTAGTTTCTTTTCGTAGTCACTGAAGGATTACAGAGACTAAAGCTGTACATCTGGAAAATATTAGCTGAACAAATGATGGCAGCACACTGCCCTATACACCCCAATGATGTCATCCTTTGCAGAGGTTCAGACTCACACAAAGAATAACCCTGGTCACACAGGCAGGAAGACACAAGGTGAACATGCTGAAAAATGTAATGTTAGTGTTATCATTTAGTGGGTGCAATAAGTCCTTTACAATATTCAAAACAGAAACTGACCTTCAACCCTTTTATGTTATGCGTTGTCTTTTTAATTTAAGGTGAGACTGGATTGATAGTGAATGTGTTCTGAAACGGGGCTTTTCCCTCCTTGGCCCGTTTATTAGGTTGGTTGTTTTAAATATACATTACAAACTCAAGGCAAAGCAAGAACGCTGTTAGAAGAGGCAGTTTCGGTTTGCGACCTCTCAAATCCTGACACAGGCCAATTGCAGTCACAAAATAATTAACCCAGCTTTCCTGGTGGACTCATCACACAACAGTCGCAGCATAGCAGCAGTAGTAGTAGTCAAACCAGTTGAAAAGTTTGTTGAGTCCGCCCTTCCCACCCTACCTGGGCGTAGTAGTAGAAGAAGCTATGAGGGGTCCAGGAAAGTTTGAATAGAACTGATAGTAAATAAGTAAATATAAATAATAAAAATATCAATAGGCAAATGTTTCTCACTGTCTCCATCCAAATCGACACCAGCAGAGCATCACAGGATTCAACAACATCTACTGTACTGGTTCAACAACTCGTTTAGTTCAGAGATTTTTGCCCAGCTTGTCGAGGTTTGGGACAGGGACCACAAACCCTGCCTTTTTCCTGGCATATACTACATTTCTGTTTATATAGCCTGAGCTGCCGCTATTATATGCAATAATGTTTGAATAGACCTCCTGTGAAAACGATCTCACAGTGGCCACAGACTTCATCAACACGGAGTGATCATAATGGGCCTTTAAGAGGTACAAACTAACCTCCCAGACTCATAAGTCAGAAATGGCGCCCCCAATTCTGATCCTATCCACTGTAGGCTAAAAAAGCCCAAAAATAAACCTTACAAAAAAAAAGAAAGAAATATGAAATGATGCATTAACGAGTCTGTCATTTATTTTAGTTCCAAGATAAATTAAGAATGATGTGATTCATCAATAGAGACTGAGAACAGATAGGTAGTAACAGAAAATGAAAAGAGTTTTAGATTCTTCCAAGGAGGTAACACTTGTAGAGTTTTATTCTCCCAGCTCATTGTGTGATTTATTCATTCTTTTAACAAACTCTAAACACGAGGACAAGAGACCTGGGAGCTGAGCACGAGCTCATTCACATGCTGCAAACCACAGGGGCTGTGTCAACCCCTTCATTTCCTTCCTTGGAAGTGTGAGGTCCTCATCACTTATTCAACACTCACCGCCTCATTTGCTGAAAGATGCCTTGGGTGTTTTGCTTAAAGTCATTCTACCTCTCTTTCTGTATTAAAGGAAATGAAGCACAAGGAAACTGTTCTCAAAATAAAAAGAAGAGACAGTTTTATTTTGTCTTCACTGAACCAGTATCAAATGAATAGCTTTGTCAGTGCAAATGTAAAAAAAAAAGTGTGCTCCATCTGCTGTGTTTTAACACACATAAATTAGTTGATGGGTTGGCAAACTATAAAGGGAAGCTGCAGTAAATTAGGATTATTAAACTTTTAAAGGTCACATTATACTCCTTTTCAAAAAGTTAAAATAAGTCTTAGAGCTACCCAAAACAAGTCTGTGAAGTGTTTTCCTCCAAATCCACTCCAATCCTGTATTTCATCATGCCCTCAAGCCCCTCTCTTTCAGTTCTACTAGGAATACATTGTTTCTGTGTCTGTAGCTTTAAATCCAAGTGATGTGTGTTTAACCACACCCTTCTCTGGAAAGGGGAGTATGGCGTGGGCTTTCTCGCACCATGCCCTGTTGTTTTAGTGAGAATGCAGACTCAGAGGTCAGAACAAAGACAACACCTATCTGATGGAGCGTCACTCACCTGGTGGAGGGGTTACTCCCCTTTGTGATGTCACAAAGAATCTCTAAACCGCCTGTTTGAGCACACATTTTCTGAAAAGTGGAGCAGGCAAAAGACTGAGACGATGGATTTGTCTCATAATTGAGGGACACATATTAGTGTTAGAAAAACTTGGTTAAGTGTATGTTGCACAGTATGTGACCTTTAATGCACGATAACAGAATTTGCTGTTTAAAGAGCAGTTCAACTAAAACTTCAGGACACCATTGACTCCACTTTTACAAACTTGCAATGCACACTTAAGCTCTGTATGACAAGAAATGTAAAGGGTAAAGAAAAAATTCACAATTTATATGAGCAAGCAAAATAATTTGAGATAAAACAATTTCCAAATCCCCTCTGTGGAACAGCTATTAGTGATTTTAATGTGTTTTTTTTATCCTCTTGTACTCTTGAACTAAAAACTTAATGGATATTTGTATAGAAACATACAGCAGCCAGAATGTTGATATAATGTGTGTTGAAAATCAGTGTGAAGGCAGGCTTAGTGAATGAGAGCACAACTCCGGGCAATCTGTGTAACATGTGGACTCTGCTGGCTTCTACGGAGCATGTGAGTGTGGGCATATTTGCATGACAGGCCCATTGTGGTAAATTGGCAACCAAACAAAGCCCATCTCTGTGCATTTCTGTGAGTTTTATAGCTGCTGCTACCAGGCATGATGCACTGCAGAGAGTAAAGTGAGAGTATGGAGGTGTTGGGGAGGTGGGGTGGTGATGATGATGGTGGTGGTGGTGGTGGAAGGTGTGGTTAGTGTCTCTTTTTCGCCACTTTACACTCTGCACTGGGCATCTGCACTGTCATCTACATAAGAGGAGGCATATTTGTATACTGTGTGGGTGAAGTAATAGCAAGTTGGTATGTGCACATGCTGTAGTGCATCTCCCTGTGTGCAGTTGTTTATATTTAGTGATGTAAAGCATTACAGTAATTTGTTTTCCTGTGGGTGGTGGGAGGGACTATCTGCCACACTGACATGGACACTAATGACCTCCATCATGACCTCACAACATCACCATGGTTACCGTGAGGTCCTTCTCTCTGCAGGGAACTGAGTGTGTGTTTATGTGTGGAAATGTTATGTGTGACTTAATTACACATCTGTTAATAGCATGTAAAAACAGTACATAATGGAGCTTCATGATACTGTATCACAAGACAAATGTGAAAAATTATTCCCAGAAATATGCAATGTGTGTATAACTAGCCTTTTCTGTTTAATTGATGTTTTTACATTTATCTTCAAAACTTAAATTTTTAATGAACTCCGATGGGTCTTCAGATTATGATTACTGTAAATATCTCCTTTTTCACTGCACACTGTGTCACATGATACCATTGAAAAAGATCATACTTTCTCTATATAGTTTATAGGTGTTGCTTCTATTATCGCTCACTTTGTATATATCAGTGGGACATACTTTTTCAAACATTTGTCATGGGACTATTGGATTTTTTTTAATTAGACAGTAGAAGCAGACACAGACCTGAAATAGAAAAAAAGGAAAAAGGAAATGTAACAACAATCCATAAAGAAGAGACTGCCGATGTAAATGGGGCCATTAAGCCATGTGGTCTAAGGCCATGCAGTTTATTTTTTCCAACATATATATATATATATATATAATTGAATGATTTACGAATGTATTTATGGTATCAGATTAAGGGTCTGAAGTTATTCACACTTTCATCTCATGAGGATCTTGGTGGTCATTTTAACAAGCCTAACTCAACTTGGGAAATATGAAAATGATAAGAGAGGAGTAGGATTTTTGCATTGCTTATTTGGCAGATGTCTTTCAACTGTTACATTCAGTTTTGTTTCTCTTTTTGTCTACAACGCACTCCTCCTCCTCCTCCTCCTCCCTATTTACTATTTGAAACGTTTCTGGCTTTAGTGACTGACAATGACTGTGAACTATGGTAAACTGAAATCCACACTCCAAAGCATCCTCTCATCAGCCTCTCTAAAATCTAGGTTTCAGATAATCCCTGGTGCTGTAAGTACAACTGGCAGGAAAAAAAAAAACAGGCAAATTTGACAAAGAGAAGAATTTCAAAATGCTGCAAAACACATGAAAACCATTTTGTTCCCAGAATACTCAAAATGTTCTTTGTGGATAGCCACACACGTTGAAAATTGAACATTTAAATAAGGCAAAACCAGATGTTACGGTGACAAGAAAACAATTAGAGCACTTACAGTTGTGGTTTCTGGCATGAAGGGACATCAGAATTAAAGGATGTTGTTTTTTTTTTCACTTTGACCTGTTGGGTGTTTGTGTGTGGTGTGAAAGTGAAAGGGTGTTGACAGCAGCTTTAGAGTCCTAAAACTCCACTGACTCCATGTGTCATCTGTAAAACCGGCCACTTTTCGTGCACTTTCTGTTCAATAACCTATCACCATCCACCAATCTCCCTAGAGCCATCAGGCTTGAGTTACTGTTGCAAACAGTGCATATTCATTAATCCACACGTTTGTCGTGCTCTTAACAATAAAAAGCAGCCGTTTATTTAACTCAATCAGAGTGTGGGGTAGCGTGTCTGCACTTTACATCCTGTTTTCAGTGCACAAACCACAAAAGCACAAGCAGAGCCAGCAGAACTCAGACTTGAAAGGGCTAATGTGATTGGAAGAAAAATGAAGAGGGAGAGTGCTACAGCATGGAAATCAGAAAAATGATGTAGGTTTCTGTGCAAGAACGGTTTGCGTGTGCGCGTGTGTGTGTCTGTGTGTGAGTGTGTGTGTGTGTGTGCGGCAGCTGGTTCTGGTCAGCTGACAGCTATTGCAGACAGTGATTTGTAGGGTGAGCTGGGCTGGGCTGAACCACTCACAGCTGCAGTCAGTGTGTGTGTGTGTGTGTGTGTGTGTATTAGAGGAAGAGAGAGAGGGAGAGCCATGTAAGACTGCCAGTGTGTAAGCTCAGCCACAGCAACATTAGGAGCTGGAGGCTGGAGAAGAGCAGTACAAACAGAGAGCCTGCAAAGCAGGACAAAGTAGTAGCTGAGGATGGAGCCTCAGTTTTCTTACTGGGCTTGAACTCAGCGCAGCTCCACTGGCTGGACCAGGGGCAGAAGGTTCAGTTCAGGTTGACTTGGATAATCAAGTTCAATTCAGGGGAAACCTGGGAATCAGTCTGGACCAGGAGTCACAGCAGTGGATTATGGGTTGCTCAGCTAGTGTGGTCCTTCTCCTCCGTTCAGTGGGCGGTGCCGACTGCGGTCACATGTGTTCAAGACAGGACCAGATATCATTGGACGCTGCAACTCCTTCTCTCGAGGGTTACACCAGTTCGACTTCACCTCTGACCATCATTGTTATGGTAACTTCTGCACCTCAAACTCACTGTGCCCTAGTGCATGTTTTGGCAGGTAGAGGAGACTACATTATGTGGTTGTAATTGTGTGCACCATGGCATTATATTCGGATGAGCATGAATGTATATTTGTATAAGAACTTAGTTTTCAGATTTTTGCATTCAGTTAGTTTTTTCAACATCTCAGCATTTCTTTATTAAACTTTCTTTTATGTTGCTGCTTCTCTCCAAACATCTTTTACTGAGGTTGCTGAGTGATCCTGTATTGAGGCCTGTTTCCCTTCACAGCTGAGAGGCAGAAGAACGGAAATGGAGAGAGGAGAATAGAAGGGGGGGATGGTGGGGTCAGACATGAGGAATTTAGTTTCTGTGGGAAAAATCTATTTTTTCTGCGTATGGTTCACAGAGAACATTCACAGAGAAGATGGTCAAAAACGCCGATCAAACAGAACTATGAATGAGATGGCTGAAGAGTGAGCGAATGAATGAATAAAGAGATGAAAGAGAATGAAAGACCAGTTGAATGGAATATATTAAATCACATGTGTGTTTCCTGTTCCTTACTTTTCTTTAAAGTGCAGCTTTGCATGTCAGCCATCTGTTTGGTATCTGAATCCATTAGTGTAGGCAGGATTTTTTATTCCCAGAAAGACCCTGGTTTCTGAAAGCCCAGTGGAAAAAATGTTAGAGTTTTGGCAGGATGGGATCTTAACAGTCGCCTTTTCTTCTTCCCCTTTCTTTCCGTCCCTCCATTAACCTCACATTTCTCTCTTCGTGCCTGTTTTTCTGGTCTCGCAGCCAAACTATAGTCATAAGTTTAACCTGCAAAGTCATGTTTGCCTGCTGGTTCCTGCACTGTAAGCATGAGAACATATGAAGTTATATTCAGGCCATTCTGTGCTCCAAGCAAGTGAACTGACTCTGCCTTTTGCTGATCCAGCAGTGATGTATTTCCATGTCAGAGTAAGACATTAATCAGCACTACAACAATGCCAACTTTTTTTCACCCATTTTTCAGGTTGAAACAACGTAATGATGCTATAAAGTCGGAGGGAGTTTTCGAAACCCCAAATGAGTAACTTATTGAAGAAGTAAAATGGGGCTGTTCTCCAGAAATGTAAAAAGAGCCAATGTGTGATTGAATAGTGGTGATTTATACACTATAGGAGAATCAACCAAAATCAACAGCTGTTTGTCATCTAACTGAAACTGAGTATGATACTACCACACTGCAGCAAAAGAATAAATAATTATAAAGGGAGCACTGCGGAACTCCAGAGTATAACGTTGACCAAATTTGGACAGTTTTCAGGATATTGCATTATGCACGTAATTCAAAACAAGAAATTACCCAAAATTGGCACCTCGGACTTGTATTTTTGTTGCCATGGCATCGAAACAAGTTTTCACTAGAATCGTATTGAAGTTTAAATATCTAAGATATGGAAAGCCCGTACTCCAAAGATCAGAGCCTTGATAAACGTTTTAAGGTGCCATTGAAGCAATAAAAACCAAAAAGAAAAACAGACTTACCAACTGTTAAAATGGTTTAATTGCTCTGCCTCTATCAGCAACTCTGACAGTATAAGGGTATAGTGCTGTGTAAAGAAAACAATACAGACCATTGCATGTCTTAATAAGACACTGTCTCCTAGCTGTCAGATGTTGTAGAACACTGTCCATCTCCATCCATGTCATCCAGACTGACACTCAGTCTGTCCTTTTGTCTACCAGTGACTGACACTGCGGTCAGAGAAAGAATGCAAATCCTCTGCTTTTCTCTTTGGCCAGTAGCAATCCTCTCTGCTCCAGACCTCTAGGGACCCTTTTGAATGGCATTTGAAAATATGTTTTTGTCTTGTTAATTGGTCTTCGACATGATTTTTAAATGAAAGCTATTTTCCATGCACTTCCGAATATGAGCTTTTAATGGTTGGTAGAATCGTCAAACGGCAGAATAGACAGACTGAAATAGATGTGTGAAGTAGAGCCAACACTCCAGCGCTGTAGTTTGCTTGTGTGTGTGTGTTTTGGACATTAAAGAGTAACAAATAAGGATCCCTGGCTTTTCAACACAACTCAACACCTCAATGGACCAATAAAAGTGGAGAACGCTGGTTTACATCAGAGGAGTGACTTCTTTTAGAAGTATGATTCCCCCATTAGTCCCACTGAGTCTCTCTGCAGACCCTGTGCGGCTATAATGATATGAAGCAGATGGCTTCTGTCTAGTTTCTTCTCCTCTCTGCTGTCTCAGCTGTCTATGTCCTCTCTCTCTCTCTCTCCTGCTTTCACTCCCCCTTTCTCCCTATCAATCTTTCACACTCTTTTTCTTCTTCTACACTTCCCACTCTCTTTGTTTTGTCACACTCCCCTTACATCTTCCCCTTAACAGGAGGATAAGCCCTTGAATCTGTGCAGGGAAATGATACAAACCAGTCTGTGGAAAGAGCTGAACCCTGTGATTTCCCTCCATCTTTGTGTCAATTATTGTCCGCTCTTTCCTTCTCTTCTAAATAATCCAGATCACCGTCCTTGTATCACGACAACACCTTCTTTTTCAGAGTTTTGCTGGAGGAGAGCCATGCTGTGAGCTACAGTGTGAGGCTATACTCTGTATTCTCCACACAGCTGTAGTTTACCAACATCATCACCCCTATCTCTCTCTCACCCCTGCAAAGAGCGAAGGAGACAGGAAACAGAGAAGGGGGGGCCTGAATGATAAATGTTAAAAGGGATTCTTAATAGGGTGAGAACAAGGGAGCAGGGAAGAGAGAGAGAAAATCAAAGGACAAAGAAATAAAGGAGTGTGGTGCTAAGGATATTTGATGAAATACGGTGGCGATGGGAGGGGATGAGAGAAAGAATGGAAAGAGAGATGGGCCAGCTGAGGCAGCTGGTGCAGAAGAGAGGAAGGATGGTGGGATAGGAAGAAGTAAATAAAGACGAGGGAGGCTGAGTTGCTACGTCTTGCTGCTGACATTAAATAGGCTTGAAGGAGTGTAATGCCGATCAAAGACTCATTAATGGTTGTGAGACAGGAAAACATTCAGCAGATTAATATATTACTTAGAAGTGTCTGCTGCTATTTGAAGGATTTATGGGCTACTGTTTCACTCTCTAACCGACATCAGAGGCATTTATGATTCAGAGTCTTCAGGAGTTATCTCTGATCAGGTAAACAGTCTCACAGGCAGCAAGATGCCATCTCAAAGTGAAACCCATGACCAGCCTTGACATTAAAGTGATTAACCATGTACTTTCCATGACGTAAAAAACGTTCTTAGCACATTAGCCTCTGTAACATTATTTAATGTGACCAAAACCAACTCTCATTAACTGATGTAAGTATAACGTGAAAATGAAATATAGTACACAGAAGAGTGGAGGAAAGAAAACTCGACTCGAGGTTTAATCTTACTTACTTACGTATTTTTGTCACAAAATGTCTGTACTTTTTGGTCGTACCAGAAAATATATGTGGTCACCATTCATCTCACAAATCTCAACACATAGATCATGACCCTGGAGTAAACACTGGCACACATTAATGGCTACTTTGAAAGCAAATCCCTCACTTTAGCCAGCAATTAAAAGTGAAGGCGATCTTTTTCAACTATCCTTTAATTTAGCAAGCTATTTCAACCATTAGCCAACTATGTCAACCCAAGACACCCTAGTAGCTGCATTAGCTTATACGTTTAGTGATTGTTTTATTACTTGTGTGAACTATTCTAAGTCTTTACTATCTTTTTTAACCATTTTATTTGATATTTTTTTATCTAAAGGACTACTTTAGCTTTCTTGTTTAAGTCATTTATTTATTATGCTCCTTCAGTTTGAGCTTTTCACTTGATGTTAGTTCATTAGCTTTAGCATTCTGTTCAGACTTCTGTACTTGCTTGTCAGCACACTCACATGGCTGCAATATGTTGCCTTAAAGGTCCCATATTATGCTTTTCTGGTTTTAAATGCTCTTTATTGTGTTTTGTAGGTGTCTTGTACATGTATAGGTACATCTATTTTCAAAAATTCTGCGGATCTGCGGAAACGCAGCTTCTTCTACCTCCTCCCGTTAGCAGTAGCAATAGCTGCATGACTCGCTCGGTCCCTAGCCCCCCTCGCTAAAAATGAATGAATCTGATTGAAATTCAAAAAGATCTAGGATAGAACAATCAAGGTGGGTTGCCATGCTTTAGATGTGATGAGTTGAGCTGATGACTGCAGGGAAATAGGATTTGTGGAGGGAGTGTTTGAAGAATGGAAATAGAAATAAGTGGGCCCATCATGGTAAATAATCTTACTGACTAAGTTTTTGCCATAGAGCTGAATTTGTTCCTTTGTTTGGTTAGGTAACAAGCCCCTTTTGGGGGAATTGATGTATTCCTCAGTCTGCATTTGAAAAAACCCTGAAAATTGGCACCTTATGTTATGTGTTAATTCAGGTTAAACAGTTTGTAGTATCATCAGGGATTGTTTCCTCTTATGTAGATCTCTATTCTGCTTTAAGATTAACACTGAGGAAGTGAGCATCTTTGTTTGCACAGACAACAAGTTATTAATGTCATTTTCTCTTTATGTTTTTTAATTGCAACATGCACAATTGAATGCATCTTTATGCTTTATATTTTGCAAATACTATTCAAAATGCAAATTGTTTTGCGGACTGTGTCAATGAGAAACAGGAGGAGGACAGGTTGGTCTTCGAACAGGAAGTTGATGGTTTGCATGTTCTGTGCAGGTTGTGTTTGTTTCTGTGTTTTTGTGTGTTGACAGTGTGATATACTGATATAATTGGTCATAAGCAGATAAGATGCTGCAGGTGGAAATGAGAGTGTCGGCTCATGATCGTGTTCCTTACTCACACAGAAGGAGTGTTGTCCATGTTTGTGTCATATTGTATGCTTTTTAACGACAAGGGTTGCAAGATGTTAGCTTTCAAATGTTTAATCAAGATAACAGAGTGTCATATTGTCATGCTGTGGTGTCTCAAAAGTTACAAGGCTTTGAAGGCGTAGAATATGGAGCACTTGATTGGTTGATTTCTCATCTGCCGGGGATTTTCTGTCTGTTCGTGTGTGTGGTTGTGTGTGTGTGTGTGTGCTGAAACGTGTGTTGGACATCAAACATCAACTTCCTCTAAATCCACGTGTGCTGACACACACGCATAAAGCCACTTAGTGTTAGTTCTCTTTCTGTTAGAGCACATGCCCGCAATGTGCAATAGGTTTAGTTTCCTTGAAATTTTTTGTTTTAAACTCCGGATAGCTGAAGTTTTGCCTTTTACCCTTCTGTAATACTGAACACACTTACTTGAACCTTCTTGCAATGAGCTTCAGGAGTAAAATCACCTTCAGGAAGAGAGCAAAGAGCAAACGAGTGCGATCGGATTTCAACCGGCTGAGCATTGTACGTATTCTACGTAGTCTCTTTCTCACGAGTTATCATTACTTCATCACTTATATTTTACTGTCTTTCCTATGCTGTCAGTCATAGTTGTGTTTATACAGCTCTAATAACAAACGTATCATAGTCTATAGCCTTTATATGGTTATTAGTGTTTTATATCTCTCCACTTCATTTTCTCCAATTTTGAAGATTACATTTTTCTTTCCCTCTGTCGCCACGGGTTTTTTCGAGATCAAACTGTAAGAATGCTGCACACTTAGAAGACGTCAGCTTATCAGGGGAAAGCCAGACTTTCTCCTGAAACATTTACGCTGATGTCACATGGGTCACATCAGAGTCACTGTGAACGTATGGGAACCTCAAGCTTCATCTGACCACCTGCTTTTTCTTTCAGAAATGTGTGTCATTCAAACACTGACAGTTTGTTGTACACAAAGCAAACTCTTAATCATTTTGGTTGAAGAGTTCTATGTGATATGACACACTCTTTGTCAGTCTGTATAATGTCAGATGAAGAATTGTGCCCATTGTGATTTACCGTAGTTGCAACCGTCAAACTTTTTTCTTCAATCTTGTTTTGCTAATACATTGTATCAGCAAAGGAAAACGGAATTATATTCTCACATATGAGAAGTTGAATGTTTTATGTTTTCATTGTTGAAAAAAAAGAGAAGCTGTATTTGTCATTGTAAAAGCCGGTAGGTTATTCTGTTTTGCAAGTTTGACCCACAAAGAAGTAGAAACTCTAGTCTAGAGGAACTATAGGTGGTAAGTTGTTGATCTGTATGAGTACAAATCATGTTATCTATGAATACTGCTTGGTGGAAAATGTTGACAGTACTTATGACAGTACTTGGCAGAACTTATCATGGCTGCACAGATCGCCTTCATTTAGGTCACATTCGGCTGTTCTCTCTCTGTTGGTTGTGTGCAGACAGGCCTGTTTGAACTGTTAGTGTAGCTGTGGCGGCTAAAAGCTCTATCATGTGTTAACTAAAACCATAGATCATTGCTTCCTCACCACAGCCTGCTTTAGCTCACGCTTTTTTGCTGTTGCTGCTTTGTAAATGACAGAAGTAGTTTGCCGTTGTCCTCAATGTGTTAAAGTTGTTTGAGGTATTTTTGTGTGTATGTGTGTGACTCATTGACAAGTTACATAATCCTTCAAAATATTGAGGCATGTCTTTAAGAAAAGAAAAAGTTAGTATACAATGGCTTGCTTTGTCTTCAAATTCTTCTTTGATGGTTCATAGTAAATTGACGTGGACACAGCTCTTCTCTATGTAGTCTTCTAGTCTACTCAAAGCTTCTTTACAATACATAAAGGCTGCTACACAAGTTCCCATTAATATAAACCATTCATAGGTATTCATACACAGCTAGCTAACTCCAGGTTCAGTGTCTTGCCCAAGGACGCTTTGACATGTTGATAGAACTCCGACCTTCTGGTTTGAGAGCAGACCAACAAGCGCAAAGTCTTGGCTGCTCTCTGAAGATGTTTAAATTGGGTTTGGAAGACGATGTGAGAACAGGTGTCCATATTTAGAAGCAACCTTTTTCTGTTTGAGGTTTTGAAGTACAGTATTGGTAAATGCTGGCCTTTTCACTTTTTTTTTTTTTTTTAGTTACACAAAATCCCCCTACATGAAGCTGTATGCCTTGTACAAAGAAAGTGTCTCTAAAACCATGCTTCTTATATGTCTCCAATTATACATATTCAAAAATATAGGTTTGCCACAACCTTACTGCAGCTGTAGTGCTACTTCCTCTTTGATTATTTTAGCTCATAATGATGTCATGGCCAAACACAGGAAATGAAAAAAAATAACATACTTTTGAATATTGATAAGTACGCTGAGTTAAACAAGTGTACAAGATATCATACAGAGTCTTTTTCTGAGTCTGAGATAAAGTTTTTGGAAGAGTATTTAGTAATTTAGAATGATTCAGTGTTCGTGCCAGCATGATATCTGATTGAAACAGGAACATTGGTAAAAGTGTAAATGTTTAATTTAATAACAAAAACTGTAATTTTTCTAAAAGGAGTCTTTGGTCAGACAAGCACACTAATCATGAAATATTTGCTTTATTTCTCCAAGCATTCATAGCCAATTTACAATATTTAACAACATTTTTCATTCTCTGTGAACTCACATTATATCCTATGTTATCTTTATATTTTCTTGTTACATTTTTGTTACCAACCAAACTAGCACTGTAAATGCTGATCGGATGTCTCTGTGTTTCCATTTGCAGCAGGAGAAGCCGAAGCTGATCGATCCTCTCGACTATGAGATTGTCATCTCTGAGCTGGGGGACGAGCTGAAGGAAGACCCTCTCAGAGACCTGCTCCTGTTTCCTGACTATGATTTCTCTGTAAGTGTGTGCGTGGCCTGATGGTTCAGGGGTTAAATCAATCAAGGTAAAGATAGGAAAAAGGACAGGCAGCAATGGTCCAAATGAACTGTTCGCAGAAAGTAATGGACTTACTTTAAAAGGACATGTCTTTTTAGTCCCATTGTGGGAACTTTCGGCTTTAGTCAGAACTTTTCAGCTCTGATTGTGCGGAATATCAAAATCAGCACTCAGAGACTTACACGTAAAAGCAGACAAAAAATATGGTGCACTATCTTGTAACCAGGGATAGATATGAGGCAGAGTCCCAAGTTGTCAGTTTGTAATTTGACAATGATGTTAAAATGCAACATGGAAAATCTTTTCTCCAATCTTGCATGACACATTTTCCTCTTTTGTGCATGTTTTGCATTAGGGTCTTTCATTACAGTCAACAATATATTCTCTCCAGCTCCCTTTAGTTCTTTGTTTATTATTGCTTTCATTCTCTACTAAAGTGTAGCATGCAGATGCAGATCCACAGCACATCAAGATGACCTAATAGCTGCTTTAGGTAAAGAGAAACGTTTACATATGCACTCTCGAGTTGTAGCTTTAAAGCATGATCCTGCTGGTTTCCAGCTCGGTCTGGCCTCAAAACAATCTCCTCTGATTTTCTTTGTCTGTGCCGGCCGCAGTCAATTTCCATAATTGTAAGTGAAAGTGGCTTGGCAGAGTTTTGCTAATGCACAAAAGGCATTTACTAGATCTGCTTCATTGCCAGTTGGTTCATGAGCTCAGTGCTCAGCCAGCTGATTTGGGTTGTATAAATCAACGTCTGTCTGCGTTTGCACACATATAGTTATTGCTGACTTGTTTTCTCTAAAAAAGCGATCACTTTTCAGAATAGATCAGTAGTTATTTCTGAATATGAATGAATCTTATGAAAATGAGTGTTGGTCATTTTGCCATTCATCTTACATGCAATAATATTGCCCAAAATTACATTCAAGGAGATGGAATGATTGTTAATTAACATGCTGGAAAATACTTTCTATGTGATCTTAATGAGTCACTTGTGAAGTGTAACAAACAAACTAGAAGTAGCCTATTGTAGCCCTTCTTTAAGGCAGAGTAGCAATGCTAGCGTGCAGGAGTCACATCGTTTGCAGAATAATAATCTTTGTTTAAGCTGTTAGCCTTCCAAAAGTAAAATGTAAATACAAAGTAAATAAAACTTATAGTATGATTAAGATATGATTAGCATCACATGTATTTAAACATCTAAATGATGACACAGTAACAATAGCAATGCTAGCTTGCTGTTGGGAAAGCACGTTGTTTATCACGTTTACCATCCTAGCTTAAAGTGTTAGCATCTTATATTATCTTATTAGAGGTTAGAACATGTACAGCCTTTTACAGTGAGACTGTGCAAGTTGAGAAAGTTAAAGTGCCCAACCATCTCTCTTGAACAAGGATGTGGATCGGCGCTGTCCGTCCTATGTTTTTTTTTTTATTGTACAGCACTTTGGTCAGCTGTGGTTGTTTTAAAGTGCTTCATTAAATAAAGTTGGATTGGATTGGATGTCCGATATGTAGATGCTGTCGATATTGAACCCCGAAACTGATATTAGATAGGATCGTTCCATCTCTGGCTGATGATTTATGGATTCCTGCCTGTGCTGAGGAGAGGAATAATAATCAAAATTACATGGTTTAGTTTTTCCTTTGTTACCTGGGTCAGCAGAGGAATATACTTTTCCAACTTCAAACATCTTGTCTTGCTTTTAATTTAGTTTCAGCTCCAAAGGGACAGCTCTTACAACACACTTAAATTTGACAGATCGGGCCTTCGATTTTATCTGATCATTTTATATTTCAGTTCAGGTGGCTATCAAATATTTAAAAATGCTTTTTTTTCTCTGTCCATTTATCCCTTCAGGTATCCACTGTGCCTCAGGAGAGTCGTACTCTTAAGTCAACTGTTCCAGATGGGGCAGAACTACAGGCTGAATGTCTGCTGGTCAGACAGGTGAGTTTTAAGTTAGTTTGTGTGTGCGTGTTTAACTGCAACCATTGTGGTTTGGATGGATAAAGCTTTCAGTTGGTTGTGGTTTCGGGTGTCACTTCAGGCTGCTCTTGACATCCAAATAACAGTGGCACCGTAAAGCTCTAAAATAAACCAGCTGTGTTCGCCTAGCTTGAAGTATGAAGGAGCTCACTCTTGGAGCTCATTTCAGATTGAACTATCATAATCTCAAGACCTGAGAAATGATATCTGAGTAGATGGAAACTCCCCAGACAGTCCTGTCACAGTCTACTGCGTGTCAGACTCTTTTTTTCATGAGTGTATCTGCTGTCCTGTTTTGTAGATAATATGTCTGGCCTGTTTATAGTTTATGACATTATCAATAAAAGATCAAGATCTTTTTAAACTTTGAGATTCATTTCAACTTCTTAAGACAGACAAGTGCTTTATTAAGATGTTGATATATCTATTCGTACAGATTGTACCTGAGGGACAAAGTCTTAATTGACTTCCTTTTATAACTTGAATAAACCAATGATGAATCCCAGCCTGTACATTAGTAGCTAGGCCTCAGGAGAGGGGGGCTGCTGACTGCACTTATTGTGGTGTAGCTCTCCTCATTGTCCGCAGACTTCTCAGTTGCCCCAGGTACATTTTTTAGAAGAAGAGAGGCTTATTTTGGATGGTAAAAATGTTAAAATAATCTCAATCCTTCCCTCCAGGCCTGTAAGTATTACAACTCGGAGCTGAATGTGGTTCAGTTCAAGTACGATGACTACGCTGGGGACTACCGCCTGCTGCCCAGGTAATACACTTTGACACAACTCTATAGGCTACATCAGTTTGTACTCTATTATACAGATACTGTATTATCCATAAAGCAATCAGTTTGGGAAAGTTTTTTGGCCAAAGTAAAGAGATGAGTAGTACTCATCTGTCACTTAAAGTGCCCATGGTCTGTATTAACTTAAAGCCATTTATGTTATAAAAGTTATATGGGAAAAAAACAAAAACAAACATTGTACATCTGGCGATTTTGGAGAAATTATTGACAGAGAACCAAAACTGCTGTGCTGTCCCAAATCTCATATTGGAACTTGAATCAACAATTTCAACACCAGTTTCTAATTAGGTTTTTTTAAATCATTAGTAGAGCACTTATTAACTATCTGTCACGAGTGATAATCAAACATGCACAGCTTTTTATTCAATACATATTTTTTGCAATGTATGACATCATTAAAAAAAAAGAGGATAACATTTTGTTCTACTTAGTGACTTGATAAAAGAGGCACTGCTTTTTGCTTCCCACAAACACACAGACCCAGAAGTAGCTGCTGATAGACAAAATAAACAACATTTTTAAACCAAGAAGGTAATTAACAAAACAAGATATTGGATTGCGTTGAGTAAGAAGGATGAACAAGATGAAGACTGAACAAATTTCAATCCAACAAATTTTAACACTCAGCGCTTCCTTGATTCAATCTATAACTGTCACTCAGCCGTCAGACAGCCATTTATTTATTTATTTTTTATTTTTTTAAACACGCTGTCAGTCAGTCAGCTGGTTTTTTTGTCAGTCCCACTGAGGCTGACCCAGAGCAGCCCTGAAGTTACTGTTCTGTACCACAGGAATGTCACTCTTCGGTCCCATGGGTGTCCGCTGTATTCTTTCAGTCGGTTCACATGACCTCTGAACAAAAACCCAGGATAAACTTTGAAGCCTAAACACAAGTGAAAGCACAATTGTACTGTAGCAACTTGAGCTGTCTCCTTGCAGCAGCAAAAACCATAGTTGAGAAAAACTTTGTTTTGTAGTTTGTTTATGGCTAACAAGTTAGTGCTTCTATGGATGACAAGCTATCCAGGTAATTTACTGCTAACAAGCTAGTTATATGAACTTTGTTTAAAGTCCCCAAGATGCATACTGTGAGATGTAGACTTCAACAAATACCTTATTGGTTGCAGTCAAAGGGTAACAGAGTCAACAACGTCAAAAAGAAAAGCAAAATAAAAGCCACAGGGAAACATCCATACAAGGAAAAGTGTTGAAGAAACAAATTGGCAACAAAATGGAGGTCGACGGAGGCTTTACACAAGGGGGCTAATCAGAGACAGGTGAAAACAATAAGGCTGGGAAACAATTACAAAGGCAAGAAAAGAAACAAAGGAAGGACATGAAGAATCACACAAGGGTCAGGAAAGTAGAAATGAAGAGGATATACTGTATCTGAATAACAAAAAAATAATAAAATTTATATTTATATAACAGCATGACAGTTAGCCATACGACTAACAAGCTTGCAAGTGTGTATACAGCTAACAAGCTAGCTGAGCATGGGTTACAGTATCTTATGGCTTAGTGGTAAAATACAGCAGGGAACTAGAGTACAATGGAAACACTCTATTGTATATGTATGCTTGTCACCAATGTTATTAAGTGGAGTGATCTTCCTCTCTTTAAAGCAATATTTGCATTCTTCTGTCTGTGGCCAGCCAGCAAACCAACAATCTTCCAAAGATAGTCCCCCCTAAGGAAATATTTTTTAAAAACAGCTTTTCACGACAATGTGACTTTGAACAGCAGGGTGGTTCCAGTGTTTTCTTCCACAGACTGTAGCCTGGCTGTCTGCAGCTCACAGCACACACACAAAAGGATTTTATCCCAGTGGCACACATACAAAGACAGTTGGCCTGTGAAATCAGTGGAGCGAGATTGAATGAGAACTACCTATTGTTGACTCCTGACAGAGAACGATGGAGCTCCGTCAGCCACCCACAGTCATAGAGAGAACTAATTACATTCCTGAAATTATTTTTTCTTTCAATCATTATATTTTATTATCAGACGTTCACATTTTTCTTCTCTCCTCATCCCATTATAGGAAACTGCACAAAGCAGAGAAGCTTCCATCCCATTCTTTTGAGATCGACCATGAGGATATGGACAAGGATGAGGTCAGTAATGATGACCATCTTCTTCTGACAGATGCTTTTACAACAAATGCATTACATACTGAAGCTCATGTTTCAATTAGTTTATCCAAGCCTCAAAGCTGTTGAAAAATACTTTGCAAGAGCAGTTAGCTTTTTAAAGGTCATTGGACATCTTAACAGAGCAACCTTTGGATGTCTTGTTGCTGCATCGATTATCTGCTCCTCCATTTCAGAGGGAGGTTTTGAAAGCTAGGTTACGAATAGCTGACTATATGTGTTTTCTACAGGATACCACGTCCCTGTCCTCGTCCAAAGGAGGAGGGGGAGGTGGTGGAGGAGGAGGAGGAGGAGGTGGAGGTATTGGTGTGTTTAGGTCCGGTTGGCTATACAAAGGGAACTTCAACAGCACCGTCAACAATAGCATCACTGTTCGGGTGAGGAAATGTCTGATGCTCTCCCTTTTCATGCAAACCCAGACCCTCAGATCTCACCTCCGGTTTATAGCTGAAATGTACAACCTCTCTAAAAATGTTAAAAAAGAAAAACCATATCCAAGTCTGTTGATCATGAATTTGAACTTAAACCAGTTTAATTTCTTTCCACAGTCATTCAAGAGGAGATATTTTCAGCTTACCCAATTGACAGATAACTCGTATATCATGAATTTCTACAAAGATGAAAAAATCTCAAAGGAACCAAAAGGGTGCATCTTCCTTGACTCATGCACTGGTGTTGTACAGGTGGGTTTTAAAGCTTTTCTTTAAATGAACATAATACAATATTGTATAAATGTTTGGGCTAATAAAATTAGATTAAATGGGTAGCCTTTTCAGAAAAAAATATTCAACACCATAAATAAGAAATTACTGGATGAATAAAGCTCAAACTAAACACTTTATTTTGTGACACTGCATTATAAATACATAAAGCTTAAACTCAACACATTGTAGAAATTAGAAAAAAGGAAATGACATTTAACATCAACTTTCTAAGTAGAATATTTAATTTGCACAAATTGTGATTCATAGTTGTATAGTTGTGAAATGGGCCGTAGGGCATATTGACACAACATACTTACCAGTAGGTCAAAATGAGGTCTTTCAAAAGGGAAGTATATAGCCTTTTTTTTACTTTCCAAATGACTGGCATGGCAACCTCCTTGATGTCGTTTTATTTCTTTGCATCGAGTTAAAGCACAGAGCCGTCGAGCTCCACTTACGGAACATAATTGCATGCTCTTAATGCGCTATGTGAAGGTTTGGGAGTTGTGGCTTCCTCCCTCATTTAACGACCACAGTGATATCCATTGTGGTTTTTCAGGACTATTATGCTTTTATTGTCTGCTATTTAAAAGTATGTGAATGCAGTCTTGTATTTATCTCTATCATAGCTAAGGAAATCATTGTAACAATTTAAAGTTACAGTAAGATGTGGCGCCGGATAGCCCAGCGGTTATGTAGTGCTGTCCTTGCACGGAGGCTATAGTCCTCGTCGCAGCGGTTGTGGGTTCAAATCCAACTTCGGCTCTTTTCTTCTCTTGTCATCCCAAATTCTGTTCTCCAACCTTCTCTATGTGTCTTCAGCTGTCCTATCCAATGAAGGCAAAATGCCCCAAAACAAATATTTTTTAAACTTACGTGGGCTCTTGAAAATTGTTATAGAGATGAAAACTTTACCAAATCTCATATCAATGTTCACTTTCAAAGGATTGATGCTATGAAAAATCAATGTAATTGATATGCATTTGTAGTCAAACTACATTTTAAAAAGACTAACTAAAAAGTCTATGATTCAGAATCTTCAAAAGCTCCAAGAAGAAATTAGATTTTCCAAAAACCAAACCAAGTCCTGGTTTCGTTGGGTAACCACATAATCCACTCCATTCTTTCATCTATCCCCCATAAGAATAACCGCCTAAGGAAACATGCCTTCGAGCTGAAGATGAATGAGGTGACGTACTTTGTGCTGGCTGCCGAGAGTGAACAGGACATGGAGGAGTGGATCGCTACGTTGACCCGCATCTTACAGATCAGTCCCCACGAAGGTCCTGCACCTGACCGCAAGAGTCTGGACCTCACAGACCATCGGCAGGGTGAGACTGGTTCTGTTTTTGAAATTAAGAATACACTCAGTTTACCAATGATGGGTAAGGACAGGGGGGAGGAAATCAAGCTGGAAAGAGCTACAATGGTCAAAGTGAAAATGGTAATTCCGAAGAGAAAGGGGTATTTAAAGGGAGATGAAGAAGATGTTTTAGCATAATTTCAACACATGTATAAATCATTGTGCACTTAGGAGAAGACAGATTTTATAGTCAGCAACACCAAGATGTAACCTTTTCCTCTCTGACATTCTGACTTGCTCTAAATAGTACCTGCCATCTTGCCAGAACCTCAGTGGAGAATTTCTGCTTCTTTGGGTTTTATGCCATGACATCACAATCAGGAAATGAGACCAGGGACTCCACCTTTGTTTACACCCTACTTTATTATTTAAAAGAAGTGAAATATAACTCAATCGTAAGTGCCAGCTCTTCCAGAACCTGGGCATTGGACCACGGCCTGTAGCATAACACACACCGAAGGAGCACTGATACTTGGCTGTGTGAAAAGTGGTGGAGTGATGTAATAGCCTGAGCTGTCATGGCTCTGTGGTCTGTTAGCATGCCTCTAAATCAGGCTGCGAGCAGCATGTGGTGACCTACCATTAACGAGCCATTTTGTTCAGCGTGGCCTTTGGGAAGAATTACTCAAATCACATGAAGATCATATTTCTGCAGAAGCTTGCCTGCTTTATTATCCATAAATACCACAAATGGCATCATATTTTACCCTGAGATGAATATACGTCTTCTGATGCTGGTTCGTGCTCATACAGTGTGCTGCTGAAACCATTTAAAAAAAACGTTATATGACCTTTCGCCTTCAAGTAAAAGGAGTGCTTGAATAAACCTTCACCCGTTGCTTGCAATCATCATTTATTGTGTTTTTTTTTCTCTCTCCAGATGTGTTCGACCTATCATTGAGTGACTGCTGTTTGCAGGAGAATGAAGATACCACGGTGGAGAACGGCATCAATCCAGAGTTAGCAAAGGTTAGCTGAGCTGAAACTGTGATAATGTCTCTGTAATATGTTGCATATCCTGAGTGTCTGTTATGGTCATGTTTTTGTAGTTTTTACCGTAACTGCCAATACACAGAAATTACAAATTGCTTATTGTAATGCAGCGAAAAGGGTATTCAATCTTCAGCAAAAGATAGGCATGAATATGACTGCTATTAAATGTTCATAAGGTAAAGGATGCCTTTATGTTCCAGGATACAGATAATAATAATAAACAATAAATAACAATGTAAGAATAAGAATGTGTTGACAAGAAAAAGAATATTGAACACCTTGCATTTTTGTTAAAATCTAAATATTATCTCTGACTATTGCTTATGTAAAGCCATTTATGATCTCCTTCCCCTCTGTAACAGTATATATCCGAGACAGATGAAGGAATTCGCTCTGCCAGGAGAGAAGAGAGGTTGAATCTGTTCTCGCTGGATCCCGATACTCCTGTATGTTTAAAGGATTTTATTTTATTTTTTCAGATATGACTATGTTCATTGTCATGTTCTTCTTAATTCAACTACAAAGCCCAAAACTGTGTCTCACTGATCACAGGTTCTTAGGAGCCCACGTAATGAGCATTCGTCAGTGGAGAACGGAGCGGTGCGTCCGTTTGAGGAGAAGCTGGGCAGAAGGTTTATGATAACCTGCCGATCACTCAACTTCATGCTGCAGGGCTGCATCAACGAGAGTGAAACTGGACCGGTCACTAATGTGAGCTTTGAAACACTGACCATCACTTCTCACAGCCAGTTATTTAAAACCAGCTTTCAAATCAACTCTCATTTGTCTGTCTAATATAAATGGTGATGGAATCTATAAATAATAAAACGTGACATTACTTTCGCATTATTAACAGCATAAAAGGAAACATCAACAGCATGTCCTGATAGCGTATCAAATAGGCCGTTCTTATATGAAAACTGGACTACATCTACAGTACCATGAAGGAGATTGACTGAGCTGAATCTGATTCTCTAGATTGAACCCTTCTTCATCTCGCTGGCTCTGATGGACGTCAGAGAAGGGAGGAAAGTTTCTGCAGACTTCCACATAGACCTGAACCACGAGGCGGTGCGTCAGATGCTCGGAGGCTGTAGCAATGGGACAGTTGGCCTTGGGACAGGGTTGGGAAGTCAGGAAAACGGCCTGTGCTCTCCTGCTGAGAAAAAGTCAGGAGACTGTACCCTCAGCCTGGACCTGGATGACTGGCTCTGCTTTCCTAAACAGGTACAACAATCTTACGCCGACAGTATTTTTTTTTTTAACTCTGAGAAAACGATCTTGCCCCATTGCTTTGTTTTGAACATGTCGAGTAACTTTAATATGCTTTTTCTTGCAGGCCATCTTCTCTGTGACAAACCCCCACACGGATATCGTGATGGTGGCAAGAGTGGAAAAGGTGCTGATGGGAAATATTGCTTGTGGGACAGAACCTTATATCAAGAATACAGACTCCAGCAAGGTCAGAAAGTCATTTTTTTAAATGAATTTAATGTTTAGTGTTGTTTACAATTTTTAACATTTGTCCACTAATTTCCTTATATTGACTTACAACTTTTACTGCATCTTATATAAGCTGTAAAATTGGCCCATTAAACATTGCTGTTATTGTAAGGGGAAACTGCTTTATCTACTTAAATACTTTGAACACGTGACATTTGCCGGACAGTTTTCCTGTAAGCACTTAGCTTATCTCTATTGCTGAATGCCAAGCCAGTGAGATAGTTTGTTAATTTGGTTGTTCAAAAAAAATAAAAAAATCCTTTCTAAGACGTTTCCTGGCTCCCCCGCTGGCATTCTTCCATGTGGTTGTTGTTCGAAAAGGCTAAATGAATCAGCAGACATTCATCCTGCTGCAAAAGTACCGTAACTGTAACGGACAAGCTCTGATTTAGTCCGCCACTCTGTCAACTTGAATCAAGGGGCGGATCACTTCTACTTATATTTAAAAATATCAGCTGTGGCGTCTCGCTAACATGTCTTTCCATTCTTTTTCCCTTGCCTGTGTCTTGTTTAGACTGTTCAGAAGATTTTGAAATCCAACAAACAGTTCTGCAGTAAACTGGGGAAATACAGAATGCCTTTCGCCTGGTCTGTGAGGTCAGTGCCAGCAAACGAAGGAGTTGTCTTAACATATTGCAAACCAAAATCTGCTGCTCTCTCTTTTGTAGGATATACTATTGAACCTGAATCCTCATGTGTTTTTTCATTTCTCTTGTGTTAAAGGCCAGTCTTTAAGGACAACCATGGCGCGCTGGACAGAGAGTCTCGTTTCTCCCCTCTCTTCAAACAGGAGAGCAACAAGATTTCCACTGAGGACCTGATGAAGCTGATCTCTGAGTACAGGAGGTACTTTAGGCCTCAGACATAAAGTCATTTTAAGTTGTTATGAGGGGGAAAAAAATGTGTCTCAAAACTATTTATTTGGTTGTTGTTTTTTTGTTCAGGGCTGAAAAAAACAGCAAACTGCAGACTATTCCTGGAGCGCTGGACATCGCAGTCGACTATGTTCCCCTGGAGCATCCCAGTAAGTCCACTTTTATTGAAACAATATGCATCCATTCACATTCTGTCTAACTCTTCTTCGGTTTAACTTTCAGACTGTGTGACCTCCTCCTACATACCAGTGAAGCCCTTTGAGGAGCTGAGCAAACACCAGCCTACTGTCGAGGTGGAGGAGTTTGTCCAGGACTGCACGAAATTCACACAGCCACACCGCGTCTACAGAAACCACATCTACGTCTACCCGAAACATCTCAAATATGACAGCCAGAAGAGCTTTGCTAAGGTGCAGAATATAGCAGTAGCTTGAAAATGAAGTTTGGTTTTTAAAAAAAATCATCCACCAACACTGGCAATATAATTGCTTGCATGCCTAGTTCTTTAAACATACTTCATCTCCTATAAATGCATTCATTAACATTACAATGGCTCTCCTGTTCACAGGCTCGTAACATCGCAGTCTATGTGGAGTTCCGCAGCTCGGATGAAGAAGTTGCCAAACCTTTAAAGGTAGAAAAAACAAAAAAACATACTAATTGGACATTTTTAATACTTAAAACACTTATATTTGAGGAGAAAGTCACTGAGCATGACTTTAATTGGCTTCTTTCTCCTCTTGTTGTTTTTGTAGTGCATCTATGGCAAGGCAGGAGGTCCAGTCTTCACCACAGCTTCATGCTCCACAGTCCTACATCACTCCCAGAACCCGGACTTCTACGATGAGGTGAAGAGAATATTAAGCAATTTCAGTGTTAGCATGAAAAAGAACATATTTTCACGCTAAACTGAAGCGTTCCTTTGTATAACACATTTATGCTACTGTGTCTCCAGGTGAAGATCGAGCTCCCTACTCAGCTCCATGAGAAGCACCACCTTCTCTTCTCCTTTTACCACGTCACCTGTGACATCAACGCCAAGACGAACTCGAAGAGGAAAGAAACTCTCGAGACCCCAGGTGAGTTTTTAGTGGAAGTAGAGCTGCAAGTTGGTGATGCACTGTTTTTGTAGTCAGTCTTTTCCATCATTCATGATTGTTGTTTTTTTTTGTTTCTTTTTTTAGTGGGCTATTCTTGGCTGCCACTCCTCAAAGAAGGCCGTCTGGTATCCCAGGAGTTCAGTGTCCCTGTCTCCTGTAATCTGCCACCTGGATACCTGGCTATCAAGGAAGCCAGCAACACAAAGGTGATAGTGGGGTTCGGGTGGGGATGGATATGAATATTCCAATTGATTATGAATAGAATAGAAACATTCATTTCTGTAAGAAGATATTGGGTGTTTGACCTGTGGTCGGTTTTAACATGGTTTGGTTTAATCTTTTCTCAATCTGTTTTACAGAATGGAGCAGATGTGAAGTGGGTCGATGGGGGAAAAACTATATACAAAGTGTCAACCAATGTTGTCTCTACAGTTTACACTCAGGTAACACTATCAGCTGGGTTGCTGCAACCATTGTTTTTGTTGGCGTACTGGTGGGGTAACCCAGTAAGCGCTACCGCAGCTCTCCCCCATTAACAAGACAGGCAGTTTCGGAAATGGATGGATGAATCCAGTTTTGTCCTTGTTATTTAAGCCACCACATCTTCCACATCAACCAGAAGGCAGACATGAAAGTGCTGAAGGCTGCGATGAAACACTTTTATCTCTAAACCATGTAATGGGCCAGTTTCATTTTCATGTAGCTTTCTTCAGGGAGTGATGGTTGGACTCTGAAGCCAGGGAGGAAGTGTAAATGGACCTAAAAGGCCACTTAGAAATCTCTAAACAAATTATACGTGATAAAGTTTACACCCAGTGCCATGTGAGCTCAACATGCACAATCAGTTGTAGTCGATGGTAAAGGTATTGATGACTTCCTTTTAATGTTGAGTGGAACATTTCTAACCAATTTCCACAGACACAAAGCTGATCAGACAGACAGTGATGCTGAACTTTACAGATAAACAATCACATATACATATATACAGACAGACAGACAGACAGACCGTATAGCATCTAAAACATTTGAATCAAAATATGGAAGGAGTCAGATTGAGGGAAAGAGAAAATAATTGAGAAATTGAATTAAAAAAAAGTTGTAAAAGGACCAAGTACAATATTAAACATCAGTGTTGCCATTTGTTTCATTGTACCAAAGTTAGCTTAGAGCTAGTTTACATTGGCAGTCCCTCAGCAGGTCACAATTAAAGAAACAATGATTACAAAAAATAGGAAGATAATTTGAAAAAACAAACAAACAAAAAACAATGGATATATAAACAATTGAAGGAGAGTTAACATGACTAAACTTATGTTTAGTATATTAAAACCACTTGATACATACAAGTAAAGAAAACGAGTCAGTAAATGTAAAAATATATTTCATTAAGGAAATTGAAAAAGTGATTCCATTCAGTTACAACCAATCAGCAAACAGTTAGAAATCATTAACAATATACAGTATATGGATATTGACATCTCTTTTTGGTGACACTTGTTGTTGCAAACCTGTCATCTGTGTTATTTCACGTTCTTTTCTAAAAGACTATATAACATTAAGACTTGTTCCTTTTTTGACTAATGCAGTACTCAAAAGTGGGGAATTTTCAGGACTAACTTGAACCTAAAAAAGGACCTCTGTCCACTAAGTCTTTTTGCAGATGGGTTTCTTTCCGGCTGATTTTAATGGCTTCTTCTCTGCGTGCCAGGACCCCCACCTGAACAGATTCTTCCAGCAGTGCCAGAAGAGAGAGCTGGATCTCTCACTACCTCCTACCTCCAACTTCCTCAACTGCCTGAAGGTCAGAGAAAAAGAAAAGTCCATCACCTCAAGACCTTTAATTTTGCATCAAAGCTGAATTCTTGTATATTCAACATCATTCATGTTTTTTTTTTCTTTGTGGTTTATGTTTTTTATTTATTTCCATCATCATCCTCCTCCTCCTCCTCCTCCTCCTCCACCACCTCCTCCACCTTTGTTCCACCCTGCCCCAGGGTCTTCTCAGTATGGAGAGAATCCCAGTGATCATCCGGTTTCTGCCAGTGCTCTTCAACCAGCTGTTCAAGGTCCTGACTCAGAATGACAATGATGAGGTCACTACTGCCACCACCAGGTATGTTGTGGTATAACAGCATCTGCGACAACTGGATTTACATCCGGGTGTGTTGTTGGTGGGGATAGTGGGGGCTGATGGGTTTGTAACAGGAATTTGATAATGAAAACTAATAGATAATAGACTTTTGACATAAAATTTGAGGCATCAAATTCCTTTTATTGATCATTTATACATGTCTTTTTTATTTTGACAATGAATGCAGGGTTTTTTTTAGCTAATACAAGTAAAAATAGTGTCTGTTTTTTCTTTGACTGTATAAAGACGAAGGCTGTAAGAAATGTAACTCTTGTTGTCGTCCTGTGTCTGCAGAGTGCTGGTCCACATTGTTGCAAAGTGCCATGAAGAAAACCTGGTTCACTACCTGCACTCGTACATTAAGGTACCCAGAAGGATGAGTGTGAGCGCTCTGTAACACCTTGATACTTTGAGTATTTGTGTGTGTTGTTGAATGCCTAAATCGACGAGTGTTCAAGTGTTTTTTTGTCCTGAGGAACATCACATGATCGTTTTGAAGGCTGCTGTTCTCAATGAAGGGCTGGAAACCATGAAGAGGCGGAGAATTTCAGAAGGGAAAATAAATGGAAGAGAGGGCTTTTTTTTTTGTGTGTTTGCAAGTGTGTATGTTTGTGTGTTTTTGAGCCAGCAGGGAGTGTGGCGATAAGCCCGCGTGCCGAGAGCTATGTGCAAACACACATAGAGAAGCGTGGAGGGAAGGAGAAGAGAGGGTGACCGAGTAGGGACATTCTCCATTCTCAATCTGAAACACAAGGCGTGCTTGTTTAAGGGGGGGGGACCAAAAAGGAGAGGGAGAGAAACCGTAAGACCTGCAACATGTTGGCCACAGTGACGGAAAACTGCAGCACTCAAAGAGGCAGTGGCAGAGATGAGTGATGGGAGGCAAAAAGAGAGGACTAATGGATGCAGAGTTGCCATGGTAACAGATTGGCATGGTGCACAGCAGAGGAGCTGTCCAATTTAAACTGCTGAGTGTGTGATTGTGCACATGTGTGTATAATCATGGGCGGGGGGGGGGGGGGGTTATTCACTGTAACAGAAGCTGTTGTAGGGTGTTATATTGCATGTTATTTATTTCTTCTCTACTATTTCCAGCTTCCTAATCATGACGACTCCCTGTTTTTCTGTCCATTTCTAACGTGTTATTAGAAATGGATGAATTGGGTTTTTAGATGGTGGTCAGACATTACAGGACATTTAAGACTGTCTCCTCCTCGCTATACTTGTGTAGGAAACTTATCTGTTGGTTTTTTTTTTCCACCACATTTGATATCTCTTTTTGACCCCATACCTCAAACACCTGCACCAATGAAGGTCTTGTAAAAAAAAATTACACAACAAGAGGGTGTCACTTGGGCTGCCAGTTCTGTCATGCACCCCAAGAGTAGAAAATATATTTTTAAAAAATCCCCTCGCTTTCTCTCTGTTTCTTTCCTGCAAAGGCAAGTAATAAACCAATGGTACGGAATACACAGCTGAAGCTCCCAGTGATTGTATTGAGCCCTGACTCTTTTTGTTCCCTTCTATGTGCAGTATGTGTTCAAGTCAGAGGCCCACGGCTTCAGGACGGTCCACGAGGAGCTGGCAAAGGGGATGACGTTTGACCTCAAGAGCAATGAGCAGGCAGCAGTGAGAAATGTCCTGAAGGTTTGTCTCGTTCTCTTCAGAACTCCTTTTTCAGCGGTGTTGAAAGAAACAGAAAGCGAGACCGCTGTCGAATGCCTTAAAAGTCTTTGCAAAACCCTGAAACAGAATCACACGCGCGTCACACGTTTTAAAGCAGGAGCTGATAAAGCAGATTTAATATTGTAAAATAGAGATTATATTGATTAGATTATATTGTTAAAAGCATTTGCTTTTACCTCTGCTGGTTTCAGTTCTCCTGGTTCTTCTTCGATCTGATCGTCAAGTCCATGGCCCAACATTTGTTTGAATCAGACAAGTTAAAGGTAAGATTGCATACTCTACTTAGAGCTTCTTGACTATTCCATTCATTTAAAAACACATTAAATCACCATTTTATATACTTATAAAAGATCGGATATTCAGATCTGGGACTTTTTGTACGATACTGTTGACTGACTCCGTGATCCCACAGCTCCCGAGGCCCCAGCGTTTCCCCTCGTCCTACCTCAGTCGCGTGGAGACGCTGGTGGAGACGGTGTCTGAACACATCTTCTGGAAAAACAAAGACCTGGGAGAGGAGACACGCAGTGCCAACGCAGCGGTGGCAGCTTTTGTCAAGGTGGGAATAAAAGGCCTCAGGGATTTAGATCAGGATATGAAAAAAAAAAAGACACCAAGAAATGTTGTCTAAATGGTCTGCAAATGAAAGTTGTTTCAACTTCCTGCCTCTGTGTCGAATGATCTCTCGCTCTCTTACTTTCTTAAAAGCTGATCGTCTGTTTTTGGGCTTTTCATTGCAGCGTTGCTTTACCCTCATGGACAGAGGCTTCACATTTAAACTGATCAGCAACTACATCAACATGATAACTGCCACTGACAGCAAGGTAAAACATAGACTTAAAACATCCTTCAGCATACTCTGAATTCATTTCGAATAAAGATGTGTGCAGTCATGTGTTTTTCTTTGGCCCTCGACAGGTATTGTGTGAGCTGAAGTTTGAATTCTTACGAGAGGTGTGTAACCACGAGCACTACATCCCTCTCAGCCTGCCCTTACCTTCAGCTCGCATCGCAGGTACACTTAAGAGTCTGAGTCCTCTCCTGTAGTTCAGTGACACCATTTTGAATGTGTTAACTCATTCATTGTGTAGATCCAACCCTCATTTGTCTCCTAACATGGTCTCTGTCTCCTCCTCTCTTGCTGTCCTTTTACTGTTTGTTCATGTCAGACCATGCATCCCCAGAGCCACAAAGTACTCATGGTAAATACTCATTCCCTTAAATGTTGTTTAAGTGTGTGCGTGTGCTGCAGTGGTATGAAGGGTTATGAGATTCATTCAAATTAGCTCCTTTATTTGCTTAGTGTAACCAAAGTTTTGTGTGTAAAAGGATTAATTAACCCCCTGACGGAAAGCAAATATCGGCACAAGGATTATTTAAATGATGTCCGTTCCTTTTTATTTGAATGTGAATTCTATGCTATGCTGTCATCTCTCAGTCTCAGTGCCCGAGTACAACCTGACCGGAGAGTTCTGCAGGAAGCACTTCCTGACTGGCCTGTTGCTACGGGAACTGGGGCTGGCTCTCCAGGACGAGCAGGACCTGAGGCACCTCGCTTTGGCCACCCTGAAGACTCTAATGGCCAAACACTCGCTGGATGCACGCTATGCCACCAAGGTAGCCAGAACGCATGTTTACACCGGGGGGGGATTTCTCCATCTGTGAGTCACGCACAAACATAAACACACGCACAGAATTGGTTAAAACAGCTGTGAGCAGCAGAAAAGATGGGATCGTGTCGGTTCTGTGCCCTCTTTAAACTTTAGCCAAACTCTCTGCCAACCACAACTGTGGCCAAAAGAGTCACACAAAAAGAGGCCAACGAACTTCATGTTTTAAAGAACTCCAGAACATTCTCATGGCAAAACATTCATAAACAAATACATGTAAGTGGGTTTCTACTTTAATCTAGCGAGGACTCTTCATAGAACATAGACAATCAAAATGTAAATACAACATTAAGTATCCTCTCAGCATGGAGAGACGCTCTTATTGAAAGGAAACATATTCAATGTACTGATCCAAGTTTCATAGTCAAAGAACATGTTCATTAGTTTAAGTACGATACATATTTTTGATTGGCTTAAAGATGTGCACAACTACATTATATAAAATGTGATGCCTGTTTTATTGGCTGCGTTTCCAGGAGAAGCAGGCAAGAATCGCCTCTCTCTACCTGCCGCTGTACGGCCTGATCCTGGACAACATGCCTCGATTCTTCCTCAGGGATATCTTCCCCATCTACTTCACTTCTAGTGACCAAGTAAGAGTCTATTGATTCTGTGAGTGCTGCATCGATTCCAGTAGATCTTATTCCTCAATTGCATCTAGTACTTCCATATGATTTACCTACTTAGCTGTCCAGAGTTTGGCACCTTTTTTTGAAGCACAGACTTAGTCAGTAGCACTTAACATCTGTGCTCTTGCTGAGTAGTAGAAGTTGTTTGTCTCTCAACTTTGATTTTTAGTTTGGTCAAACTATTTACAAGCTTTTGTTCACCAATAAAACTTGTATTTGATGCTGCAGTTTGAGCTGGAATTGCAGAAATAAATGTGTCACCTTAACTCTTTCTTTAAATGTTTTCTTTCAATTTTAAATGAACATCAATATCTGGATATTTTCAGTCAAGAGTTAAATATTCTGAGAAAAGTGCCTTAGGCTTGTGTGGCCCTCGCTTGTGGATGTGAAGTATGGTCTATATTCTCGACAAGAATTTAAAGTTAAAATCGGTAAAACCAAACATCTTCACTATTTATTTATTTATTTTTTTTATTTTTTGTTTGCTGTTGAATAATTCAGTTCCCTGTGCGTCTTCCTACCAGGGCTCTCGAGATGACCTCAGTGTGGGAGGGGGTGTGGCTGCAGGAGTGATTCCTGTTACCCGTCATGGCAACTCTGTAGATGCCTCCTTTTCCAAAGAAGTACTCAACTCCATTACAGGTAGCATTGTATTTGTGTGCATCCGTCTATCCACTGTTTGTATAAAAAGGTGTAAAAAAAAAAAAAAAAAAAGTGGCATTGATGCTGACTCCCCTCCCCCTCTCCCCTTCAACTTGCTTCACCAGCCTTCTCTTCCCTGGCAGTTGCCTCGGCTAACCAGGCGGACTCTCGGGGTTCTCTGATCAGCGTGGACTCAAACCCCAGCAACAGCGACAGGAACAGTGAGAAGATGGACGGGTGTGAGAAGGTAGGAAAAGAGAAAAGTTTAAAGCATAAGAAAAACTGTCATTACCTTCTGTTACGAACGTGACACAAATGGCGTTGTTAATGTCTATGTGTTCTATGTGCTTCTTACGTATTTGTGTGTATTTTGAGTTTTGTGGTTCCCTCCCATAAGCATTTCTTAACAACGTATACATTTTGTTGAATGGTTATGCAAAGACAAAGAAACTTCTATGACTACCAGCCATTCCTCTGACAGCTGCCAGAACCTTTGTAAAAGAAATTGCTACTTTATATTCAATGTAAAAATGGTGAATTCCTTGTATTCAACAAATGATGGTCTGTTCATATTGACTGTACAGAAATGTAAACAATTCTGGCAGGGAGTTACTGAAACCTTTTTCCTTGTGTGTTATTTGTTGGCCTGAAAGAATTTACTTCTAAAAAAAAATAAATACTGTCAACATTACTGAATCTACCACCCTGAAATTACACATGACTGTAAATTGGTTTCTTTCTGGGTGTGATTTCCTAGTTTGCTCGGCCGCAGTCCCTCATTGGTTACGGTTCTCGTTGTGACAAGCTGGACCAGGCAGAGACCCGGAGCCTCCTCATGTGCTTTTTGCACATCATGAAAACCATTTCTGAGGGTAGGAAATCACACACTCAAGTATTGTGAGCAGTCACACACTCACTATGTATCATCTTACATATTCATTATAAGACTATCCCCAGAAGATTTTTTATTTATTATTTTTATTTTGCTGTTAAAAAATGTTAAAAACTCTACAAATTGGTCTTTTTACATCTCAGTATAAAAGTGACCTGGTTTTCACTGGAACCTTCATAAATCCACTCTGCCTGACATGATGTCCTCTCTCACCTGTTTACAGATGTGCTTGTGTCCTACTGGCACCGGGCCGTTCACCAGGAGATTTCAGACTTCTTCAACATTCTGGAGTGAGTGCTACTCTTTCTTCATCAAGTGTTTCCACAGCTCCTTTTTTTTTTTTTTTTAAAGACAACTGGCGATACTGTGTCTGTGAGACGGGGGAATGAGAAGAGTAGAAGTTGGATAATGTAGCCAGAAGGGAACAGATAAAAGACAAGACAGCGAGCAAGAGAGTAGAAAACAGTAAATCCAATGAGAGCGTCTCATCTCGTGAACAGCCCGTCTAATTAACTGCCTGTGTCTCCTCTTCGTCTCGGCATCTAGACAATACCATTTCAGAACTGTTTCATCTCATGGGCAACATTTATCCTGTGTTTTAACCAAAAAACACAGAAAATCCAATCAAACCTTCAGCTTTCACCCAGATATTTATGCGTTCATTTTCCGCAGGCTTTGTCTGCAGCACTTCAGGTTCCTCGGAAAACGCCACATAGCCAGGTGAGTCCTCGCTGCTTTTAATCTCCTGTAAACAAACAGAGGGATTGAGCCTTGTTCACGTGCATTTATTGTAAAGGTGGCGATATGAAAACACTCGTTAACTTAACATACCATCTGCAGTCAAAGGTCGTAACTCCCCCACCCACTGCTACATAATTCATATAATCAAACACACACATGAATGCACACATATCATTAATGCAGCAATGCAGACACGTGTGCAAAACACACACACACACACACAAATAAATGAGCCAGACACAGTCAGGCAGAAATACTAATATGCGTTCTGCATGCGTGTGCACACTCAGGGATGAGCCTCAAGACGAGGGAGAGGTAAAGACGGGGAGAAAATGGAAAAGAGGGGGAGGTGAAACTCCTGGATCTGGCTGCTGAGAGAAAAGCTCTGCTGGATATTGTACTGTAGTAGTTGGCAAGGAAAGGATGGGGGTGATGTGTGTGTGTATGCTCTTACTGGAGCTGAGCCATTGGCACAGCTAGACTCCTCCATCTTCTGGTTCCTCCCAGCTAATTAAATTAGCCCTCTTTTTCCTTTCAGCAGTAAGATGCTGAGATGTAAGCCAACAAAAGGCAGGCAGTACACTCTGCTTTTCTGTATGTAGAGGCATTAACAGAATAAAGATAGCTGCAGGCCTAGCTAGCGCTCTCAGACGTAGTTGATCCTGTCTGGGGCTGCTAGCTACTTAACATTCGTCTGTAATACCAGGGCCATAGGGGATTCACAGTCTTACGCCTGTGTCTGTCTCAGTGTCTCTCTCTGTTAGCTCTTTGATGCCTGGCTGAGTCAGAGTGGGTGCTCGCTGGAGTTCAGTAGTAATGAATTACACTAGCAGTGTGAAGCCAAGGCAGCCAGCTAGGAAGTCAGCCAGACGACAGTTCAGTGATTTAGGCGTCTGGAAGCATTGTATTTTAATTTTTTACATTTTTTGAATTGTAAAGCTCTTGTGAGAAGTGTTTAGCTGTTATTGGAAACACTGACACTTATACTACTAAGAAGTAGATGAGTAAAAACCATTTGTACCTTTAGTACACTGGAAAATGCTGCAGTTTGTTTGTTGTTGCAGGGTGACTCACCTCCTTAAATGAAGCCACATTCAGACTAAAGCATAGACAGAGAAATGCTTCGTGCACATGCATAATAAACACATCGTGATCCAAACAAATAATCAGTAATGTCTTCTCCATGTTCAGCTGTGCTGTTGTAGTGTCCATAACTGAGAACACCCCCCCGCCCCAAATGCAACAGCTGCAGCTGTTAATGGAAGTCAGTTTGACTGCAAACCATTGGTTTTGTTACGTCATGTAACCCTCTTTATATTGACACGGATTGCAAACATACAGGGAATGTGTGATGTTTCTTTGTGTTAGTTGTGTTTGCTCCTTCCAAATTTGATGGTTGGTGTTGCATGTTTGTTTTTGTTTGTTTGTTTTTTTGACTCCACTTGTTGCTCTGCATGATTGACTGTCATTAGTTCATTAATTGGCTCGGCATAGGTCGTGTTGAGTGTCTGTCTTTTCTCATAAAGCTTGAATTAAGCGTCATATGAGCACAACATGTTGAACATCTGTTTGTTGAGATCCACCGAGTAAGCTGACATATCTTCTTTTTGCTCATCTGTAAATGAATGCTGACCTCCAGTGTCTGCACTCCACTAACACTCGAACATGACTTGATAAAACATTCACACGCTATTACACTAACTGCAATCTAAATCCATTGACTCTGCTACACCACTAACCTTTCCATCTGGCTGACCGCCCCTAACTCTTCCTTTATCTGCTCTGAAGCCTCCGGGTCAAATTGAGGATCATGAATGCTTTTAGCTTACATTTAGCTTTGCAGGAGCACAGTGTGACCTACTCCGGAAAGCCCTTTAACATTTAATCTGTTGGGCTGACTGTTATTAGTTTAGTTTCACTTACTCTAATATTGATTTGACTTATCTCTGAAACGGTTTTGATGTGCTACAATGCTTTTTTTTAACTTTCAAAATAACAGTCACAGATATCGACAGGTTGATTTCTTCAATATTGAATAAGAAACTTGAGTAGTAGAAAATGTAATTATCCACTGTAGACTTCATTCATCAGACGCATTTGTGTCATGTCACATATAAACAACCTATTTTGGATATGTACATACATAGCTGATGATATCTACCAACACATTTTGACTTTATTTAATATCAATTATCCAATCCTGAAAAGTTTCCAAAATAATTGACTATATCTTCAATATAAATGCAACAAGCAATACGTTTTTGTTTTTTTTTACAAGTTAAACGATTACTCACAAACCCTAAAAGTAGTTCTTGAGATATCAAATAGTAGCTCCTCAATAGTTAAAACTCCCAGCTAACATATGAATCATTTATTATGTATGGTTTATCAATAGACCTATTTACTATAAATATGTCACACGGTCACAAAAATGCACAAAAAAAAAAAAAAAAGCTGTATTGCAAAGTGTTGACATTTTCACTTTTAGTTCAGTTAGTGTTGATTGTCGAAGTGCTCAAGTAAATGGTAGCATTCAGTTATACAGCTAATACATGACAATCTTGATGAACACTAAACAACTAAACTCACTAATGTTAGCTTTGATGTGATTGGCTCATGAACAGGAAGCTAGCGGCGGCAGTAAAGCTGGCCCAGTCCACCCAGGCCAATGGCACCCTGAGGGGCTCTAACCACCCCTCCCAGTCCTCCCAGCACTCAAGCCTCTTCCCACAATGGTAATCACCCTCCTCAGCCTTGGCCAAGATGATGGAGTTGCTTTGAGAAACAAGAGTCTTTGGTTACTAAAATTGTTATTAATGCTAATGCAAATGTTATTGAAATTGATTTTTTTTTTAATAACAAGAAACCTAAGTTCAGATGCAACCTACCACACATGGAGTTTGACAAACATGTCCTTGTCCTTTGTCCAATCATTTTGATGTAAGCACTGTGTTTCCGTGACGTAGACTGTGAATGTGTTCTCAGCATGCACCGCATCTTACCTGCAGAGTTTGTGTCGTACACCAGTCACTGTATGTTCTCCCGAGTGTAAATACACTCCTGTTAACAACATGTCCTTCAGACAAAATCCTTAGAGACAGTTGGCTTTGATTGTGTACTAGGTGCCACAGTTGTTTGGCCACAGTGTACTTAACCAGGTGCTGATAATACGTGTGAGAACTGTGATTGATCCTCGCTGCTGTTGCCCCCAGGATGGCGTCATCTGGAGGCGATGGTCACCGTCATGCTCGCTCCCAAACTATGCCAATCATCAGGGGCAAAAACGCTCTCACCAACCCCAAGCTGCTGCAGATGATGGAGACAGGTAAAAAAACAAACAGTGATGCATGTTGACAGCCATCACTGCAAAGTAGCTGTGATGGATATGTGTTATTTTTTTTCTAATTCTGTTTCCAGATGGTAGCATTCAGGAGGGGGACAACTTGAGTCCCACAGATGTCGAGGCCAACTTGTCCACCGAGGTGTCCCTCACTGTGCTGGATGTACTCGAGCTCTTTGTGCACCATCATAAGGTCTGTGCTTTTTCACCTTTTTGACAATGAAGACATAAAATGTTATTTATTTAGATTCATGCTAAGAGCTGTAAGAAACTATTTATGTGGTTCATTTTTGATTAATATTACCGTGTGTTTCATAATATCACAACGTAAGATTTTTTAAAGTTCTAAGTTCAGATTCAACCCGGGTCGTCCACAATAACTTCTGTACATTGGGTGCACAAACTGAATGATAAGTCAACTGGTTCCCAATAAATTCCTTTTTAAATCAGGTTTCATTTAGTATTTGAAGTATATTTGATTTCATTACAGTTGTTTTGGCTTTTTGCAGCCAATTCTTTCTATTTAAGTGAGTTTTGTTTTGGAATTTGCAACTTTTTTCTATGTAACCTCCATAACAGGTCAGTTGCCCTTGTCTGTTACTGTAGGGGTATATTATAACAAAACTGTCCCTATAGTAATGAATACTTGTTAGAATGAAAACAAACAGGGGCTTTTTAAAAATCTTTTAATTCTTCTCTCCGTGATTCTGAAGGAGGATTTTTGTCCAATCGCATTGTTTGTATAAGTGTGCCAGAATTTCTTACCATGCACTTATTCTACCCACAACCTCAGGATGAGTCAATAGTACTCTACTGCCATGTGATGGCTACAGTTATGCCTCTTTAATTTGACATGTTAAGTGGTGTCTAGATTAATCAGAAGAAAAGAGTCCTTTGAAAACTTTGATAATAAAATGTTTTGGTTTTTTTCTGCTTTTTCCTTCTTACATGTGTCCATACAGAAGCAGCTGTTGCTGGATGAAGGACAAAATTCACTGATGAAGAAGGTGCTGGACACCTACTTCCTCTTCTTTCAGATCAACCAATCAACAGCCACGCTACGACACGTCTTTGCTGCACTCAGGCTCTTTGTGCAAAAGGTGCATCAAACATTTCAAGTTAACATCTCAATAGAAGATTACGGGTTGTTGTTTTTTTTAACCCTCGTCTCTTCCTGTAGTTCCCCAATTCATTCTTCCAGGGTAAGGCAGACCTGTGTGGCTGTCTTTGCTATGAGATCCTCAAGTGCTGTAACCATCGATCCAGCTCCACCCAGACAGAGGCTGCTGCCCTGCTGTATTTCTTCATGAGGAAAAACTTTGAGTTTACAAAGGGCAAATCAATCGTCCGCTCACATCTGCAGGTCAGTGTACAAATTCATTGTATCACCAATGTGTATTCTGTTAATCGTGATCAAGTAGCAATCTCGGTTGTTGAAAAAGTGCAAAAAACTGCACTTCCTCCACTTGATCCACTTTAAACACACACCATGATAAAAAGAAAAAATAAACGTATTTTTAGCCTGGTAAAGAAAAAAAATGTTGGTCCGAATAGTTTATGTCTTTATTGGCACACAATGGATATAATTAGGGGCGGAATTAATGTGATGGGCAGACGTGTTAAAGATTTGCCTGTGCTCCACCTCTCTGCCTGTTTCTAGATTGTGGAAAAGTTAGGTTGACACAGCTTTTTCAACATGACGGCCGCCATTGTTGGGCTTCTAAATCCTGCTTCACCTCACTGAGACTACATCCATGTTTCATAGATTCTATGATCACAACTTCCTAATCGTCGTCTTTCCATTTCAGGTTATAAAGGCAGTGAGCCAGCTGATAGCGGATGCCGGCATTGGAGGCTCAAGGTTTCAGCAGTCCCTGGCTATCATCAATAATTTTGCCAACGGAGATGCACCACTCAAGGTTGGGTTACAGTACATCGCAGCTTAATTATCAACGATGAGGATTTGTGTCATCCTACTAAAAATACTTCACGCTTCTTCTACAGAACACTTCATTCCCTGCTGAGGTGAAGGACCTGACCAAAAGGATCAGGACGGTCCTGATGGCCACAGCTCAAATGAAGGAGCATGAGAAGGATCCAGAGATGCTGGTTGACCTTCAGTACAGTCTGGCCAACTCATACGCCAGCACCCCCGAGCTGCGGCGCACCTGGCTGGAGAGCATGGCCAAGATCCATGTCCGCAACGGCGATCTCTCAGAGGTGACAAAACATTCGACATTTTTGGTTTCTTTCCCGTTCCAAACCTGAAACTGTCGTTTGGCGTTTGACGTTATATTTTAATCAGAATTCTTCTGACCCTCCCTCAGGCCGCCATGTGCTACATCCACATCTCAGCCCTGATAGCTGAGTCACTAAAGAGGAGAGGTAAATCCACACAGTCCACACAGCATGGTTTATGTGTGTACCCAGGGCTGAAACATTGCTTCTGCAGTGAGCACATCTTTAGCTGACACGGTCACTTCTTCACAGCTATCCTTTGTCAGACAGCACATCTCTCATTCTGTCTGATTACATGCTCCTTGCAAATACATTTCGTCGTCATTTCGTCTTTGCTATGGTCAATGCTAACATGATCAATGCAGTTTAGCCATCTCCACTCCTAACTCTGCCATTGCATCGTAGCTATGGACACTGCTAACACAGCTTGCATCTTGTAATTGCTAACCGGATGATATTTTTGCATATGTTTGGATATATTTCCAAACATCATTACTTTATATCATCATGAGGGTCTATGTGTCTGCCTAAAAGAGCAATGTACTGAAATGGGCTGTGTGTATGGTGAAAATAAGTGAGGCACTCATGGGACATTATCACGGTTTCCTATGCGGCCTTTTTGTAGAATTGATCTATCTTAACATCAGACTGTCAGCCTCATTCACAAAGTATAGAAGAAGTTGAGCCTTCGATAGTGCTGTTTCGCTGTTCTGCAAATCAGTCCGTCCTTATGTGTGCATGCTCCCTCCTTGAGATCACGGCATGTTTCTGTCCTTTCACAAGCACTTTGAGCACTCGGCACGTGTCCAAAAAAAGCTCCCATTGCATGCACGCTTCTCGTCTGATTACTGTAAGCCTTTTCCTCGAGCGCAAAAAGGCAAAAGCAAGTGGTTTGTAAACCTCCTCCTCCTCCTCCTCCTCCTCGCTCCTACCAAACAGGCTACTGGAGAGCAGACAAGGCCGGGATGTCCAGTGTGTCCCCTGAAGAAAGCCCTGTCTTTAACTGTAGCTCCTTACTAACTACCTCCCGAGAACAAGACAGTGAGTGTGTGCGCCGTGGGCCTGCCGGGTGGGGGGGGGAAGTTAAGATCACAGAGATGGAGAGATAATACTTAACCACTTGATTGTTGGATAAAAAAACATTCTCTGTATATTGCACCATGCAGTTGCAGTTTGACAACCACTGTTCTTGCCTTAGAGGTATGAACCTGTGTCAAGTTATCACTTCCTGCTGTCACTGTCTGAACTGTTTGCTCAAACCTCCCTGGATAAGATGTTCAGTGTCACTGAGGTCTGATATGACGCACGCTCACGTTTGATGTTTTGTCTGTTTGAGTGTGTAAGCAAAGGTAAAAACCTCTTGTATTTTAATGCCAGGACGAACATGTTGGACGTTTAGAGATTTGAAATCAAACAAGCAAGGTATTATTGGACCTTTATGGGCTGTGTTTATGTATGGAATTACTTCCTGATTGCACTTTTGCTTGTTTGAAACCCCAGCGTCGTTCTCTATGGGCTGGGCGGCGTTCATGTGCATCAGCCCAAACGTGAAGGAGGAGGGAGCCATGAAGGAAGACACTGGTACACAAGACACACCCTATACTGAGGTCAGACAAAGAAATGAAAAGTTCATGTTCAATAAAGTGGTCATATATGTTGCCCGAGGGAGAAGGTGTTATAACTTTCCATTCTGTGTAGGACACCCTGGTGGAGCAGCTTGAGCTGTGTGTGGACTATCTGTGGAAGTCGGAGAGACACGAGCTCATCGCTGACATCAACAAACCTGTGATTGCTGTCTTTGAAAAACGCCGGGATTTCAAGGTACACATAAACATCCTTGTGTTCTTTGAAAGCGAGTGCTTACAGGGCTACGTTTAACCTCACACGTGTGGGTTTTTTTTTTTTTTTTTTCTTTTTGGGGGGTGTGTCCACAGAGGCTGTCGGAGCTGTACTATGACATCCACCGCTCCTATCTGAAGGTGACTGAGGTGGTGAATGCTGAGAAGCGGCTCTTTGGGCGTTACTACCGTGTGGCTTTCTATGGACAGGTGAGCCTCAGGTCATGACTGCTCATTTACAGATCTTCAGCTGACCGCCAAAACTGGTACCCAACAACATTAATATAAACAGATGTAATATATCTTGTTTGTGCAAAGCTTTTTATGCCTTTAGTCTGATGGATTTAGAATTTTTTTTAAACGCATTCAAATCTCCAATATTAACTTTTTCCCCACTTTGGTACATAACAGACATACCCCTCTTTATAAACAGTGTTACTTCTTTTAGAGACAGTCTCTGCCGCTGTTTTCTTTAAACGTGTTTTATTAATAGTTTGACTGTCTCAAAACAAAGATGGAAGGTTGATATTTCTATACCACTCTCTCAATTACACCAACGTTATCACAAAGATCAGTGCCACCCAGGCTTTGTGGGAAAATGAATCTCGTTTTGTTCTTTGGTTGAATTGTCTCTGTTAAGGTATTGAAAAGCATATTCAGTGTTACGGGGGAGTTGTGTCCTAGTTTATCTTTAATTCCTGCGCTTTGTTTTTAAGAACATGGATCCCTGACACAGTTCCCTGTTGGTTAATTAAGGGATAGTGTTGTTTTTTTTTTAATGCAGAGCTTTTCAGAACCCTGGAAGGAAGATGGAGTTTAAAAAGCCGGGTGATTATTTTGTCTCAGTACTCAGAACATGTAGGGAAAAGACAGACCTTGCAGTCTTGTTAGTGAGGCACGGATATGGAAAGGTAAGGAGAGCAGGTTTATTTGACTGAGTCTTCGTTCTTAATTTTTCTGTCTGCTCTTTCCTGTCTTTTTTTTTGTTTTGTTTTATCATATTTTGTATCAAGATTGCGGTAAGTTTTGGATATCTTTGTTTTTCCATTCTCCTCAGAGCTAACCACGTTTACCTCTCTTCTCCTTCTACTACTATTAACACTGACTGCTCATACCCATGATGGGGTTTGTGTCAAGCTTGCTGTGGTCCATTTTACTCCTAATAATCTTCCAATGATGATGTTGTCCCCCCCCCCCTGAACATTGAGAAGTCAAAGAGCCACCTTGGACAGGAATATATACACATGTGACACATTACTTCAATGCTGCTTTGAAAACGACCTCCCACCTCTTCCCATCCAGCACTTAACACTGACACGCTGTCCGGACTGAGTTGTTCTAACACTGATTATGGCCTATGACCACAAGGGGGGAAACGTAAAATCACACTGACATGTGTACAGTGTGTTGCAGGAGAACGTAACAACTCCAGTACTGCACATGAAATATCCTCTGTTGATTGGTGTGTGGCTGTGTGTGTGTGTTCTCACAGGGTTTCTTTGAGGAGGAGGAGAGCAAAGAGTTCATATACAAAGAGCCGAAGCTGACAGGACTTTCAGAAATCTCTCAGAGATTACTCAAACTCTACTCGGACAAGTTTGGAGCTGATAATGTCAAGATGATTCAGGACTCAAATAAGGTAGTTAACAAAGAAATGAATGGTTTGCCTTGCCTTACTTTATTGCTGAAATGCATTTTTTTTTAAGTATAATTTCGCCCAAATATTCACCAATGCTTTCTTAACATTCCTTCGAAATCAGGTAAACCCCAAAGACCTGGACCCCAAGTTTGCCTACATTCAGGTGACGTACGTTGTCCCCTACTTTGATGAGAAAGAACAGCAGGAAAAGAGGACAGATTTTGAGAGGCATCACAACATCAACCGCTTTGTGTTTGAGACGCCGTTCACTCTGTCGGGAAAGAAACACGGAGACGTGGAGGAACAGTGCAAGAGACGCACCATACTGACCAGTAAATATCAAATCCTGTAAAGAAAACTGTTGTCTTAAGTACATTTTTTTTTTTGTCCTTACCACAGTTTTAATCGTTTTCTTTAGCGAGTTCCAGCTTCCCCTACCTGAAGAAGCGTATCCAGGTGGTAGAACAGCAGAGCACATCAATGAACCCGATCGAGGTCGCCATTGATGAGATGTCCCGTAAAGTCTCTGAGCTCAACCAGCTGTGCAACATGGAGGAGGTGGACATGATCCGGCTCCAGCTGAAGCTACAGGGTAGCGTCAGTGTCAAGGTAAGGGTTCTTCTGTATTGCAGACTGTAATAAATTGAGGTGGGTTTTTTTTGGCTAACTTGTTATTTCCATTGCAGGTGAATGCAGGGCCTATGGCGTACGCCAGAGCGTTTTTAGAGGAAAAGAATGCAAAGAAATATCCAGACAACCAGGTCAAACTGCTCAAGGAGATCTTCAGGTAGGATTTAATGCACAGGCCAAAACTGTACACAATCATGTTCCCTACTCTCATAGTAGGTTTGTAATCGGAATGAAAAAAAAAAGGATACATGAACTATGTAGTTTTGCCTCTATAATTTTAAGATCCAGTTGCTTTGGAAACATTAGCACATGTCTTTTAAAATGCCACAGGAGGAGAGTAGAAACAATTTTTGCCTAAATTATAAACTTCTAATTTTAATACTGAACTGTAAACACCACTCTCATTGTGCTTTATATCATGTTCTGCTGGCTTGTTTTTATGTTAAATCAATTTTTTAAAGAATAACACATTTACAAAGTATGGCTTCTGGAGCTAAATCAATGTTGGTAATGATTTAAATTTAAAATAAGAGATAGTTTAAGGCGAAGTTTTGGGTAAATTAACATTTTTATACATTTTATTGACGTGAAATGTAAGTCAGACTTTGTCAAATACATGGATATATATATATATATATATATATATATATATGTGTAATCCTGATCAATACAAGAACGTGTTTTAACTTCTACCATGTGATAAGCATGAAATGAGTCACATAATTCATTGCTTCTTTTATCACCTTGCATTAAGTACGTCCTTGTTTGCCTCCTGCAGGCAGTTTGCAGAAGCCTGCGGTCAGGCTCTGGATGTGAACGAGCGACTGATCAAGGAGGACCAGCTGGAGTACCAGGAGGAGATGAGGGCTCACTACAGGGACATGCTGACTGAGCTGTCGGCCATCATGAATGAGCAGGTCTCACTATGCCATTAAGTGTCCCATCATTTCCATGGCTTAACGGGTGTCATCTCTTCTTATGCATTGTTTTAAGTCATTTTGCACTTTCACACATTTTGAACATCAGTGTCTGTGTTGTCTCTATGCTTTTTCCTACTCCTCCTCTCATTACAGCTGCAAAAACGTGTTCTTGCTGCTGCCAGTGTTTCATCTCTTTCTGCCAGCTCTCTGTCCACTCTGTCTAAGACTGGTATGTCATGTCATCAAAATCCTCCGTGAAAGACATCAAGCTTTGTTTCTACACGCTTAATCCACTTTTCCCCCACCTCACATCCCAGTCTATGCAAAATCCACCCTGTTACCAAACGGCTGTCTTTACCCTCTTTTTGAGTTTTATTTTGTTTATTTTCCTCCTTCAGATTCCTCACACAAGACAGCCAGGAACGGAACGGCACAGCGCCTACTGAACGGCCAATAGCCTCATTAGTAGAAGGACAATTTTTCCCCTGAATGTCTTCGGAGTGCCAGTTTGAGCCTCATTCTGGAAATCGTGGAATTGTGACTGATGGTGAGTGTAGAGAAAACAAGGGAAGAAGAAGTGTGTAGACTGTGGTTGTGATAGTCTGTAGTCCTGTGGTTGAACGTTGACTATCTACAGTTAGAAGCCAGGCCGCTGGACTGTTAGTTTCTGTTTGGTTTTGGTTTTCGAGACTCCATGTGCAGAATGGACCCCTCTCGGCTTACACACTAACAGACACAAACAAACAAATACATACAGTGCATTTTTTTCATACACACAAACACACAACATGCGCCTTCTCTCCTCGACCCTGTCCCCTTTAGAAAACAGTGACCTTACTGAGCTTGAGGTGCGTTCAGCTGTACTTGTAAAATAAAGCTTCATGGTGCATTTTAAAGGTTTTTACATGTTTTATGTTCAGTGAGGTATTGTACTTCAGACTATCTAAAAACAACTTGAAAGATAACTAATGTGAAAAAAGAGGTTTGGATGACAGGTCAGAAACTGTAACTAACACACAAAAAGTTGAGTTGAACGCACCTCACGTTCCTGTTTGAATGTAGAGCAGCTCCACATACTACTTTGTATCCTTGCTAAAGTCCTGGAAATATCAGCTCGGCAATTTTCAAATGGAAACAAATAAAAAACAAACTTATGTTTTGTAACATTTCTATGATTGGATTTGCATTGTTACTGTTATTATTTCATGTACTGTTTTGAATTGTAAATAAGAAATATTAATATTTAAGAATGTTTGAAATGTTTCTTTTTATAAAATATACAATATATAAATATTTGTTTAGCTGAATTTAAAAAAGAGCAACAACTAAAGTTTTATGTATAACATTTCAATAAAATTTTGTTAATGTCCAAATGTGTTTTTGTTTTTTTCACCTGCTGTCCTTATATTAGAATGGCTTCTACTTTGTGTTCCTTTCTTTTATCTTTCAGGTCATTGCACTCAGATCACACCCTCTCCTGTTACTGTTGGTCCAGTCACTCAGTGTGCTAATTGCATCCAGATTTCAATCATTTTGATGGGAGAAAAATACCTTTTTAAAATGAAATTGTGTCACAGTGTGCTCCAGCTCCTCTTATGTCACTGGATCACTCACGCATCTTTTAGAATTTAATTCAAAAAGAAACTCAGATTTTTCCGTTAAATAAAATCAGAGGGAAGGGAAGCTGCTACTTTAGTGAGATGTTTTTTTTGTGCAAAAGCACAAACTTCATCACACAAACGTATATAACTATAACTCAGGTTAAGGTGTAATGTCATTTGAGAACCTTCTCTGTTGAACAGTTTTCCACCGGATCTAGTATCAGTTTTGTTCCAGTTGTGTATAATTACTGATCATGCATAGAGAGAGCAGTGGAGTGCTTCTTTATTTATTGATGTTAAGCTTTAGGTTTAAGGCCCTGAACATAAAAAGAGTTAAGTGGTCCTGAATGTGCAAATGCTGGTTCAACATAATGAAGTCTTACCACTCCTCTGTCTTTATAGCTGCTGACAAATTGACAGCTCTGTTCCTTAACTCTCTCTCTCTGTGGTCACACACCTGAGGAGCAGTAGATTCAGTTTCACTGACCTCCTGCCTCTTCTGCAAAAACTCACTGCCAATCAGTCTTCCTCTCTGTCTCCTCTCCTCCCCCCTCCCTCCCTCTGTGCAGCCTATTCTGTGAACCAGAAAGAGAGGACTGATTGGGTTTCTCTCCTCCTCTGACTGGCCTATGTTTGCCTGTCTGGATCTCTCCTGGAGGCCTGGACCCTGTCAGGGTCGGGTTACTGAGAGCTAGGACACCAACAAGAAAATATATTTCTGCTAGCATCCTGTACACATAAAGCAGTACTTTATTATTGTTCAACTATTTGGGAAGTTTTACTCCACTTTTGCTACGTTCAAAAGGGATCATACAATCCCTGCCTTGGCCTGAGGTCATCCTTGGGTTGACCTTGTGACCCCTTACTTTCTCAGCTTAGATCAATGACACATGACTATACATTTTGTAGACTTAAATCAGTAGCAAACCACTTATGTATTCATATATACGGTCACTGAAGTCTGAAGAGGCTAATTAATGCAGAAATTAAGTTTATTATGTTGGGCTAACTTTTGTATATTGAAATCTGGGTTAGGTATGAAAGAGAACAGCTGCATATCTGGTCATTTGGAAGGGCAATTAATCAAAAATAATATTTGGCATTCCAATCAAGAAAAAAAAATGTGAAAGGTGGAATTTCTCAGTTTCTTTTCTTGATTTATCTCTGCTGACAGATTTAATTAATAATTTAGAGACAGGATATTGTAATCCCAGCAGACACCAGGGCATTACATCAAGGTGGCAGGGGTGCCAAAAAAATCTTCCTTTGTTGTCTGTAACTTAAACGTGAAGTTAGACACCTTTTAGCGGGGCAAAAAAGTGATTGTGCAAAATGATTTTATTTCAGTGACTCTGCAAGTTATGTAGGTCTCCCGCCGTGCGAGCTCCTCTGGAGTGCACATTTCATTTCCGACCGCTACTTAGTTTTCCTGAAACTGGACTCCAGGCCTGATAAATAAAACATTGTGTGTGTGCTGCTGGCTGATCACTGGAGCCCTTTCAGCTGTATAAGTGGTGAAAGGCGACATAATCTTCCCCAGAACAAGATCTGGGCTGAGATTGAACTCACAGGCAGCCAGCAGGAGGACCACACAAGCCTGAGGAGTAGCAGCAGCATGTTGGAGCCCCAGCAGCCCGGAGAGCTCCTCCTGCACGAGTCCCCGCCGGTGGTGTTTGGGAAGCCATGGTACTGGCAGCGCAGCAGCAGCGCCATGGAGAGCACGCGCAGCCTGGCGCATGTCATCATGGAGATGCGCGAGGAGATCAAGAAGCTGGAGGAGGAGAACCGAGAACTAAAGGGGGACTATGGTCACCGGACATTTAGGGAAGGCAGTAGAGTTTCTTCAACCGCAGAGCAACTTGAAAACCCTTACTTAAACCTGAGGAGGAATGCGTCTGCGCCAGACCTTGAGGGACAATATAAAGGTATAAACTATCAGATCAGCACCACAGACATACTAAAGGGTCAAATATACAACCTTTGAAAAAGTTACATATCCGAAAGGGCATGTTTTAATGGAAATTAATGTAAAAATGTAGTTTAAACACCTACTTAACTGGTTTGTTTTTATTTCGCCCAACAACACTAGTGAAACCTTGAAGAATTAAGAGAATTGGAGGAACCATTTTAAGGCTCGCCACAATGATTATGGGTGACACTTTCATTTAGTTTAAGTCTCAAAAGATACACACAAAGAAATCTGTTGAGTAGAGCAAAATATCATCCTCCTAATTCCTTTTTAGTATTTGGTCCAATGCTAAAGATCCCACAGTTCCCATGCATGACTGTCAAAGGTTATAGGAACACTGAAATGATAAGATCACAATCCCATTAAGTTGGTTGTCTCACAAAAGACAGATTAAAAAAGTTAGAATGTTCAAACATATAGACGATTTGCACATGTTGAAATGTGATTAAATCGTAGCTTTTTTGCTTTAATCGTCATTTTTTTCCAATCCGTCTCTGCACTTCAGAAATTAATATTTTTCACATTACACTACAGAAAACACCGTCATGACGGTCAGGAGGTACTCTATAACCTCCAACCTGTCTGGTGTAACCATGAAAGAGGGGGGGTCTGACAGAGCAGCACGGAGGGACACTGGATGGGAACGACTACAAGAAGACATCCACCATCACCATGGTAACAGCATCTTCGGAAACTCAGCCAGAGGAGAGGTTACCAACAGGCACTCTCTGCAGGAATATGTTCACAAAAACAGGTACAAAAAAAAAAAAAAAAGCTTGAGCTTGTAATTGTATATTTTACAAATAGCCGACACCTGAAATAAGTCTGGTTTAGGAGAGTCTCTTTTGATAATATGCTACATTTGTCTCTTTATATTCTCTAGAATTTATACAGTGTGTGTTTAGATTTGTAGACTTAAAACTCATGTACCTTTGACATTTCAGGACAAAGGTAAAAACCGTGACATTCCTTCTACCAGTGGATGACATTTACACCAGTAGACCCGTTCTCACTAAGCACCAGGAGGGACCTAAAATCACAGAGCTGGCCTCCATATCTGAGACAGATTCTTGAGAGAGGAAGCAGAATCTTTACAGGACTATGGATGTGAGGGCATGAGACAGAATGCAGACACAAACTGAGCCTCTTTGGCTACCTGACAGGTCAGCCTCTTTTTAATTTAGGTCAGGCTGGACTGGGGCCTTTAACTGGTCGAGCCAGGAGGCAGACTTTATCACACCTGACCACACAAACGAAGGACTCTGGTTACAGGTGTTTGTTTTCATGCGGCCATAGAGATCCAGGCCCAGTCAGCAGCCATGACACTTGGGGGGCCCCCCCTGCATCGAGGATCAGATGTCTGGACTTCGACCTGAACCCTGGGTAGTTATGGCGTGCAGGTGATGGCACTTTAACAATTGTGGACGCTGACTCAGTCCTCGTGAGCAACTTCAAGTTCATCACTAATTCAACTTCGTGTCTCTTCTTTAATGGTCGTCAAGGGAGTCACCTGTGTGTTTAAACACGTGACCAGTTTCCTGACACTGTTTCTAATGAGGCCCCTTGTAAACAGTACCAGTGTTTGACATACATACTGTGTGTAAAAATGAAAGTAAGGCACCTTAAACAGTCATTGCAAGCTCATTTCATATCAGTGTTATGAAATGTTTTGATATATTTTAAGGCATTTTTTAATTGTTGTCATTATATGTCACTTGACTCCTTCCTGTGGCTAACTTTAAAATGTAAGCATAGTTCAGTTAAATGACCTATTTACGTGACTAAATAAACTGAATTTGAATGCTGTGTAAATGGTCCGCCCTCGGGCTGCATAATAAGGGGAAATAATGATTCTATTATTTTCTATGTATTGTGACATCAGAATCAGAATTGGTTTTTATGGCAGAGAATTAATATTTTTGAATAACAAATTTCATATGACAAGTGAACAGGCTGAACTGTGCTGATATTAGATAAAACCAACTGAATAATACACTGTGTGAACATAATTCAGTGTATTTACCAAAATGATTTGATAAACATGGTGTAGAAAATGTCAAAGCAGTGTCATTACAGGAATGGATAGACATCAAAATGAGATATAAAAGCACACCCTTTCTGTTTTATCTGACAGCTATTTCAATCTAGCTGAATTAGGCTTATAAATCAGTGTCATAGATTTGATACAGCACAGAGGTTCAGGTCCTTCTTCAAGGCTGCACTTCATCAACCAAAACAAGCGGAAAACAACAACAGCACTCAGTCATAACAAACATAAATACTTTATAATCTCAGAGAATGTCAGTCAAAATAAGGGCACTCGTGATGGTCAAAAATATCAGAATCAGAAATGAATACAAGTATTCTCAACTGGATTTATGCAGACACACACACACACACTTTGCATCAGCAATCCTATAGAGCAGTGTCATTCAGTTCTCTAAACAAAAACAAAAACACTAGCTTTTCAGGTCCTTCAGCACGTCATAGGGCAAAAAATGTTTTACTTTTGTGACTGTCAAGTAAAACCAAAAGAGTTTCTGCCGCAAAGGGATATTTGGCTGTATTAAAAATGATGTCTGAATATTAGACAATATCGAATATTTTGTATTTTCTGGGACTTTATTACCATACAATCTGTCAATACCTAGAGGTCTAAATGGTACGTGAATTAAAATGCTTGTGTCCAGCCACATTGCATCTTCAGAAAGCTGAGCTGTGATTTTGAGAGTTTATGCCCTCTGCTGGTGAAACACTTAAACATGTAGTTGGGGAAAAAAGGGGGACACCAGGCTGACGTCAGGGTCAATAGCTCTATGGAAGACCAATAAAAGGTATTTAAAAAATGGCTTGACAATTAATTAAAAACTATATATGATAAGATATGTTATTTTAAATGGCTGTTATTAAAAAACAAAAAAAAAAAAAAAAACAGTAGCTCACTTGGGTTGGGAACCAGAGGTAGCTGGTTCAAGTCCCGAGGCAGACCATAATATAGAAGTTGGTCTGGTAGCTGGAGAGGTGCCAGGGCACTTCCAGAGTACTGCAAAGGTGCCCTAGAGCCAGACAGCGAAACACCCAACTGCTCTAGTGCGTTCCCTGCATAGCAGTGTGTAGCAGTCACACTCTGACATCTCTTCACTAAATGTCCACAGCTCCTGTGTGTAATTCAGGCCCAAAACATGACTTTCAATCACAGAGTGTGAAACCATTATTTCCCTCTGAGATGAATCATTTCATTTAAAAAAAAATTACAACAAATAAACAAAGTGACCAAAAAAATGATGTAAATAAAGTATTTTTACCGTTTTTTTTCTCTCTCAACGGATCATAGGATGTAGACAGATTAGGAGATATTTGTTTCAGTTTGGTCTGAGATAGTCAGGCTGATTATGGGTCAGTGTCTGTGAGGATGGTGAAATAATGGCCGAAGAAATATATGTAGCACCAACCAGATTATTAACACAGCAGGCTGTTTTCAATTCCTGGTGGGGTTTTCAGGTTCTTAGAGAGGTCTGCAGAGCCTTCATGTCCCTCAGCAGCCGCAGGTTTCTTTTGCTTCTCTCTCCTGGTCGAACTTTGACAGATCCCGCAGAGCGACCTCTAGTGGACACCGTGGTCGTCACTCTGACCTCACTGCACTTAGAACCAGCCTCCTTTCTAAACTTCTTTATCTAGAGAAGAAAACAAAACATAGCCTTAAATTCTCTGTTTGTTTTTGTGTGTGCACTGACTTGTTTCTGTCGTGAGAACCCGCCTGTGTTTTGTGTCTGTCGAGCTTTCTGATCTGCTCTCCTTTCCTCTCCATCTTCAGCAGCAGTGTCTCCTGCTCCCTCTGAAGCGCTTTTCTTTCCTCTGCAGACACACTCGTCTCCACCTGCCTCATCAACTCTTCCTGATCCCTGTAACCACAGACATACATATACACACGCATTGAATTAAATGTAACACCACTCCAGGCATCTCACACCTTGAAGAGCTGCCATGCAACAACACTTACAAGCTCATGAGTCGCAGCTCCTCCTGCAGAGCTTGCAGCAGCTCGGACAGCTCCTCTCCACTCGCAGATGAGGAAGTAGAGGAAGAGTCTGAATTTCTACGACTCCCTGTCTTGTAGCTGTTGTTGGATAGGACTCGACTGTTGCAGAGGTGTGGCTGGTGGCGTTTCAGGTCAGACAAAACTGACTGGACGTTTGCTCGGACTGAGTGGCTGCAGCCCACTGACTGAGAGTCAAGACAGAGAAGAGAATATTACAATTAAGGAATGAATTCAATAATAAATTCCACTATATTTCAAAACCATATGGTATACATGTTTACCATTCCAGCAACAAAAGGAACATCTCTGAGGCTCAGTCTATAGTGTGGCTGTGTAGCGGAGGACTCCTGTGGTGACGCTTTCTGGAAAGGAAAAAATCCACAGAGTAATGTTAAAACACAAGAGCTGCAAACAAGAGCTGCACTTGTGTGTTGTCTCTATGACAGTCTTTATAAAAATAGAGCACTCTGTATGATCACTGCTCCCTTTCGTTATCAAACGGAGAATGCTTGCCCTCCGACTTTGTCTGGACACAGAGAAAAGAGTCTGTGGTGTGGGTAAAGGGCACGATCCATAGGAGACTAAAATATGGGGAATACCTTTTTTATTTTTATTTATTTTTTTTTTTTAAAAGAGCGCCTTACTGAAAAGTCAAAAAGAGAGCGGATGCACAAAAAAAAAAAAGATGGAGCACTCAGAAAAGACAGCGGGGGCTGCACTTTTTCTCCGGATTGTTGCTGCTCCTGCAAATGCTCTCTCCTCAATGCTAACAATGGATAAAAAGAGGCTGGTGCTAATAAAATAAGACTAGGTGGACACGGACCAAAAATCATTTTGATTAATGTTGATTCATTACATTAACAGACTGGACCATAAACTCTTATATTACTTATGTTACTTATTATTATGTTACTATTAATAACAACATATTTAAGTTTTTAGTTTGAAAGACATCAAAATCTTGAATTGAATCATACTGAAACATTCTAATAATTAGTATTTTAAATGATTAGATTAAATAGATACTCCTTTCATTTCATTCAGTTTTACAATTTCATTTCCCTCATTTACAGTGCATGACAAGTTAGTTCAACAAGATTGACTATGAAGCGCTCTGTATTGTTCAAACCTTGACAAATTGAAAGGAAAGGAAACTATTCTAGGTGCATTTATTAGTATTAAAACCTTGTAAAGATCTTTACCTTTGATTCGGGCTTCTTCTCTTTAGACTGGCCGGGTGACACTGACTGCAGCAGTATCCTATTAGCCTCCAATCCTGTCTGCAGCTGACAAACACACACACACACACACACACACACACACACACACACACACACACACACACACACACACACACACACACACACACACACACACACACACACACACACACACACACACACACACACACACACACACACACACACACACACACACACACACACAGATCAAGCCCGTTTCTGGGTCACATAAACATTACAAGCTGTCGAGGTAAAGTCCAAAAAGGAAAATTGTATCTAAAGAGAAATACAAATCAAAGCCAGCGTGTTACCTGATTTGCCTTATCCTGGACCAGCTTTCTTTGGTGCTCCTCCTCCTCCAGTTTCATCTCCAGCTGCCGAATCTTCAACTGGCACATTCATCCACACACACCAACGTTAATAAGGTCTATGTTTTCGCCTGTCTGTGATATCTTGATGTGTCAGGATCATTCTTGTTTAGAAACACCAAACGGTGGAAACATGTGGGAGTCATTGATATGCTGCTGCCAATGGTTTTATAAATATTTTTAAATGATTCTCCCTCTCAAGTTAAGCATTTCAAAGGTAGAAATTCACAGGAAGGCAGCAGAAATGCACAATTTAAAAGCTTAATTCGTTTGGTATTGAATAAATATGCCCCCCTCAGGTATTTAGGGAATCCTAGTGGTGGTAAATTGAGCCAAGCTTCACAATGTAAAAAGTTGGTTCAAGCAATCTGAGTAGTAAAGGTCAATATTTACCTCAGCATCGTTTTGTGTGCGTGTCAGCCGACGATACTCCAGCTCCAGTCGCTCCAGCTTCTCCAGCTGTAGTTTCTCTGTGCCCGACTGTTTATCATCTGATTTAGCTGTCTCCATGGAAACCTAAAGGCGTATAGAGTAATTAATACCGTTCTACAAACCTACTCACTCACACATAGTCTTTTACACTCAAATATTCCTTTTACTCAGCTTGTTGTGTATCTCAATGTCAAGAGTTTGAGTGTCTGTAACAAAGCCTATGACATGAAGAAACACCAGGTTAACCTGCTGTGTGAGAGGGCTGCTCTTGTCGGCCTTAGCACTGCGCAGCATCCTTCTCGTGTAATCCAGCTGTCGCTCCAGCTTCACACAGCGAGACTCCGCAGCAGCCAGGTGGCTGATTAACACTGTGGAGAAAAAAAAAAGAAAACACAAGAGGACACCATAAGACACAGGGGAAAATAAATAACATCTGCCAAGAAGGTTCAACTTTGCTCACATACATGCACCCACCTTGATTGCGGTTGGACTGGCCCCTTTTCTCTTTTGCTGTGTCGGTCTGATCATTAAAAAGCCTCCTTGTGACTTTATCACTCTGCTGGTGTATGTGTGATTCATTTTTCCCCAGAGTGTGCATACTGAGTTCAGTTTTGCCTTTTTCCAACTCCAACCTCCTGATCTTATCCTGGAGGTTCCTCAGGGCAGAGAGGATCGCTGCACAAGAACACACATTGAGTTTGTTTGTGTGAGAGATTAATTACAACACTGTAAAACTTTTAACTATTTACTGATAGATTTCAAACTTAGGGTGCGACTGTATCGTTATGGTGTTATTATATAAGACTCTTAGTTTGGGATTGATGACTAGAGGGAAGGATAATGTTGAAGGCTGAATAGAGGCCTGTGCAGCTGAGACATTCAAGTAGTGTGGCATCATGTTGCACATGCTGTAGCCATGGAGCTGTAAACACCACAATACCTGAATGGAAACTTTCGGGAAGGGAAATTTCACAACCCAAACATACAGATGCACAAAAAAATACCTGCACTACTGGTCTCTGGGAATGCCTTGCTGGGTGATGATGGGCGAAATGACTGATGTGTGCGTGCTTGAGGAGTGTGACGCACATATGTGTTGATGAGAGGACAGTGAGCAGGATACTCTTTATAAGATGTATGTGACAGGCTCTCAGTTACTCCACTTGGTGGACAGAGCTCCTGCAGAGAAACATGGCTACATGTCAAAAATAAATAAGATCATTAAGGGAAACAATTAAAGGCTATGATTACATCTTTAAGAATTCAAACTACATCAAATGCAACCTGTATTAGCGAACCGACTAAATATGAGGGCAAAATATTGTAAAGCTACCTTCTCCCGCGTCGCATCAGCTGTTTTTGACAGATTGTCCATTGAAAGTAATCGGATGCACCGTGCCTCGCTTGTGCAGAAGCTGTTGTCAAAACATGCACACGCAAAACACAGTAATATACACAAATGCAGCTAATGGTTTAAGGTAGAGAAGCAAATCCTTTTTTTTTTTTATTTACGACTGGCAGCTTGCAAGCTAAACCCCGCTTCTGCAGCTACCAGTGCAGCTAGTGTGGGTTGTGAAAACAAATCATCACTTGACAAGCCACGCAATCCAGGATATGTGATGGGTTCGGATGATTTATAACCCAGCGCTCCGCGTTACCTACTAACCACGTTAGTTTACAAAGGGGGTGGGAAGACCGGCGTGCTTCTCTGTATAAAACCAACGCACATGATTTGTTTACCGGAAGTGTAGTTTATCCTTCGCTGTGACTCCGCAGTCATGAACGGCTTTGCTTCCGAATAAAACTACAATACCCCAAAAATGATGTGCGAGGGGGCGGGGACAGAGCTTGCAAGACTTGCCGGGATTTTAAGGAAAAGTATGCACGTTTTCGGTCTTTGGAGGAGGTGGGTGTCTTCCACGCTTGTTGTTTGTAGCATGTATTTAAACTTGTAATAGACTTTTTATTCAGACTTATTTGTGAGTCATCCCCGTTAAACTCAGAGTAAGTTAGCAAATAACATGCAAATAACAGCAATAACAAATACAGTAATCATTTCCTGTCAGTCGTTTCTAGCTTACATTGAAAGCTAATGTGGTGTTAAATCAACATCATGCTCTCAATCAAAAGGCATTCAGTAACACCTCACTACTGCTAGCTAATAATAATAACGATAGCAATACTTCAGTGACTGTTCATTGTGAGTTAGCTAACACCAGTCGTTCCACGATGCACTTTCTGTTTCTGTTTTGTAAACATGACTCCCATTGGGAAACCCTATAACATAAAACAAAGAGAAATAAAACTTTATTTATTTATTTTTTTTTTTACATTTTACATTTTTACATTTTTACACGTTTTATGAACTCACTGTCTTGACTGACTTGTTCTTGATGGACTAGTTTGGCCTTAACTTTACATCTAGCTGTGCTATCAGTAGGCGCTGCGATCTTTTTGTTGCATCCCTGCATTTGTTTATTCAAATTAATGTTTTATTCTCCCCTAAATGCTTTATGACTTAATGCATCCTTTCTGAACCTGTTTGCAGCTGCGCATTTTGCTGACAAACCTGCCAGGTGTTCTTTACACATCTCACATCATCATGACCTCAGAGAGCAACTTGTGAGTCTGTCAGATGTATTACCTATTAATCATAGAGACGATGTGATGGTTAGATCACAACCAAGTTTACGGTTATTATCTTCCAGTTTATAATAATAATTTATAATGGCTGTATTTCGGGCCTTTATTAGGGATGACGAGGATACCTTCAAGATCCTGATCGCGACAGATATTCACCTTGGTTACCTCGAGAAGGATGCCATCCGAGGCAATGACTCCTATAACACGTTTGATGAGATCCTTAAATGTGCCAAGACGAATCAGGTGTGTGCGACTTCATGATGTCTTTGTGTATATGGTTTTAAAAAAGTTGCCATTTTATTTATTTATTTATCTTTATTTGTATAGCGTCAATTCATAACAGGTGTTATCTTGAGACACTTTACAAAAAGCAGGTAAAGGACCTTACTGTTTGTCTGTTAACATTAACGAAAGAGCAGGCAACAAGACCATGCTCATCATTATGTTTACAAAAAGCAGGTAAAGGACCTTACTTATGGCTATATTACAAGAGCCCAGCTTAATCCGCCATAACAATCAGTGTAATAGATACCTCCCTCTGATTAAATTGAGATACTAAAGTCCAGCTGATCTAAATCCATGCGCTGCTTTCTTTACACTTGTTTACTTGCAGGTCGATTTAATCCTGCTGGGCGGTGATTTGTTTCATGAAAACAAGCCCACCCGCCGATGCCTCCACACATGCATCACTATGCTCAGAAAATACTGCATGGGGGACTCGCCCATACACTTCAACATCCTCAGTGACCAGACCATCAACTTTAACACCACCCAGTGAGTTCTGCTGCATCCTGTCATCGTCGCATGTTCTTGCTGAATGAATGTCTGATTAATGTTGTTATATGTGCTGATTGATTATAGGTTCCCCTGGGTAAACTATCAGGATGAAAACCTGAACATCTCCATTCCAGTGTTCAGCATTCATGGTAATCATGATGACCCCACTGGGGTAAGTTTTGTCAAGTATGATGGTTGATAATTAAAAAACATCTTCAAACGCAAGAATGTGCACGTCTGCTTTTTTTTGTTTTTGTTCCTAAATATTGCTGTAATGTCATGTGACTTTCCTCCTCAAGGCTGAAGGTTTGTGTGCGTTGGATCTGCTCAGTGCGTCTGGTCTCGTGAACCACTTTGGTCACTCCCACTCAGTGGAGAGGATTGAAATCAGTCCAGTGCTCATGCATAAAGGCAGCACCAAGCTAGCCTTATACGGCCTTGGTGAGTGTGCCTTTTGTGTAATTTTGGTCTGCATTCTCCCTGGTTCCATAAAAAGAATACAAAGTTGTTTCGGTTTTAATTTTGTATTTGTGTGTGTGTGTGTGTGTGTGCCTAGGCTCTATCCCAGATGAGCGATTGTACAGGATGTTTGTCAACAACCAGGTGACTATGCTTCGACCCAAAGAAGACCAAGATGAATGGTTTAACCTCTTTGCCATCCACCAGAACAGGTGTGTGCCTGCATGTGAATGTTGATGTCAGACTAAAGGAGAACATATAGGTGTACATTTTATTTGTATATTGCTAATATCCACAAAGAATATCTGTTTTGTCGATGCAGGTTTTGAGTTGCAAAGTCGTCTGTGTGTTGTTGTTTTTTTTGCTAGGAGTAAGCATGGACCCACTAACTATATACCTGAGCAGTTCCTGGATGAGTTTCTGGACTTGGTGGTGTGGGGTCACGAGCATGAGTGTTTGATAACACCAACCAGAAATGAACAGCAGCTCTTCTATGTGACGCAGCCTGGCAGCTCCGTCGCCACCTCTCTGTCCCCTGGAGAAGCGACCAAGAAGTACGCATAGACACACACACACACACACACACACACACTCACAGTTTTCAAAATTCGGAGTGGGTTCTTAAGAGTGGTAGCAACTTAACCAGACTGTTTGAATGGATGTAGGCACATTGGACTGCTGAGGGTGAAAGGTCGAAAGATGAACCTGCAGAAGATCCCTCTAAAGACGGTTCGCCAGTTCTTTATCCAAGATGTGGTGCTGGCTGACTACCAAGACCTCTTCACACCTGAGACACCCCAGGTCACGAAGAAAGTGGAGAACCTGTGCTATGCAAAGGTCACCTTTAAGACAAACAGACACTTGAATATCTGTCTTTAAACTGTCTAGATAAATGATAATAGATATAGATGTTAAAATACATGATTTATTTCTCTCTGTAGGTGACAGAGATGTTGGAGGAAGCTGAAAGAGAAAGACTCGGATGTCCGCTCACCCCAGAGAAACCTCTTATTCGCCTGAGGGTAACAGAGACACGTATCCAGGATTTGCGCACGTCTTAGCATTAGATTTTTACTTTGAAATGATCCTCTCCATTTTCTCCCCCAGGTGGACTACAGTGGGGGCTTTGAATCATTCAACACTGCACGCTTCAGTCAGAGGTTCGTTGACCGTATAGCCAACCCGAAGGACCTCATTCACTTTCTCCGACGGCGTGAGCAAAAGGAGGACGTCAAAGGTGAAAAGCCCGAGACACATTGATCACTTTTTTGTAGATAATAAAGTTACCCTAATCTTGACTCTTGAAAGGTCAGACATATGGCACTGACAGCCATTTGAAGGCGGAATTCTTCCGTCCGTCTCTCGTGCGGGTGAAGTGTTTCCACCCCTGATCCGCCATCAGATGTAGTGGCAGGCGTAACCGGGGTGGGGGGGGGGTGGGGGGGGGGGGGGAGACAAGCTTTTATTGAATAATGTCAGCCAGGCCTCTTGTGCTCCTCTTGCGGTTCTGCATGCCATAATGCAATGTGAAATGACACACTGGAAAACCAATACTGTGCCATAATTGGTGCACGATGTCGGTAAAAGGGCGTTATGACAGCAGAACTTTGTAAGAGCAGCCTGTAAGCAGCCATAGACAGCGTTACAGTTTAATACACGACAGATACAGTAAGTGTATAGTTAGTCTATTTGACATGTGTCAACTTTTGTATTTTCAGATGAAGTCAATGTTGACTACAGCAATATATTAAAAACAACAGCAGTCGAGGGGCTGAGAGTGGAGGACCTCGTGAAACAGTACTTTGAGACAGCAGAGAAGGTACTTCTCTTCACTTTGTCACTTTGATTTACAAGGCGACATGACATTCATGAACGTTTCCCGTTGTGTATCACGTCGAAAAGTGTGCGTTTGTATTTTCACAGACGGTGCAGCTGTCCCTTCTGACCGAGCAGGGCATGGGCAAGGCCATTCAGGAGTTTGTAGACAAAGATGAGAAAGAGGCCATCGAGGAGCTGATCACGTACCAGTTAGAGAAGACACAGCGCCACCTCCAGGCCAGAGGAGTAACCACAGAGCAGGACATCGACACAGAGGTAGGGCAATGGGCCTGAACAAGGGACAGTAGGGCAGATGAAATGAATGTTGAACATCATTATAAAAGTGCATGTATCGACATTTATAGATCCAAAGATTCCGAGACTCCAAAAAGAACACGAATGAAGAAGAAAAGGAAATCAGAGAAGTAAGTACTGAGAGTCTAACAAACTTGGGATGTTGGCTTGTCGGGTTTTTTTTTTCTAACTGTTTGTGCTTATGTTTCTTTTACACAGGCTATCAACAGAGCAAAAGCTCACCGTTTAGAGCGTGGAGATGAGCCTCTGGATAAGGACATATTAGATGACCTTGCTGATGTTGATATGGACTCCGATGGAGGCTCGGTCCCAACCCCTCCCCCCACACGAGGCAGAGGGAGGGGCAGCAGAGGGCGGGGGAGCCGAGGGCGAGGGAGAGGTTAGGTTTTCAAAGTGATTTTTTTTTTTTTTTGCTGTTATATAATGACAATGGGAAAACTGACACAATTCAATCTATGAAGGAATGTATTCCTGGTGCGAGACAATGACTCAATACACTACAGAAGGTGCATTCACACATTCTAAAATCTCCTCAACATTCTTCTGAATTGTTAAGGGTGAGCTGCATGTGTGAACTCAAACAGCCAAATGATTCAGCCCAGCTTCAAACCAGAAATACTCCTGTCAGCCTTTCAGTCAAATATACTGTATCTTTGGATCAGTGTGTGAATGCAGCAGGTAGTAGTGAAGAAAATGCACCAGGTGAAATTACGATTTGCCAGACATGCAGCTCCATTGGAAAGCAATAGCACTTGTGCACAGTGTCCAAAACATGGCTCTTTTGATTAGCCTCTTGTTTTACTGAAAAGATTGTCCTTTCATTGAATTGAGAATTATAAACAAAGGAGGGACACATGGTGTTGTGCTTGATACTGTATATAGTCTCTCTGAAATGTTTCTCTGTTCACCAAGGTGCTGCAGCCTCTGAACCAAAGCCAGCCGGTCGAGGTCGCTCCCAGAAATCCTCAGCGGCAACCCAGAGCAGAAGCATTATGCAAGGTATAAGAGTTTGAAATAATGCGCGCAACTGTGACCATGAAGAAACACACAATTTAATGATTTGGTATGTAACACTAATAAGGCCGACTTCAGGCCTCACAGAGATGTTACCTGATGTTACCTCTGCTGTGTATGAATCTAGTTCACGACATTTTTCTGCTCTTCCTCTTCTGTCATCGTTCAGCGTTTCAAGCTCCATCCCAGAGGAAGTCTCAGACTTCGTCTTACTCCGTGGATGAAGTGAGTTAAATGGCAACACACACGCATTAAACACAAACACGTTGATTCTTCCACACAACACTTCTACTCTCCTACTAACGTCACATCTGCAGGTGACCATCGATGACTCAGACGATGACATACCCGTCATGAAGGCTTCCCGACCCCCTGCAAGGTAGGTCAGTTTTTGATCTACAGCAATTGCCGTCCTGCTCAATCTATCGACAGATTTACGTACAGTAACTAAGTACGTACTATTAACACACGTACCTCAACCAAGGGAAGATTTAAACATCTGTTTTTATTCTTATGTTTGTCAAATTTGGGTCCCTGTGTTTTGTTTTTTTTCCCCACAGAACATCGTCGTCATCTTCATCCTTCGCTAAGCACGGCTCTCAGAGCCAGAGTCAGTCTTCCAGAGGAGTTGCATTTGATGACAGTGATGATGATGATGAGGTATACAAGAGTTTCATCCATTTAACATGTAACTAAATTATATAGTTTTCGGGATACAAAAAAAAAAATGTATATCCTTATTTGTCACATTTCTAACTCATTGTGTGTAACGTTACCTTTTATAACTGCTTTCATAAATGATCCTGAGAACTCTATCATCCTAAGACATGAGGGTTTTGAAACTTTGGACTCTTTCTTTTCCTTCTGCAGGATAACCCATTCAAAGGCCCGAGCCGTGGATCACGGAGATAAACACGACTGCTTCTTTACGTCACGACTGCTTTTCTACGTAATCAGCAAATTCTTAACGGTCAAGTGAGCCGCTGCGGTTTAGTTCTCAAGGACTTAAAAGTACAGTTTTCCTGATGTTTCCAACAAAGACTCAAGAGGATCAGCTTCGTCCGATCAGCCTGTTCTGGTGAAATGGCATGGTTTAATTCTGTAGTGTGGCTAGGTGGGGGAAACTTCCTGTTTGTATCTGAAGCCACCACCTCAACCCAACAACAGGTGGAGCACTTGTCACTGGTTTGTGATTGGCCTCTGTTGTTCTGAGGATTTAATAAATGTTTGTTCATGTCTAATCAACGTGTCTCTTTATAACGTGTACCTTGAGAAGTGTGGTATCAAATAATAACAATAATAACTTTATTTATGAAGCACCTTTAAAAACAAAGTGATTTAACAAATGGCAAAAGAAAAAAAACAACAGTAACGAACCCATATAGTGAGATTACCAACAGACATACAGTATAACCAAACCATCCTAAGGACCATGATAAGAATCCAGCAAAGACAAGAATCCAACAACACAAACTGAGGAGAAAAGATTTCAGAAGACATTTCTCTTTTCACTGGCACCTACCTTTTCTCTGTGTGCTACATTGCTTAACATATTTGGGGTCCAAGGCTATAGAAAACGGACTCGGAGCCCCAATGTTTTGTGTCTTGCTGTTACAGTATAAGTGGTTCTGTAGCAGGACATGGTAGATATTTAAAAGTTAGGTAAAAAAGATTCTTTACTTGTATAAGTTACTTTTCCACACCAGATTGTTTAGTCTCTGTTGAAGAATACCATGACATTGCAAAGAATTCTCCTCTTACTGTGGCTGAAATCTGAGTTGAAATTGTCATTGGATCCTTTTTGGTTTACATAATGATTTAAATAAACCCTGTTGTTCACTGTGACTTCTTTTGTGAGCCGAGGGTCAGAGGGTGTGTGCCTGAAGGAGACTGGTGAATGGAACAAAGACAGATCCAGTCTCTTCTTGCACACACACACACACGCACTCGTCAAGAATTCGAAGAAAGTTCTCTGACAAGACAAGTTGTTCTGGTTGCCAAGTTTTATTACATTTACAGCCTATATACAGGTTCCTATACAATCAAGAACATGTACCATATATACAGTCAAATGTTACCTTATTTACAGTCAAGTGATAACCATGTCTGTCACCACACTACACGCATTGAGAGATCGAGACAAACACTATACATGATCAGCGACTTGGATTTACAGTACATTACAGTCAACTGATTCTTTAACTCAAAAGTGCCCGTTTTTGTGCCGTGCTCTGTGGATCATAATGATGTACTGTTTTCCTTTGCTTTCATGAAAATATTCCTTAAGAAATACATTTTTAGTTTTACCTGAGTGCAAATATTGTACTAAATGTTACTTATTTACATGTTTAAGGAAGTGATGCGCATATCTCTATTTCCATTATGACCAAGTTTTTTTTTTTTTTTTTTTTTTTTTTTTTTAAAGGTACACTGCCCAATATCTGATGGCACTTAAACTCAATTTGGAGGTACCATGATGCATAGCAGAAAGATGTGAGTCACATACAGCACAATGAATCCCATGTATAAACATTGAGGTCAAGTATTTCTCAATTTCCACATAAAGTGCTCAATCCAATGGTCGGGAGCCAACACACTGCTGGAACTAAAAACTGTACATTTGTCCTTTTAAAAAGAAACACACAGTTAAAGTTAACCAAATCAGCACCATGAATGTGTTCAGTTCCCTTATGTTTGGCGGTGTTAACCTGAGGTTTCACATTGATGTGTGGCATTAATATAGTACAGGGTAACCCCATCACCTTTTAATTTATCTTTATTTTTAAACACATCGCACATGATATAAAGAACAGTATGTCTAAGGTCACCCTGTCTGGTAAGTAAAACAATCTGCACAAAAAAGGTTTGTACAGGTATTACAAAGTCCTTACGTCAATGGCAACAACAGAAATATTCTTGTTCCCTGAGGTAAGAACCTGAAATGGCAAAACAACACCTGAAATAAGTTTGTAGTAACTGTGTGTGTGTGTGTGTATGTGTGTGTGTGTGTGTGTGTGTGTGTGTATATATAGTGTTTTTGTCATCAAAAGTCTGTTCTGCAGCTGAGATCTCCTTCACTCTTCCATCTTCAGCAGCCACATTGAAACCAAATCTTTGTTTCATTTTCACAGCTTTTCTGAGGGTCGACTGGACCGGAATCTGTTGGTGGCTGCTTGCCACAAACAGGGGGCCTCAGGGATTTTTCTGGAAGGAGGAAGAAAAAATGTTTTAATATGGCCATTTTTTGTTCATCAAATTAGTAGAGTGCCAAACGAACTTGACAACATGCAAGAACTGTCTTTTTGATGCAGTGTCATTTGACGATAAAGATTACTCACTTTAGGTGGACATAAGAAAAGCTATAAAGAGAAGTGGTATGCTTCTCACAAAGAAGATGACTAGAATCTGTATGCTGTACCTCAATGACTGTATAGATCCAGTTTGACAACTCTTCTACGTTGCAGTAGACACCTGGCCGTCTTTCCCGTGCGCACCCAACACCCCAGCTCACCACTCCAACCAGATGCCACCGAGAGGAGGTGAAATACACCAAAGGACCCCCACTGTCTCCCTGTGATTCACAACAGCACAGAAACACGTTCACAATGTCAACACTGGATTTTTTTCCCCACAAATAACCACAGATACAGAATTGTAGATCTCAAAAAACAAAATGATCCAGCAATGACTTTTTTTTTTTTTTAGTAATGTAAACAATTATTTCAACGTAGTAATCATATAAAACTAAACCCTATCTACCTGACAGGCATCCACTTTCCCCTCCAGGAAACCAGCACAGATCATCCTCTGGGTGATGGCACTGCCATACACTGTGGGGCTGGAGCACTTAGCCCGGTCTATCAGAGGGATCGAGGCCTTCTGGAGGGAAGGAGAAACATTACCTGGAGGACACAAGGGGGAAAACAACTATTGAGTAATTGAGGTAACTGAAGAGAATTCTTTTTTTCTTTTTCACTTACAAGGTGTCAGGTAAGAATGATGATAGAGGCAGCATGCACATTTCTTACCGTTTTCCTCCAGGTATCCCCAGCCAGTAACAGCCATGGACGCTCCCGCTGAAAGGCCAAACGATATAGGAGGGAGACAGACCGGCTTGCGCAACTCTAAAAGAAAGTGGCAGTGCATTTATTTAAAAAAAGCCTTTAGGTCAGATGTAGAAATAAAAGTATCACAGATTCAAATGACACACATTGCTTTATGCACACACATTCCCCACTAGGGAGAAATAGAATTATGCCTACGGAATACACTACATGGCAGTCATTTCAACGATCAGAGCTTATATGCCAACTATTATACAAAACAGGAAGGGAAAGTTATTTCTGTTGTTAGATTTCATTACAGAGAGCCATTACTAAAATACAGTCTTACCTCCCACGCTGATCGGGCTGCTGAGTCTCATCATTGCAATGTCATAGTCGTTTCTTGCTGTGTCATAGTCTCCATTCAATATGATCCTGTCCACATAGGAACCTCCCAGAGTGCCCAAATATGTCTTGCCGGACACGACTCTCCAGCCACTCAGCTCTTTCTTACTGCTGCAAAGCCCCCCAAAAAACAAAGAGAGATTAAACAGGAAATCTTTAACCTGAGAGGATGTTCATAGGAAAGGCTTCATATGAAAATTAACTGACCCAGCAAAGCAGTGGGCAGCAGTGACAACCCAACGCGGTGACACCAGCGAGCCTCCACACGTATGTCTTCCTCCCTGCTGCAGGCTCACCTGCCAGGGCCATTCCTCGATGAAAGCATCTGTACCCCCAACAATACGGTCCTGAGAGCCCACCATCCCACAGTCTGAAAAACAAACACCATTTCATTTCACTGAAAACGTTGAATATACGTTCCTTAATTCAAAACACATAATTTGAGGTAGGACATTTCTTCTTCTCCACAACCGTTTTTTAAACTCTGGTGAAGAAGAAAGAACTAGTTTGTTGTGTGCTACTGAGATGACTTTTTTTCCCCCTGCAATCTACGGACAAGCATGGGCCTGTTACTGAGAAACTGGTGACACAACCATGTCATCCTAAAATCTGTGATCTGTGTTTATCTAAGAATAAACTCACCTGAACAGGACAGAGACACCACAGATCCAGATCTGCAGACGTTGCTGTTGGGGCAAAAAGAGGCAACCATTACTTTTTTTTCTAAGTTTGCATGATAGCTTCACAAGCTGCCATTTTCCCCTCTCTCCCTTAAGACAAAATACAAATTCAAACACTGACCGAACTTAAACTAGAAAAATGCTGAACTTCCTTTATTTTTCGGTTCTGTTCAAAACAACATTTGTCAGGTTGTTTTCCCCTCACTTTTGGAGGGGATAAGAAAGAAAAGGAACAAAAACTGGAGTTTTTTTATGCCTTGTAGGAACAGAAACCCTGAAAAAAATGTCTCGCTTGTATAAGAAAAAGGAAAGCAAAAGGCTTTTACGATGAAACAGAAAGAGTTGCTCTCTGAACAGTGAGATTTTCTAAACACAACTGGCTGAACTATGAGGTTAAGAGAGTTTGTTTTTGTATTCCCACCGGTCAATGGTAGCCTGATGTAAAGGTTTGGTTGTAGTTTCAGGCCTGACAGCAGTGAATGGTCCAGTTTTCATGGAAGACAGTAAAGTGTTCACTGGGACCGTTTTGCTTTTAGGTTTACTGTGAACACAGAAAGGAGAACATGTGAGACTTGATTTCAGCTTTTTTTTTTTTTTTATACAATAATGCTTGGTTGGTGTAGGCTCACTTTGTGTATCCCAGCTGTTTACAGGCCGTCTGTGTGTGCTGCTGGGTCCAGTTGTCACTACACACACTACGCCAACCGGTGCCAGAGCTGTACACCTGCAGGACATGCTGACTTGACGCGAGACGCACTGTAAGGAGAAATGATACCGATAAGAGCAAGCGAGCCTTCTTTAAAGCGTTCTTTTTGTGTGTCTGACGACGTAGTAAGAAAGAGTTTGGCGTTTTATTTACCTGGAAAGGTTGTGTTGACTTTAAAGTTTGACACACAAGTTATTTCGTCCTCCCCTCCTGTGCAGTCATGTTTGCCATCGCAGGCTTTGTCTATCGGGATGAACTTAAAAGAACGCTTGCAGAAGAAGTATTTGCTGTCAATCAGATTCTTTACTGGTGGGAAAAGGAGTGGCACAGTGGAAGAAAAGCGAGAACATGTATTAGAAAGACATTTTCCTTGGTTGACTGAATCCTGTCATTGATTTGACATCATCACAAAACATGTTCCTCTTGTATTGAAGCAGTAACAGCTAATTGAAACGTGAAGCCACCCTGTGGTGCGTGCGTGTGTGTGTCCACAAAGGAAAAAAAGAAATGATGACTCACTGAAGAATGCTGCAGTGGCCAGTATGCCTAGTAACACCAAGACTGTTAGGATAGTCAGCAACACTTTCTTCCTTTTGGACGCCTTGTCCTTCTTAGTCTTTGGGGCCGTCATGGGCCTTCTGTGGCGACCCGGTCGTGGAACCACTGGGAGGGACAGAGAGTGAACAGAAGAAGACATGAAGTAAGAAACATAGATGATGCTATATTAGGAAAGGAGGAAAGCAGAGAGAAGAAAAATCACTAACAAAAAGAAAGGACCGCTTACCTGTCTGTCTTGGATTCAACGGTCTAACGCTTTCTACAGGCACCTGGACAGTTGTCTGAGAAAAGAGCAAGAGAGATACAATTAAATGAACACATGCGTCAAAACAACCGTGTGCACTGAGTGGGTTGAGAGAAGATACAGTTTAAACGTACAGTGTGTGCCAAGGTGGAGGTGTGAGTTTGTGATTGGATATATTTTGTTTGCAGACTGCCATGCTATTATTTGAGCTTCAGCAATCGCTCATGTTTACTGTCATGTGATATTGTTTGAATATGTGTCTATCCCTCAATCTTTCCAAAGTAGAAAACTTGATCCATGTAACATCAGGTACATATAAGATAATGCTTGTCCTTTAAGAGAATTACAGATTATCAAGAGGAGTTGTCACCCTACACCCATGAGCCTTCTTGTATGTTAGACAATATGCAGCAGGCTCCTCCTATCATCTGTTTCCAGACAGACTGCACATACAGTACTGTGGACTGATGTATGGCAGCTGGTCTATTGGGACACAGTCAATCTCCCATTTAAATGCAACTGATACGGTGTAAAGCGAAGGGAACACAATGTTATTTTTCATTGTGGTATAGAGCGATGGTGTTCATCCTTCAACCACAGGAGCCATATATTTCAACCTGAAGTGTCCTAAGGCAAAGTGTCAGCTGTATCCCAGTTGCATAACTGTGTACACTGTGCCTGTCAGTATTATTTGGAGGGGGTGGGAAAGATTACCAAAATTATTACTGATAATTCTATACAAGAGAAAGATACTCCAAAGACAACAAAGGATGAATGAACTCAACTATTCAACATTTTACAATGAGAAGGATCCCAACGATAAGGCACATGATGCTAGAGAGCCTATAGGTTTCGTTTATGTGAGTTGAAAAAAAAGTCAAATTTAAAGTGTTTAAAAGTAACCAGATGGGAGCCTGGGAAAAGGTTGCAAGTCCATGCAGCCAGTAGGGAGGTAAGGCCACATTGGCCTTGTCCAGTTCCGCAGCATGTAACACACTTTCACTGAACCCAGGTGAATTACTCATGTCAGTTGATTAGACATACATTTCGCTCTCATGCAAATGCAGTAAAGTTATTTTAAGTGTCCCACGGGCTTCTGATGTATTAAGGTTTGCTCCTGAGAACGCGTTTCTGCCCTGTAGGCCATTTGGATAATGCATGAGGGATTGACAACTTTACTAAGTTAAAGTCAATATGGTCCTAGTTAACGTCCACCACTTCGACATTTTGAGGCATAGACTACTGTGTTTTGTCTTACCATACGTTTTGACGATCTGTTTTTGGTCTTCTTGCAGTGATTACCTGCGGAGCGACATTGACGCAAGGGACGTCGGGACTCGGTAAGTCGCGACCAACATAGTTTGCTTTTATTCACCTGTTTGCTTGTCAGGCAACATGTCCATTAAGGTAATGTTCTCCGGATGTGGAGACTGTGCGAATAAGTGTCACTGTTTCACAAAGAGGACTGGTCTCTGGACGTTCAGGGCGAGGAGGAGCAGCCGGTGAGGTTTACCTGAATCTGGTGTTCGGTGTTAAGATTACTTTGTGAAACTACATTGTCTCTTTTCCCAGTATGTGTCAAATGAAAAACATGATCTCACATGTTTTTATCTCGTCAGTCGTTGTTTATAGACTTTGATAGGGCGAGTCTGTAAAATAAGGATATAGGTTATAGGCTACTGGAGGGCAGTAGTTGTTTTGAACAAAAAGCTGATATTAAAGGGAAAACAGTTGCTTATTATTTACACTCTCAGCAGAGCAGCATCCTCTTTCACACCCTCAGCCAGTTCTGTTTTCAGGCTCTCATTAGCTGCTCCTCTCCATACACCATGCACCTAACTGTTTGTCGTCGGTAGCTTACTGTTTTCTTGTTTTATCTCTGGAGAAAAAAAACATGCCTGCTGCATGTAAAAAAATATGTCACAATTGCAAACAAGCCCTGGTGGGCCAAGCTGCAACGTTTCACAGACTTCTAGATTCTTGAAAGACTTATTCAAGTATAAAACCAGTCTTCAACCATCAATTGTTTAGTTATACTGGAACATTTTGTGCTAAAATATATGCCATTGAGTTTAAATGTTTAAGGTGTTTTTTGTTTGTAATTGGAAGACATAATGAACGTTTTCGAGAGTTTAAATGTATTTTGTCTCTTCTCAGATGTGGGATGATCTGGATTCTGATATCAGTTTATGAGGCCTGTACAGTAGATCGTTTGATCAAGTAACCTTTGTATGGGTCCATTTGTTTTTGAAAGAAGACTTTCACTTGGCTATAACCAATTTAACCATCATACATTTACCCATAAAACAATCAGTACTGAATCAACTAAAATGATTATTGTTAACCTTTAAATAAGAATAGCTCTGCAGTGACAAATTTGTTTTGTGGCACTGTTAATGTTTGTTTGTTACTCTCGTTTCGTCTGTCTCGGTTTGCAGATTGTTCTGCATTTGCTTTTCTTCATCCAAGTTGACTTTATCTCATCCTGTAGCTGAGCTTTCACATGACTATGGAAGTTTACTGAATGTAGAAGTTTCTGCAGATGGTAGGCTATATGGTTACAGACTGATGGTTTGAACTTCCTGCTGGTCTCCCTTAGTCTCGTTGAATATTTGATAAATAAACGCTGAATTTCCTGAACCATAGCGAAACAAAACGGATGAAACTGAGCACTAATACACTTCTTCTTTTTTGATTAAAGGGGAAGTCCCTGTTTGCAGGTTTATGGCTCACTTTGCTGCAGTTCCGAAATTAAATTGTCAAAGTAAAGTTTGATGGTAGGTTTTGTCAGTTGACGAGCCAAAGGCATAGACTTTAAGAAGAGGCAGGGAAGAATGCTGTTGGACAGGTTTTTTTTTGGGGTGGGGGGGAGAAATGGAGCTCACTGCTAATGTATGAATCAGCTATACTGACCTAGAAACAAGCTGACACTCTTATATAAGCCAGAACTTCTCATGGTCACATATCCATCTCAAAGGGTTCATACGTCAAACACCAGCACACCTTGTTCTTAAGTCTTAAGGTAGTTTTGTCATGGATCTCTCAGATTTCTCTTCATTGAAACACATTGTTAAATTGTGTGCGTCCACCCCCTCAGCACTTTTACATACGTACTGTAACATGAGAGTTGCATGCCAAAGTGTCAAGTATTGTACTAAACGGTAGAGAGAAAAGAAAAAAAATACTTGCATGTAATAACTTTATAGCTTTATATGCAACAAGATGTAAAGCTGAATTTGAAATAAATTGGGAAACAATAAGCAAATTCTACTTTTCATCAACTATAGTATTCAGGTTTCAAAAATCCTTACAGACCACAACTCCATTATAAATTAAACTATCGACCTATGTTGCATAACAGTTTAATGAAAATGCTGACCCTATACAACGACAACAATAACTGTAGCACCTCTTCAGTGTTTGGATTGGCACAGTGTTAGAAGGATAGAAAAATAGATGTTACAGGGAATAAACTAAACACACTTCTGGTTGCATTTAGCATTTCATCTGTTGGGATCACTGATCAACTGCAACCTGTTCACTCAGGTTATCAGACAGTCCCTTCACTCGTTTATGTGGGCTGAATATCAAGCAGGAAGCTACAATAGATTCAACAGATTTGTACCTCGTGGCAGACATTAGTTGAGGTTTTTACAGGCTTACTGCTACAGATGACAAATTCTCCTTTCTTTTTTAGAGCACATGAGTTGTTCATTTTCGTCAGGACCTAAATACGATTTCAACCAAAACCTTAAAAAAAAAAAATTATCAGGAGAAAATGATCTAATCTGCCTTTAAACTGTTCAGCTTGCTGCCATGTTGTGGTTCATTCTGTGTTGGAGGTCACATCTTGTCATCCATACTGTATGTTGCTTAGCCCTATGCAAAAGTTATACAAATAATGCTCCTCCACTTTTAGGGAAGCTCTGTTTGACCATAATGCTATGTAAACAGTTTTATATCATAAAAAGCAGTACGCAGCACAAATGCTGAGGTCATTTTCATTGCAGAAAAAGAAAGTTAAGGAGGTAAATGAAACATTAATGAGTGCTAATGAAACAAATTGTCAAAATAATGATAGGGATATGTCATTGGTTCACTCCGTTGTCCTTCTCCTCCCTCCAGAGCAGGTTAAGATGCCACATTTTTTATTCCCCCCAGTTTTCTTCACCTTTTTCTTTCATTGATTGAAATATCACAAACCTCCACAGTGGTGATCGTGCTGTGTAAACTATTAACAAATAAAAGTCCTCCAAACAATCAGTGACTCATCATAATACCAACTGACCAACACCTTCGTGAAAAAATAACATTGCAGAAATTAGGTCAGCTGCACCTTGTGTCATGTAGTATGAATTTAATAAATGGGACAGGATTAAAGGCTGGAGGAAGGAGATGACAACTAAACATGGCAAACCAGAAAGATGGCTAAAGAATGGAAAAACACATCTGTAAATACAAGTTCTGTTTTGTCATGACTGGAACATAAGCTGTTTCTCAATATGTGTTCTTCTCTGTTCTGGCGTATCCGCGAAACTTCATCTTTAGCGGTCGAGTTAATACACAAGTTCACCATTCGCCAAGAACGGTTAAAGTTTCCGGATGTGTTCTTGGCAAGCCCCTTTTTCCAAGGATGCATCAGTCGGTAACTCACGTGAAATTCTGAGTGGAGATATCCCAGCAGGCAGTTTGGTATCCATGATTTACTACTTCTGTTTTACTGCTCTTGCTATCTTGCTAGCTTAACTTCCACCAACCATTAAACATCAAAAATGACGGTGGGTTTCTTATGTATGACAAACAAGGCTCATGTGGATTACCACGGAGGGAAAAAAGACTAATGTTAAACCAGTACTGAGCGACTGTCTTTATTATTATTTTGAATACTTTTAAATAGGTATTTCATAGTTGATGTACATCAGCGATCGGATGTGCTTATTGTTGAGTGATATACATCCAATAGGCTACACTTTGGTACACCCCAAAATGCTTTGCTCTGCTGTGTCGGGTTAAACACAATTCCCGGAAGAACGCATCTTCCGTCCCAAATCTTTCAGCTGTGTTTTTGTGAACTCGTGAGCTTGCAAAAAAGCTCTGCAAGAACAACTCCACGAGAACGCAAGTCGGTTCTTTTGTGTTCTCAATATTGAGAATCGGCCATAGTTCTTGCTGGGAAACATAAATGTTGTCATTGTTACCATGACTACAATAAACCGTTTTATTTGCCTGAGTAATGTTGTAAAATAATCTGATGCCATAAGCAAAGCAGGACCAGGTCCAAGTCAGACTGATATGTTAGATTTGAACAGCTTAGTCTGTATTACTTCCTCTTCTGCTCCAATCACAAAGCAAAACTGGGTCATCTTTACAGATAAAAGCCGGGACACTGTAAATCTTTTGTTAAAACAAGGTGTTCCCCTCACAACTTCCCTGCTTCTTTGGATCATGTTCCTCTCAACTGAATCCTTGACAAAAGAGCTTCTAAGAAACGGCTAGTGACATGTTGGTGGAGCTTTAATCACGAGCACAGATCTCGACTAGTGGGACCACACATGGTTAGATATTTTGCAACAGAGAAGCGCTTATATGTGCAGAAGTACACACTTAATTATGTTGACCACTGCTCTCACAGAAGTAGATGTACACACAGGAGCTGAAATGGAACCACTGCTTATTATATCTCGATGCCTGGCTTGATTCTCTATAAGGATTCCATGCATGGACAAATTTTAGATCCTTCTTTTTTTTTTTTTATTATTATTATTTTTTTTTTAACCGGGAATCAAAATGACCACAATGGTCTCTTCCTCTAGAAAGCAGCCAATTAAGCAGTTTCATAAAGTCTCTTATACTTCTTGAAAAAGCTTCAGGGACTGTGTCCATACTGTGTCTCCATACTTGAAAATGTTACAACTATTATCAGTTTGACGCAGTCGTATCAAACAAACCATATCCACACAAATCAAGCTGGTTTTGAGTAGCAGCTGAGAAGGGCCTGCTCCTACCTGACGCTGCCCCTGATCAGACACCTTTGATATGATACAGTACATGAAGCTCAAGGATGTTCCCCGCTTTAGTCTTTCCAACATGCAAAACATAGCTCGTGTCATGAGCCAGCACAATGCAGGACTGTTTGAGCAGAAGTCGGCAGACACACACAGTTGCATAGTAATCACCATGTTGTATCAGTAAAAATGACGTTTAAATTGTCCTTTCAATGCAAATCCTGACTTGCTATCCTCTCGGTGACTATTCTTTACGTGACTTCAGTTGTACTCACCCACATGATGTAGTTTTCTTTTATTTAGAAAGGCCTCGATGCAGCCCACCAGACGCGGAGCAGAGTAAACACTTCCCTCCCTCCCTGGAGGTGGGACTCCTCTCAAACTCACTCACTATCCCCGGTGCGTCCTTCTTCAGTGGCTTCTACCACAAATCTTTGTGGTATGGTTCTTTTTCTCTCTACGTCTTTTTCTTTATACAGCGGTGTAACTGAATCCGTCTGAAAGGGTGTTAGGCCTGGCCCCTCTTTGAAACCCAAGTGCTGTATCAAAGAGCTCTGGAGTGTAGCGTTGTGTTTGGATGCTCCGCAGATTCAGAGAAAGCTGTTTTGGCTGACCAAGCCCTGCTCACAAAACAAAACAGACCTCAAATAGTCCAGGTAACCTGACACTTGAACCCTCCTCTATCTCTGTTTCTCTCCCTCTCCATACCTGTGTGCCTCCCTCCGTTTTGTCCCTCCTCCCACATAATACTTTTTAAACCCTCTGGACATAAAACATATAAACTCTTCTTTTTGGGGACCTTTTGTCTGTTACTCGTAACTACCCTTCACAGCATCTTTGACTCTCAAATGTTATCCAAAAATAGCTCTAAAACTTTTTTCCAAAATACTGTATGCAAAAGCAGTGTTGTACATAAAAAGTCTGGCCACAACGTGAAGCGAACAGTGTTTGTGTTAGTGTGTGTGTGTGTGCTGTAAATCACCCTAAGGCGTAGGTGGGGGTGGTTTACCTGTTTGGTTTTGACAGTCAGTTGGTATCACTCAGGAGTTTGTCTCTGACATGAAATTGTGACTCATGCTCTGTTTTTTTTTTTTTTATTATTGTTAGCATTAGAGGAAAATGACAAATACACCAAATGACCGAAATCCACAGTAATGCTAGTGGCTGTGAGGCTTTACATAAGTGCTTCTTTAAATGTATTAATAACAATTTGGCAATGACAATGCTTTAGTGCTGATATTTAAAAAAATGTCAAACTCTTGAAAGGTCATGAATAGTTGAACAAGAAGTCCTAAAAATCCATTAAAAAAACAGGTCGACTAATGGGTGGCTTCAATTGTATTATCTCAAAACACAACAGAGTTGTTCAGATATAGGTACCAGCCTAACCTAAAAGGAAGAAATTGGGGATTATGCCTGTCAATGCGCCAATACCATAACTTGTTATCCTCCCAAAATTCAACCAGTTTCAGGTACATGAAGATAACAAACAACAACAGTATGTTAGCTGGTAGTGCAATGGACTTTTCAGTCTAACTTGCTCTGATTGGGACATATTTGAAAATGCTTTAAAAAAAAAAAAAAGACCATGGCACTGATAACTGATGGTTACTGGGTAAAAGCCAATACTCAAGTTTAGGTATGAGGTTCAGAAAAAAACATGTCTGAACATGTGAACATGTCTCACGAGCAGTTATTTACTTAGAAACAGGTATTCAATTATAGTTTTGAGGGTTCATTTTATAGGACTTTTTGTGGCTTTATTTAAAACATAGGACAGTGGAAAGAGTCAAAAATTGGGGAGCGAGTCAGTGAGAGAAGGTTGGGATATAACATGCAGGAAAGATAGGATTCAAACCTGGGTGGCCTTCTTGGAGGACTGAAGCCTCAATAAGTGGGGCGCACAAACTAACCATTAGGCTACAACTGCATCTTAAGTTTTAGTTTTACACTGCCAGAAAAGTTCAATAGGTTTAATGTTAAATGTGTCAGAATGCTGTAGTTGCACACGAGGTAGGATAAGGTCACTAGCTCTGAGATATATAGACAAATGACATTTTTTGACACCACTGATTAGAGTGCAATATACAAATGTCAAATCATCAGGCTTCCACGTTGCTTATATTTACTTAAAAGACCATGGTGACCAATCAGTGGCCACCATGGTCAGTAGGTCAGTGCTTCTACAAATGAAGCTACCATGAATGTGAAGGAACCCCGAGCATAGACAAAGGGCTGGGGGTTACTTTTTGAGTGTGGGAGAAAAAAGACTGATAAGACTGGCTGAAAAGAAAGAGCCATTGTTAGAAGAGCAGCAGCAGCTTGTGGTGCTTGACCTGGATGATTACATTTAGTAAACCTCAGAGCTTATGCCCAACCTTTTTTTGGTGATATAACTTGCCTATGAACTCAAATACTATCCAGAAAGGCAGGTTCAGTGTTTTGCCAGTAGTTTGTGTTATTATTATTACACATCCAGGTTGCCCTACAGGTGCAAACACATTTTAGAGACTACACCCTGCTATGACATCTGGAAAATTAATTCTTTTCATGTGTCCGCTGACTGAGCTGAGTCAAAGCGTCATCATCCAGATGACCCTCTTCTGTAAAATAAAGAGGTTAAACAAAAACAATCGCCCTCACAGTTTAAGTTATCGATCAAAGGAAATGGATAAAAACAGTAACAACTTTTATACTGTTTGATAAAGTTAAACAATGGCGGACAGGATGTTTGCGAATGCTATTTAAGAGAAGACAAAAAGCAATTCAAAGATCCCAACAGAATCTATTGTACGCCCTTGTTTGCTGCAAGGTGTTTATTGTTCTTTTCTTGTGTAATCCCTTCAGCTCTGGTAACACAAAGAAACAAACATAACATTTCTCAGAATAATGAACTATGATATATTCTTCATTTCTTTGTCAGTGACGCCACTGTGAGCATGTGATGTTCTTGATTGAAACTGGGTGCAGAAACAGACTGCTGAGTTGTCAGTTTATGGTCTAGATGGATTACATATTAACAGATATAGCGCTATAGCTATGACTTAAGCTGGCACAGAAGGAAAACTAAGTGCCAACTAAGTGAACAATACTTTGTTGGTTACCTTTACAGCCTGGTTACGTGACCCTTTACTAGAAACCCTTTGGCTTCACATCGATGTGCAAACAATGCAGCAGATTCAGACTTTGTACAAAAACACATTACAAACAATACACGGATCTCTCAGTGTAATCATTCACCATGATGAAGCATTAAATTTCATTCTTAGACCTTTTTTTTTAGCAAATATAAAGAAGCATGAACATGTAAAACTCCACCTAATACCTGCTGAACAGCCTACTAAATAGAAATTGATAGATATTTTTGACGAATCAAAAAAGCTGGCTTTTTAATTTTAGGAACATAAGGATTCCAACATTAAGAAATGGCTGGCTTACATATTGAAAATATGTACTACTCCTGGAAAGCAGTGGTTGTGAACTGGTGGGTTGGGACCCAAAAGTGGGCTGCAAAAACATTTTGAGTTGGTCGAGAATGTCTGATAAAGGAGTCTATAATTTGATTTTTAAATACATTTGTTTTGTACCATTTCATTGCTTTGCGTCACACCAGAGGAGAACCACTGCTGTAAATCATTTTGAATCCTTATCCTTATCATTAAGTAGAAGATTTGATTAAAGACAGATCAAAGTTCCTTAATAATGTGACTGTGCGACACAACTAGGTTCATTAAATTCATGGACACCTGTGAGATGATTCTTCAGTTGTTTGTTTGTTTGAGAAATGTGATTAAAAAAGCACATGACTTATTAAGGAAACTGTTGGTCAAGGTAATCAAATAAACAGATTTGCGGTGACATACTCACATACAGAAATTGTTTCATATATCACTCGTCCTCACCTGTAAAGCAGCTATCGATGAAAGCATCTGAAGGTTGGTGGGAAAACCTAAACTTCCTGCTGCGTGAAAATCAGCAACTTTCCTTCGTTTCTTCAACCGACCTTAATTGTTTGAACTGGGAACCTTCAGGGTTCCTTCATCCCACATCTCTGATCTCCTTTTTTATAAGTTTCTCTCTCTCTCTCTCTCTCTCTCTCAGTTACACACACGAGCAGCCCCTCGATTTACCATCAAATCCACAAAACTGAGGTCTCCTTTCCGAACGGTCTTTTGTCCACACAATAGGTGTGTAATTTGTGAAACTTGATATCCAGCCTGAGAAAGGAAGTGCAGTTTGAAAACTATCAGGTTAATGATTAACATCTTCCTGTTCTCCAAGGAATGTGTTTTGTCCAATAGGTGCTTGTTGTAAACTAATAAATATTTAAACACACTTTTAATTAGAATCTAAATGAAAAATGACTCAAATGCTATAATGACAGTTTAATGATTTATTAAAGTTAAAAATTGGACAAAATTATGTGAAATATGAAAAATTTTATAAAACAAAAAATATATAAAGATGCCACCAAAAATGTTGACACAAGTTTTCTTTGTCACCTTTTTACACCTGCATAACCCCATTAAACATATTCAGTGACTTGTGTAAAAGCAACAGGAAGTTCCCATGATTTCTGCTGGGAAATGTGTATCACTTATTATGTAATATAAAAAGGCTTCATGTAACCACAATAATCCACGAGTCACGACACAGTGAGATGGAATATCATCACATAAAGGGCTTTGTAGTCTGATGAGCTTTCATTGACTTTGATCGATCACCGTAGAAAGGATCTGTGACACGTCTCCTTGTATTATGATGGAAACAATCGTAACTGTTTCCTTGAAATTTAATGCCACATTTACCAGTAATTCAACAGATTTCCCCAAAAATATGTATTCTCTCCTTGCTGTTTCCGATCACTTCATGGAGACATGGGCCTAAAGTGATTTCCTGTAAAAAGCTTGTTTATTTCAACTACACATCTCCCACTTTCCTTTGTGTACATAAGTATTTCATTCAGATTTTTTAATTTAGAGCTTAATGACCCACAGATGCTTCTTTGCCTTTAAAACAAAACAGACCCGTTCATTAAAAAAAACTAAAATAGTAAAAATGCTACATAGGACAGGATTAGCGAAGAGATCCAATTAATGCTGTGTCCACAGTTGTCAAATCATTACAAACTTGAAGTTCCTTTACAAGAGGTGTAATACATTTTGAGTGGGACTTCTTAGATCCAGTGATGAGGCTTCTATGGAGTAGAGTAGGTTGATGTGATGGAGGCAGGAACTTGAAACATTTAATTTTTCTCATGAATCTGGTGGTGTCCAGTAGTTTTTACCAGTACGAGGAGTTACTCATGTATATTCGAAGAAGAGATACAATCGTCTCACGAGGTTCATGATGTGAAGGGTAGATGAAAAAACCACAATGCAACTTTCAAAACCTTGTTGTGTTCATGCAGTGTCACCCACACTGATTAATTCATAGGAAACTTTTCTCTGCTGGGAACAGATAATATCTTTAGAATAAGTGGTGACAACTGAGATGTAAAGCGTTTTTTAAATTGGTGTTAAACATCTTGTTGACATGGATAGTTTTTTGGGCCTTAAATTCTTTAGTTATTTTGTTGTTATCCTAACATGGTGATCATGACAACTGCCTTGTTTTTACATGTACTTTTCCATTTCATAAAGGTAAATTAAATTCAATCATCGCTTATTTTTCATGATCTGTATAATGTAAATTGTCGCTCAACACTCTCGAAGGATTCACTCACAAGTGTTTATAAAGCTTATGTGAAATGCACCATTATTTTGAATGATTAGGAGTTGTAATGTCTAATTCGTCCAGTAGTAGTCTCCATGCACCACTCCATCCAGGTGTGATCACCTGGTTGTGAGGTAATCAGGGAGGTGTGACTGAGGGGAAAAGTAAAGTTCCTTCCTGATGTCGCCGCGTTTTTTAAAGATCTGTGTCCTGAAGCCAGAGCAGACTAGAGAGTTGAAGAGTTTCCTGTTGAGACTCAGTGAGACATCCACAATATATGGCAGATCAAAGTACTCCAGTGTTTTTTTGTATTGACAGTCGTGAAGCATGGCGATCCGTGTGAGAATGTCAGGCAGTCAGATCCCCTTTGTTCTAAAGTTTGCTTGTGACGTGAGAGTGGAAAACAAAAGGCAAGAGGGAAGAAAGAAGATGGACCGGTTTAAAAGAATGACTGGTATGGGGATGTGGATAGGCAGACGTAGAAAATGAAGGAAGACGTGAGAGTACTTTGTTTTGATCCTTCACCACTGAGACAAATTATTTTCTAAAGACAGATTTAAAGTGAAGTAAAAGAGCAACAGCTGCACATCAAGTGGACTGGGAGGAAAGCAGAAGACGGACAGGAGATAATAAAGGTCTAAGACCTGGCAAGTCAACGATGGGGAATGGTGGTAGGAGTCTTGAGATTTGTCTTTTTAATTGCGTATTCTGTAAGAGTGTCGCGAACAAACGACTCGAACATGTTTCTGCATAGTTATTCCGAATGAAATTTCTACACAAAGACTACATTGCTGTCTTCTTGCTGCTTTGGATTCAGTGACTGCTTATATTGTAAACAATTTTAAAGGTTTACCCAAAAGGAGTTTCTCCTTTCTGCTGCAAGTAAGAAAAGACTCCGACAATGTAGACATCAGCTGCGTCATGAGCTGTATTTTCATTCGTAGCACTCTACACTTATAATTTCAGTGTCTCTGTGAAAACAGTGAAAGCATAGCCAGCATGTCTGCGAGTGATTGATTTTCCAATCTCATTTCATCAGATTGAATTTTGCCTCATTATGAACATATGGAGTACATATTGATTCTGTTATTCCTAGGCAGCCAGACGGACTGCTGGTTCAGTCGGTTCTCATTTCTGTTAGGAAAACATTCCCAGAAAAATTCAAGACAAACCTTTTTGTCTTTCAGCTAGCTTCTTTAATGTTATTCAAATGCTTGTTTATGATGTTTATATGCATACATTTAAAGCTATGGCCCAAACTAATCACCATGCTTCTCTTTCAGGGAGCAGGGTAAACCCAAACGCAGTCGGCATCGCCGTTGGCTTTGGGATTCTTGCGATCCTATTCATCATTGCCATTTTCCAATTCTGCTTCAAGTACAAATGCAAGAAGTGCAAGAAGTGCTGCAAGAAGAAGAGTAAGTGGAGCTATAATGAATAAGTTCACCCTCCCCCAAAAAAAAAAAAAAAACATTCCTTCCATCTTCTCTCTGGTGAAGAAAAGAAACGCTGAAAGTCCAACAGCAAAAGTCAAGGACCTTGTTCCCCTGAAAAAACCACAAGGACTCTTTAAACGCTTCTTTTGAATTACTTTGACTTTCTCTGGTAATAAGTCTGAAGTTGCTTAAATATGTGTTCAAGTGATTTTTTTAAATCTACAGCTAATTCCTTTGTGACAAATAAATCCAATAATGCTTTTAAAACCTTTTCACAACATGGTTGTACATGCTGATGTGGTTGTCAGCAGACATTTAGAGTTTGATAAATATGACGATTTCATACATGTCTCCTCTTCTCCCTCTCTAGAGCCCTCCTTAAAAGACAAAGTACTGACGTAAGTGGAAAATGTTCTCACAGGCTTTCCCACGTTCTCTTTAAAAAGGGTTACTAACTGTACTCACTCTCCATTTACAGCAAAGCCGGCTTGAAGAAGTGTCCTCCTCCCTTCTCCATCAGCAGTGGCATAAAATGACACCACGCCACGGTGGTGATTCATGCCGCAAAACCAGCATATGGAACACACTTCCTTTGTCTGTCACCTTTCCCACACGTCACCTATTGTTCTAAAGTTGTTTTCTATCAGTTCCTTTTTTATGTTGCTGCTAGAGTCCTTGATGGACTTTCAACCTGAATTTTGAGCAAGGAATCTCCCATGTTATCTTCACATGACTCTGTGTGAGTCCTTTGAACCATATTACTGGCTCTTAACTTGAGTTTTCATTTCCTATTCTAAAAAGCAAAAGAATCCCATGTGGTATTGTGTATACAGAGTTATACTCTTATTCAAATGTAATGTTATTGTATGATAGCTTTAACGTGCAGAATAAAATCTGAACGATAAATGTTCTTGCTGTTTCATTTGATCAGTTTTGGCATTTGTAATGAAATGTGGGTATGCACACACAGACAGACACACACCAACACACATTCAGTATTCTTCTGCTGGTGAGAAGAACGTTATGGTGGAGGCAGAATATCCACACCTTAACCACAGAAACGAAGCACATCAGTGTTCTTGTAAGCTGCACATGACTTCCTCCCAAAGTCACACATCTACTGCCTTTTTGATACTTTCTATAGTTGATGTCTCATTGGTTTCCTTCTCTGAAACTCAAAACATCATATTTCTCTATATCTTGTGTTTTTCTGAGCGGCCTACCATGAGTTCAATAAAGGTCAGGTTCTCTGTATCCTCTATCGGTGTTTTTTAGATTCTAAAGAATTTTAAAGGTCTTATTTCTCCACTATCTGTGTGCTGAGGCTTCTCACAGCCATCAGGGTATGACTTACAGCAAAAAAAAATTAAAGAATCTGCTAAAACTGGCTGTCACAGATCAGTAAATCTCATCAGTGGTACAGACTGAATTTAGTAATGAAGCAAGGTTTCATCTGATGACTCAACTTTATGCTCTGTTTTTTACCAAGAAAAAAACCCATACATACTATCATTAGTTCATAATCTCTTACAACATAATAGCAGAAAGTTGTGTCCTGTAATTATTAGTTTTGTTGCTGCTAGCTGAGGCCGAGATATCAGAGTTGGTTTAATCTCACCTAGACGTCTAAAACTACTCCTTCCCTAAATAGTTAAAAAAAAAAACATGCAAATGTATTCTTTGGCTTAATTGAGTCTTTTTAATATCTTTAAAAAGATTGTCATTTCCCATGATTATTTTCTTTAAATTATCCTGTTAGCACAAGAAAAAAGGCTGATGGGATGGTATTGAATAACAAGCTGTTGTTGTGGAATTTTTGTATGACCAAAAAGTAAGAATAAAGAGTGAGAAGATCTATTAAAAAAAAAAAAAAGAACCCCAAGTTCGATCTGGTCTCAATGAGCATTTATTCGAAGACAAAATCAGCGTTTGAATACCCCTCTCCCATGGTGAGGAGAGAAAGAGGCCCATTTCATATATTTCAGAACACACTTCCATCACGCCACATAGAGCCACTGCCCACCTGGCAGAGCACAATCTATCCCCTAGTGTGAGAAAAGAGCCTACATGACTATTTACCATCTCCCAAGGCTGAGAAGGAGCTGGAGCTTCTGACACATTTTATATGACAGATTATATGTACATTTGTACAGTGCAAAGTAAAATAGCGCACATAGAACATATGAAGTAACATTTTCCATAACACTTTATAAAGGTGCACTGTGACAGTGAAATTTGGAAAAGTAAAACTATTATATGCTAAAAAAAACAAAACAAAACTGTATTATAAAGCAAAAACAGGTCACTGTAACACTGTGTGGAGATAAAAAAGCTACCAGGAAAGTTATGGTTTCCTCTGAGTACAGTTTGTATATAGAGTTATGAACTTATACCACATAATCTGTACACTTCTCTAACTTGTACATAATGTACCTACCAACACACCACAGTGTACCTTTAAATAAAAATGTTTTAAAAAGTTAATGCAAAAATGTACTTGATATAAAGGGTTGGGGGATCAGTTTGGGCTTAACAAAAAGCCAAACATGAGTCAAAACTAGTTACACGTGACATCATGTTTTCAACATTTAGGATCAGCCAGCTGTTTTCTCACTTCCCCTGTAGTTTGAACTACACACTGTAAAGTGGGTCACATAAGTTTCCTAAGGTTGCAAAGGACCCACTTTATCTCATCATGAGAAAAAGTGACTACAACTGTTGAGCCTGTTGACAACATGGTCTCTTTTTCCTTACTGCGAAGTGGGACTTTTTTCTGAACCAAGCTGCTGTCTGAAAGAGGAAGTGTTTGTTTCTTAGTTTAGATGCAGCGAAACCACCGCTCTTTTTTTCTGTACACAATTTACTTATGGGGATCCCAAGCACAGCGGAGTGACCTTTAATGTTTATTTTCAAATGTGTGTGTCTCTTTTTGTGTCAGGGTGTTGCTTGTTTTTGAATGTTTCTTTGAATCATGGTTTCTGGAAGAAAAAAAAAAGTTTACTGGCCTGGTTTCTTTTGAGAGTGCGCGTATTTATGAAATTCACAGAACAATCCATGTGACCATTTCTTTTAATCTCATGGAGAAGAACAGAGTCAAGTAAATTCCCAGCTATAAATAATACATATGTTTTTGTACACCATAAATGCAGTTTACGAGTTTTACAGACAAGAGGCTGAAGAACATGTCTGATACATGACAAATAAATGAACATTCACAAAGATCTGTGAATTACATGAACATCATTGAAATTTAGGAGAGGCATTCTTGCTTATTAATTCTGCCTTTGTTTAACACCCCTTAAGATAAAATTTTTTTGATTGATGGTATATTGAGAATTGATAGGACAATATTTCCGTGTCCAGTATTTTACACAGTGTTGATACTTAAACAGTGGGGGGAGGGGAACATTTCAGAAACTAAGTTAAGAAACTAAGTGTGATTCCTGACAAGGGGCATCATTATTGGCAAAGACGGGGAGGACTCACAAAATCTCCATCAACACGTAACTGTCAAACTGTTTCTCCGTGTTGGCACCCACATCAGTTTCACTTTAAGCAAACTGCAATTTAAGTCACTGGTTAGCATTTCCAGATAGAGAGGGTTTAATACGAACATTGACGAGCTATACTCTTTAAGCTCAAGAGACTTCAGCAAACCAACGTCTGTCGCTCAGCAGCTGTGTGGTTTAACCTTTGTTTCCTTCCTTCGCTCAGCATGCCTCTGCTTATACCGTCGTGTCCCCCAATTTCTTCAGATTTCATGCAACAACATTTCTACCCCTCAAATAAAGCTTGTATTTTATATTACACATTTGGTGTCATACGGTTAAAAATAAATGCAGCAGTGTAACACTCAAACATTTATAGTTAGCTTTGTGTCATTCCACTGTGTGTTAGTCAGTGTGTGTTAACAGCTGTACATCACAGAGAGAGAGTGACACATTGTTCATATTGATGTCCTGTCCTTTTTCCACAAGGGGCAGCGGCGTCAGTGCTGTTAGCAGGGGAAACGTTTCCTTCAGTTGTGTAAAAGTTGATTCTAAGTCGTCGATTATGATCGTGTCCATTTTTGTATTATGGGGATAATTTGAAAAAGTATCCACTCTGTTGTAAGAGTCCATAAAATTACTTTTGCTTCTCAAAAGTTCATTTTCAAAGCACAAAGCTCTGTATTGTTTGATAACTTCTGCCCCATAATGTCCTTGTTTATGGCACCAAGTACACTGACCTGCTCCTGAGCATATGCAGGTCTGAGGTGCACCCCTGTAGCCTGTGACTACTTCGTCCAAGTCAGGAAGCATCTGTTTAAACTCCTTTTGATCATCACGAACTTGAGTCTGTACACTCGAGGGACTCTGGCTTTGATAATCACCTCCAGAAACTACCTCAGTCGGAAACCCACTGTCCCGATTGTCCAGATTCAAAGAAGAACTATCAAGCTGGCAGCCCATTCTCACCCAAATGTCCTCCCTGTTTCTTTCATCGTCTTTATTCGTCCTTTCTTCTTTCAGAGGGTAATCTTTCTGACTGCTAGTAGAGCTCTCTGGTCCTCCCAAGCTTCCAAAGCCGCTGTCGTCTTGTCTCAAGGGTGGACTTCCCTGGCTGTTATTTGCAGAGTTAGACTCTATGCTGACCCCACTATCCATGCTTGTCCTTCTCTCCTCCTCTTCATTGTCCTCATTTATGTTGACATGTGTCTCTGGCCCTTTGACACAGGTTTTCTTTTCAGTTTTGTAGCTGGACAGTAACCACCCTTTGTCTGTAACAACCTCCATCGTTCCTTCTCCAACCGAGAGTGGAAGCCAGTGGCTAACAGGAGGTTTCTAAAGTGAGTGAACATAAGAAAAGTTGTCATTTTTAACATTCTTGAATATCCAATCAAGTCGCAGCTGTAATGTAGTCCTAATCTCTTGATGTACTTACCAACGCAGCAGGTGTTTTCTCTGGACGTTTCATATAACAGAGGAGAAGGGCAGCCATGATGGCAACAAAGGCCAGTCCTCCCAGGATGGAAAGAGATGATACAGCAATTATGAAATATTCTAGAGAGAAGAAAAACAAGAAAAGAAGCATCATAAGCAAGATTGTTCAAGGTGTATGACTGAAGTTCACCTGCACCCAAAGGGTTTGTTCTTATCTAATTTGAAACAACAGTCTCTGCTATTCCGTGCTGCTGTCTCTCAGGTGCCACCATCATTATTATTACTTTTTTTTTTTTTTTTTTTACCTTGCTCTGGTAGCTGCAGACACTGTTTAGGAGACACAGGGCTGGTAGAGAGAGCTCCACTGCCCTCAACCTTGATGCTGACACAGTACACCTTTCCCCATTGGAGAGAAGTGAAAGTCGTACTCCTCTCTTGCGTCTCAACATTATCTTGCAGGTAAACTGTTGCAGTCTGTCAGGTGAAATCAAAATGCATGTTAAGACATTTTGCAGATTAGATTAGATCCTAAAAACATCTAGATTTAAAGGATGAAGGTTTTGATTTGAATTTTCGTAGTTGAGAATGGCACAACTTTGTCATTTGTTTTATCGGACCATTTCTCCAATCATGGTTTTTCAGACATGCATTTCAAGGATATTCCAATTCCTATTATAATCAACTAAAAATGGGAGAAGCATTTTGTCAATTTTAAATCTGGACATGTATATTTTAGGTATGTGTAAAAAAAATCCTTCCAATTATATGTGTTACATTATATACCAATATTAACTATAAGTATAGTTTCTTCTCACCTTATTTTCCTCTCCTGTCTCCTCCAGGTAGATGGTGTAGATGACTCCATAAGGAAACAGTTGTCTAAGAATGGGTTTTTGGTGAACATGAAGCTTTAGCGTGCTGGAGGTAGCCATCAAAGTGAAGGAGGGTGGACTAATTTCACCTGTTTGGAAACAGAAAGGTAGGATAAATGCCATGGCGTACCTTAATTAGAACCACACTAGCCACGAGTGAGACATTTTAACTAACTTTTATCAAACTGAAAACAAACTAACTTTGGTTTGGAAGAAATTTAAACTTGACTGTCCACTCAGACACATCCTCCCCTGTGACCAGCTGAACTCTGACTTTGTAGGCAGAGCTATAGTCTTTTATATGGCTGCTGATGTCACAATAGGTCCTTGTTATCCCGGTGCAGTTTTCCACTGTGAACCATTTACTGGTGTACCTATGGAAAGAAAATACAGCAGTCACTATCTGAAAAATTAAAGCATTTCAATAAATGGCAACATTGAGCCAGTAAGAGGAATATGTTTGTTTCATAAACAGTACTGTTGTAATGAAGCAAAATAACAGAGGATGCTTGAAAATTGAACATGAATACTTAAAAACGTGTAAATAACAATATCATTAACTTGAACATACTTTGCCATTTGTACATTGTATTTGTGGCTTGAGGGCAGGTCCACAGGATCCTTCCACATTACTATCACCTCCCCATCCATAATATTCACCAACAGTTTGTCAGGCCGAGGAATATCCAGTCCTGCTACAGAACAAAATAGATAAAGACCATTTAAACTATCAAAAAGTTCATAAAATATGGCCAAAAAAGGAGACATTTGCACTGGTTTGATTTGAGAATGTAAGAAACAATCACTATCTTCACAGGCTCAGCTAATGCTAAGAACTTATTTTTTCACAAAAAAATGTGTCAAGCATGTGGTAAAGTGGAAAAAAGGAAGTCAACGTAATACAGATATCTTGAAAATCATTCAATAGATCTCAGATTTCTCTACAATTTGTGTTTTTCAAAGAGTCAGAAATGTAACCTTTTTACTTTAAATCTTCAAACAAGAACCAAAATAGTCATACATATTTAATAAAATCCTTTTTTTTCCTACTCATGTCTCCATAATAGAAACCATAAGCTTAAACAACATGGTTTTGTCAGAATGTTTAAAAAAAAAAAAAGACAATCATACATAAACATCAGAAAATCACAATCTAAAAAGGTTCTTGGAGTTCTAATTACCTGAAACATTGATTATAGAGATCATCAGAAAGGCAAGAAATGCCGTCTTGTTGCTTTTATCCATTTCGTCAGATTTAGTAAGTCAGTAATAATCCACACTGCAACTGTCAGAAAGTCCCTTATTCCATTTGAAAGTGAGGCAAATTAGACTTTACCAACATCTCTTATGCGGAGGAGTTGATAAATGTTTAAAGAGAGGAGCAGCTGTCCTCTCGCTGAGGTGGTGACCCTTCATCTGAAAAAGAAATACGAAGAATCTGCTTGTTTTTCCCCTGATGACTGAATTTACACAGTTCTCCCCAACTGCTCTCCTCACTTTATCAGCTCCACTCCCTCACACATGACGTGCTTCCTGTTGCGAACAGATCAGTGACGCGTCGGTAGTTTCTTCTCTCTCTCACCAAAAACTTTTCCTTCCTCTTTTGCTTTTTCTTTTCCCCTTTCCACACTCCCAGCAGGTCGTGTATGTACAGTACAGCAGGCAGAGCCTTCAGGGATTTCCCCCGTTCATTTACTTTCATTGTCAAATAATAGAGACACTATAGAGAAAAACAACCTGGTTCAGAAGATGACTTCTCTTTTGGCAGATTTACTCTGAGTGTGCGTGCCTATAAAGCTACATACATTAATTACTCTGATAGCTTATGAAATACATCAGTTGCGGTTGGTTGCATTGCAGTTGTTTTTTGCAAAGATCAGTGGTTAAGATGACAGTGAGAAGAACATGGTCAACTCAGACTACACACTTACAAAGCAATATGTAAAAGAAACAAATCAAACATGAGTTAAAGAAAAAAGAAAGGAATAACTTCAATCATCATTTTATATACTGTACACCACGGACATATAAGTCTTATATGATGCATGCATGTAAAAGGCTGGAGTATTGAACCTTTTTGTATTGCATTAAAATGTCAAACAGTTAAAATGTCAAATCAAGCGTCATAATGAAAGTGTGGTAAAATATCTGTTTCTGAATCTGATCTGATCTGACCACAATGACCATGCAGCTTTATCAGCCCACCCCATCTCAGCAGTGAACAAACCACTTTAACATTTATGTTGTCAACGTTCTCTCTTACCTGTCTTACCAATTTTAGAAGGACATTGTGTAAGCATTCTCACAATTTCATTTATATCAACTTACTTACGACAAATCTTATCACTAAAGACTTCTCTTTATTAATGTTAAGATCATTTTATAAGAAATTCTCCCCTTTTTTTAAATTAAATTTAAATCGTAAATTTCATTCCAACAGCCCTATTGGAGACTAAACCAAAACTTTAACATCCTTCATGGGCATTTGTGTCTTTAGTTAAAGGTCCAATGTTTAAGATATCTACTGAATTACATCATAGAATGACCATACTGTATCATCAGACATTAAAGTAACATGCTATGTTGAAGTGCTGGCCTCTCTTACAACAAAGCAGCTGCCAGTATGGCCTTCTCCTGAGTTTTGATTATGCTGCAGTCTGCTCAGTATTTGTTTTGACCGGAGAAGGTAGGCCTGGGACCTGACCTGACCACCTGATGGTTTGAGGCGTGCCTCGGTTTGCCATGCTAACGACCAACCAACCAAAGTGTTTCAGCTACGGAAGCAAGTAAGCAAACTTGTTCAGATATAACTGACTTTAAAAAAGCTGATGCATTTTTCGAATAAGCTCCACAATCAGAAAAGTGGTAAAACTAATTGAAATATTGGAGAGGGTTTTAAAAAATGGGAAGAAGTTAGAATGCAGGAAGGTTGCTGGCTGAACACTGAAGCTTCAGTGTCTGCGACAATGGCAACCTGCGTGCACATCGACTCTATAAGGAGAAGAGGGGGAGATGGCTCTCTTTATGTATTGAAATTGCACTGCAGTACCCATTTCAAACACTAGGTGTCAGACTTACATGTTGCTCCTCTAAGGCCCAAACTCTTGCTGTTTGAATGTTACCGAATGATAGTAAGAGAGAGGTCAAGATAGATTCCAATATAGGTAGGCCTACATGAAGCATAGAGCATCAGTGCTTAAGTAATTACAATAGGCTTTAAATTCTTCAAGTATCTTCCTCCTAATGCATTTCATACATGTGACCTCAGTTTCAACTTCTGTTTTTCCCCTCATGTGACTGTTTAAGTTTTAGTTTCTGGTCATTTGAAACACACAAGCATGGACCTGTGTGTGAGTGATACTTTTGATTTTTGATTTCAGTCTCACAGGTTGATAGAGAAATGCTGAGTAAATCTGAGCAGTAACTAAAACAGGTAGTTTCCTCCCTTGAATCTTGTGATTGATCTCACAGACAATGAGTCTGTCGAGAAGTTTAATAACATGAAATTAAATATAGATTTACAGGGTTCCGCAGTGGGGTCTCGCAATTTACTGGTACTCAGTTAATACACAGTTATACAACCCTCTTTGTGAACTATTGCTGTCTCTGTCTGCTTTTATAACTTGTGATCAATTGACTTTGTAAGTTTAGTGTCGTGACACAGAGGAACCATGCAGAAAGAGAAGGGGTTGACATACAGCAAAAGGTTCTCACCCAGTTTATATCTGGGACACTGTTGTTGTGGTATGCATAGCCTTTAATAGAGTAATACGAAAACAGTCACTCTGGAATTGTTCTAATTACAACATAGAAAGTTTTGCTCAGAAAGGAAGACACAGCTTAAACCATGTGAGATCTTTCGACTCTGAAAAGTGCTTGAGTCATTATGCTAATGAGCTGTGAGCAGCACAAAGCAGTAGTGGGTTTCAGGAGAAAAGAGCTGAAAAGAGGGGTGAAGAAGTGAAACTGTCAACATATGTGAGGCTAAAAAAAAAATGTGTACAGATCCACAAGTCAAAAAGCAAATAGGAAGTTTAAATTCTAAGGAGTTTTCCTGTAAACACATTAACAGCATATGACACCCCGAGTGACTGACAAAGTGTTTAAAAATACCAAGAAACTCTTCAATTTATCATTAGCGTTATTTCCTTGGCAAAGCTTCTTTTTTCTCACCAGCTTTTCCTCATACAACCTGTGACACATCTGATTTATCTCAAGTAATGTGACATTTAATTGTGTCTTTATGCCAGTTTTTATTTAGTCTTCATTTTGGCAGGCTGGACCCTCTGACACTAAAGATTCCCTGCAACAATACACAAACACTGAGGATGTTTACTTATTCAGACTTATTAGGCCATGCCTTTTCTCATAATTGCAAACTAAACACAATGGCAGATTGTTTCCTGGTACTGTACAGACACGGATAAAACACTAACATTTCTCATGACACCAGGTCATCAGCTTAACAGAAATGTAAATTGTGAGAACCATTCAGTTGCAGCTTTTTTTTTTTTTTTTTTGTGTCTGAATTCTTGGTAAAAGGAAGATATTTGGGTGGAGGGCGCTGTTAGCTTAGCAGCATGGTGTCATGCAACTGTAATGGAGCTTCATGTCTAGGAACAAGCTCTGGCCTCAACAATAAAGGAAAACCTGTCTGGCAGGTGAGAAAGTAGTGCACAGGGTGCGCCTGTCTCTGTGAGGAGAAGAATAAAGGATTGAGAGAATGATGGAGGCTGGAGGTGGGAGGGGGAAGCAGAGAGGGGGACGGCAGACTTACCTGTAAGTGTTTAGATGAAGGTAGGCGACAAACTGACAGCAGAGGTGAAAGGAGAGGAGAGAGTATGTTTAATGTGGCACCAACATGCCCTGACTGCTGCTCCATGACTGCAAACAAAAGTTGGATGTAAAAAAAACCCCAAACGCTCCAAACTCTTGCTGTGATCTCCACTCGCCACTCTCTACTGACCTGAGCCCGATGGAAAACATTGATTCGGTAGGTACTTCTCTTTCACTTCTATACACTAATTCCACATTTCTCCTCTCACTCCAACCTTCCTCTTACCAGTTGCCATACTTTTTGTGTAATCAATATTCAGCTGTCCCTCAGACTCTGAACAGGTGTCTTTGTTGTGTATATCATGCTTCTCTGTTTGTGTTTAAGTCTGTTTATGCGCTCTTAAAGTTGTGTGGCCTCCTCAGGCTTGAAGTGCTTTGCTCAGTGTAGAGATAATGGGGTGATATGAGAAGTTTTATTTGTTTTTCAACTGACCTGCCAGACAGCAAAGAAGTCTGTTTGGATTGTCCACAGGCAGCCCTTTAGCTTAAGAAATACCAGACATGTTATGCTCTGTGAATAGTTAAGAGAATCCTATTGGTTTAATGTGGTTTAGATAAAACTATGAACACACATCAAAATGTTGAAGTATCCCATGTAATGAGATACAATGTTTTTTCATCAGACCTCCATGGGACATATTTCAACATAATCATGTCCCTGGGGGCGCTGGTGGGGCAGTGGTTAGTGCGTAGTCAGAAAGCTGAAGTCCTCCAAGCGAGCGGCCCAGGTTTAAATATGACCTGTGGATCTTTTCTTGCATGTTTTTCCCCTCTCTCCCCCTGATATCTGACTCTATCCACCATCCTATCTCCAATAAAGACACAAAAGCCTCCCAAAAAAATCTTAAAACAATAAGACCCTAACTCGAACTCCCCTTATAAAAATTATCATGTCCCTCTGAATAATATTATGATTTAAGAGTGTAAAGTACTCTAGAATCAATAATTGAGGAACAAGGTATGTATTACATTACCAGAATGAACATATTTATTTGTAAATGTAATGTAAATGCTTCATCATTGTAATGTCTTTCAGTAATTTTCCACAGCAATGGCCAACAGGCAAGTAATGCAAGATGATCCGATTGTACTCTACGTGGTAATATAATGAACCTGTTCCTTTTCACTTTGTTTGCAGCTCGGCCATTTTATTTCCATTAAGCGACGTGTATGTTGCTCTCAGGCATATATTGAAACTTGATCAGCGTGCAATAGAAATGGTCTTATGAAACGCATTTTGTCAAAACAATACAACATTGTTGGACTCATTCCTTTTTCTTTTGGCCACAAAAGATTTTTTTGATGCACGTGTTTCACTGTGATGGCCAACATGAATGAAGAAGAAGCAGCAATGGAGACCATGATTGGATAGCCAAAAATGAAATCTCAGCTCTCTCACTGCTAGAGGCAGATTATTGTGAGGTTACTGCTCGAGGTTCTACTAAACCATTAATCTTTACATGCATGATTTTTGGTGCAAGTTTCTTCTTGGTTTCCTCTGCTTTGCTGTGAAACATTTGATCACATTTTCTAAGCCTACAACATAATCCTATGAAAATGTAACATACAGTTATTCTATTTCTCTTTACACACAGCAATGACAAAGGAAATAATAATGACTTCTCTAGAGCTTGTTTCCTCAAGTACTTTCTGTAAATGCTCAGGTGATTGAACAGGTATTTACGGCAAATTGTGCTCCAACAGGTTTAGTCACATTCTCAAAACTTTAGTACCTGCTTGAATCTTTGCACGTTGTACGTGTAAACGTGGAATAATAAAGTACATTGGGTAGCTGTCCATGACTGTTGCATATTGAGCTCAATTGAATTGAAAAGTAGAAGAAAGTTCAACATTGGTGTGTATTTATAATTAAGAGAGTGTGTAAACATAACAACAAACTAGCCTCCTCCTTTACAAAGGCAACAAAACCTCGATCCTCTATCTAGTTTACATGTTAAACCCCAAAGACAGTGATGTGCTTGACCAGAACATTGTCTTACTTGTCTTAGTTTTAGTTGCCTTTCTTAACCATTTGTGGGGGAAATATAAACCCACACGTTTTCTAAAAAGTGTATAGTGGGTAAAGTATGTACCCACTTGTTTTCTAAAACGTGTATGGTGGGTAAAGTATGTACCCACTTGTTTTCTAAAACGTGTATGGTGGGTAAAGTATGTACCCACTTGTTTTCTAAAACGTGTATGGTGGGTAAAGTATGTACCCACTTGTTTTCTAAAACGTGTATGGTGGGTAAAGTATGTACCCACTTGTTTTCTAAAAGGTGTGGGTACATACTTTGAATACATACTTTGTTTGTCATAATTCATATGGTTTCTGAGAAGTGTGAATCACTTAAGGGAAAACAGAAAGTATGATTTAAAAAATGAGGAAATGAACTGTGGATACCAGACCTTTTAGGCACTGTTGCCTGGAAGAGTCACTTGTGTCTTTGTGCATAAGGGGGTAAGCCAGGTGTGGACTTTAACATAGGCTTGATACAAGTGTGAGGATTGTATGGAGGACAATGGGCTATGTGTGCGCCCATGGCAACCAAAAACTCCATCCCACCAAACATCCGTAATCGGCTCTCTCTCCATTTTAAAATCCCATCTCAAAACACATCTTTTTAAATTGGTATATACATTCTGATCATTCCCATTCCGGTCTCATGAATCCTCTACATCCTGTATGTTTGTGTTTTTATTGTTACTTTGTTGTTTTCATCTCTGCTTTGTAAGGAGACCTTGAGTGTTTTGAAAAGCACCTGTCAATAAAATTTATTATTAATATTATTATCTATATTATCACTATAAACGTCAGCGTATGGCCCTTTTCAGTTTCTCACTGTTTCAGTGTATTATTTATTATACCTACACAATGGGGACTACTATGTTATATCATAATAAAGAAATGTATCTTTAGTCAAGGCAGGTTTATTTATGGAGTGCCATTTATACATGAAGGTACACAAAATGCTTTACAGTAAAAATGTACCGAGCGTTTAAAACATCACCAGGCACAGCTGAAATAGGAAGCCAATCAACCATGGATTTTAAACCTTAAACTTGTTGAGTGTGAACTACACTTCTGCTTCAGCCTAAACCAACCTGAGGGCACTTTCAAACCCGAATACTTATAAAGCCTTTCAAGTCAACTTGTTGGTTATTTGCTTCTTTACATGTGTAGGCCCTACACTGTATGTTATTTCCTCTTGAGACTTGATATTTAATGGGGCTTTGGAACTCCAGGGCTTGAAACCGTGTCTTTTATGGGGTACTACCTAATGATAACTTTTTTTTTTTTGTTACTGTTTCTGCACTACAGAAAGATCCACCTCCTCCCTACTACCCCACTTCATTACACACCCTGCCTCCCCTCAAGTCCTATGAGGAGGTTGTGTATGGTGTCGGTCCAGGCCTGACGCCCCTAAACCATCCACGTTACATCCCCCGGTATCCAACACATGTGGTTGTTCCCCAAGTCACAACCGCAAGCACATGTGAGTGTTGCACAAGCTTCATTATTTTCCTGTATTTAGGTATACAAGTAAAACAGATTGAGACGCATGGTGGAATACTAATGTGTGTTCATGCATATGTTTTTGTTTTTTCTATTTCCAGCCCCCTACAAAAAGAGGAGGAGGTACTGCGACAATAATTCAAAGTGTTTGGGAGGGTCAGGGGGAATCTTACTACTGCTCGGCCTGCTGGCTCTCGCCATCTGGATTGGAGGTATACTGTGATTATCTGGATTCAGACCACTGGTCATTTATTTTTTTATGCTGCTCAAATTTATTTTGAGTTATAGTAACTGCATTTAAGAATTTATGAATCACAGTGTCAATGGTTTGCCTGGGCATCTAATGACTTAGATTTTTATATGTAACTTGGATGTAAGCATTGTTTTCGAAAGTGTATGTTAGAGCAAGAGAAAGTTATTTAAGGTTTTTGATCTTTTTATTATTTCCACTCGCCAGAACTTCCTGTAATACGTCCACACTAGGGTAAAAAACAGGACAGTGCTAGAAGTCAGGTTTTGTATTTAGAAATGAAAGTGTAAGATAAATAATGTAAAAGGGAGTGGGGTGAATATGTAACAAAGGGATACAAAAAATAGAAAAAAAGAAACAATTATATATAGTTACAATTATAAACTAAGTTTAAAATCCAAGGAGAAGAGGTCAGTTTTTACAATAATGTCCCTCACTCCTTCTTCTCACTTATTACTGACTTACTTTTCATCCCTACAGTTCGTTATGGCACTCGCTTGGCAGCAGTAGACAACATCGTCAACAGTGACAAAGAACAAATTCTAACAGGTTCGAACCCAAGTTTGCAAAGGTCGGACTCCTGCCCAAACACTACTGTGGAATGTGACGGGATAAAAGACTGCGAACTTGGCACTGATGAAACAAACTGTGGTAAGTAATGAACACAGTGGCACACACATAGGTCTTACCAGAACCTGATGTATTCTGGGATAGATGCTGCAAAATTAAATTTTTAAAAAGTTGGAGATGATATGGGTTAAGTTCTCACACTTAGAAAATGGGAGAGAATATAGCAACATACTTACAGTATGCTTTTCTGTTTGATTTTTATTAGCTGATGTTCTTGCAATAACAGCAGCAGGCAGGCTAAAGACTCCACATGGATGTCACATTGTGTATCGCATAACCCACAGAAGACTCATCATCAAAGTTGTTTGCTTTGTTTTGTCTCCCTCTCTGTTTTCTCCAGTGAGGTTTAACAAGGATGGCCAGCTACAAGTCAAGACCTCTGAACATGGCAGCTTTCTACCAGTTTGCTACAGTGGCTGGAACACGAGCTATGCCGAGCAAACCTGTGCTCAGCTGGGATTTAGAAAGTAAATAATCATCACTTTCACAGAAAGCTTACCTGATCAGAAGTCTTAATCAGATTAGTTTTTTTATTGCCAAGTAAATTTACATATTCAAGGAATTTGTCTTGGTGCAAAAACATTTAACATGGGAACATGGGAAACACTATACATAGGAAATAAGGCTAACACATGAGAAATAAGGCTAAAAACATGTTGAATTGTGCGAACAATATTTTTAAAATAGTCTCTGTGAAGGTAAAAAAAAATCCATGACACCATCAGAAAATGTATAACCATTCACCATTTTCCTTCAGAGCTAGCTCGGAGCGATTTAGCGTGTCATTTTGCCAGACCCTATTTCAACAGCAGTAACTAACGTGTGGGTTTCTGTCTCCAACCTGTAATTTACCCACTGAGGTCCATCTCAATTTCTCTTCACCTGCTGCTCTGTGTTTAGGGTTGAATTGAGGCTGTCTCACCGCGAGAAAACCAGAATGAGTTTTCAGACCCAATCAGGCTTTGTTTCAATGAAACAACCTCTCCATGTGCAGGTCTATTTTGTTCTTTGTACTGAACTACACCTCTCTCTATCTTCAGCTCCTATTCCTCCGAAGCAATAACAGCTCCTGTGTCAGTTGGTCTGAGCATGACTGGAAAATCATCCGTGCCTGTCCAGGGTGGAGTTGAAATCAGGTATGCCGTTAGATTTAATTCACAGCTAGGAACCCATTTATGATCTTTCCAATCTCCGTTTATCATGTAACCTTTAAATACCTGAAGAAAAACAACACTTGTTTTGTATTCGTATGGGCTTGTTGTACAAAATAGCAGCAGTTCATTTCATGTAAATGAAGATGTGATCATGTTTTTCTTATTTGTGCCACTACACAGCCCTTACTGTCCAAACCAAGAGGTTGTCTCCCTGCAGTGCACTGGTAAGCAGCCTCCATCTGTTCATAGAGTCATGTGTTGCACACGACCAACAGGAGCTCTATCGCTCTCTCTGTATCTGCTTTACACACTCAGGGCTTCTCGCTATTTACAATCCAGCAACATGACTTGACCGAACTCAATCAATCAATCTTTATCCATATAGCATATGTACTATTGCATAATTTAAAAATTACAGTAAATAAATACAAATGTTCAAAATATTACAGTTTATTTTTTAAATGCAATAACACTCAAAATGTCCCCAGCAAAATATTCAATAATATTAGAAGGTTTATTTTGGTGGCCCTTGTGTTTTGTACTGTATCTCATGTTGACTTCATTTCTCAGACTGTGGTATGCAGCGGTCCACAGCCCGGATCATTGGGGGGACTGCCGCTAAGTCGGGTCAGTGGCCTTGGCAGTTGTCGCTCCACTACAAAGGATCACACATCTGTGGAGCAGTCCTGATCTCTCCGGACTTTGTGCTTACAGCTGCCCACTGCATCCCCAGGTGACTGACATAGTGAATGTACCCTTGTTATTTTTTTAAATGCCTGGTTTTCCTATTTTGCTGTCATTACATAATTGTTTACTTTGCTGCATCCATCTCTAGAAAATGTGTTTTCAGCTGTGGTCCACCTTTTGAAATCATATTAACTTTAGGTCAAGAAAAAGTCCTGTCATTTTAAAAAATATAATTTTTCATGTCAATAAAACACGTTATTTTCTTTTCCATTAACGATCTCTTTCTGTGTTGCAGTAACGATCTTTCAACATCGGACTGGCAGGTGTATGGTGGCATGGTATCTCTGGACTCGCTGCCTTCCCCCTACCTGGTGGAAAAGATCATTGTCAACGAGGAGTACAACACCACCACTAATAACCAAGACATTGCTCTGCTCAAGCTCAAATCACCCGTTGCCTACAACGGTCAGTCATATCTTCACTTTATTTCAAATTATGTTCAGACACTACTGCTATACCTGCCTGGTTCTCCTAATGAACTGTGAAATGTCAAAATGACAGTAAGAGTTCTGATATTATCAGTCAGTTATCATGTCAGTAACTTTGAGGTCGTGGCAGGCCAGGCCTCGGCCCTCAAGGGAAAGTTATGATGGGCCCTGTTTATCTTTTGTGAATAGTTGTGGTAGTTTACCTTATATTTAAATACATATTTTGTGCTATTGTTATATGTTTAGAAGATGTCTATGTAGGTTCTCAGTCATCCAGGTCATGGTATAATTCGAAGCTTGATCTGAAGACAACTGAACTGGTTGAAGATGGTTCACCTCTCCTCTGAAAGGCGTCTTCAGTTCTAAATTATCTGGTGTCTTTCTCCATTGTTTTTTTCTTCTTTTTCTTTGTTTTTGCATTGCCTGTAAAGCACTGTGGTCAGTGGAGGCTGTTTTTAAATGACTTGGTGAACTAAGCTAGAAACGACCCAGAGACGACTGGAGATGGTAACGACTCTAGGCCACCGAGTCTTACTACATGTTATCCTTGATCATTACCATGCTAAAGATCCACAAAGGCTTACATTTCTCTCTCCAGCCACCGGGTACTTTAGAAGCCTTTCAGAGGACAGGTGAAGAAGGGGTGAGATCCACCATGCTGTTTAGTCTCATCTCATTCATGCTCGTAATCTGACAATAAAAGCTGTGTGTGTGTGTGTGTGTGTGTGTATCTGTCTGCTTCTGTCTAAAGTTATTTTATTCTTTAACATTGTTTAAAATGTATTCTTGTGTTATTCAGATAATGTGCAGCCAGCTTGTCTGCCAGCGCATGACCTCAAATTTCCCCACAAAACTCGCTGCTGGACGTCAGGCTTCGGTGTAACTGATGAGAGTACAGGTGAGCTGGGATATGGAACCACATACATTACTGTCAAAGTGACAATTACCAAAGATAGATATAAAGGTTATTATCCTAACTCATTTTCAACTGTAGTCTGTCTTTAACTCTAAAGTGTAACTCAAGTTAATCTGATTCTCTTTTATAATTGTATTCTATCGAAGGTTTGCATAAAACATACAAATATTTTAAGAGACAGTGTTTGAGTTAAGGGCTTATATACTCTTGTTGAACCTAATACAAACTGTTCTATCTACTATAGAGCTATGATTTCCCAGAGAACTTGAATAAGTGTGATTTTTTTGTCAACCCTGAAAACAAATCCTTCGTTGTGAAAAAGCAGGCACACAAAACAATAATATATGGAGTTAAGAAGAGTCTAATTATACCTGGTACCGTCAGTCATACTTAATAATCCTCATTGTTCAAAAACTGGGTCATTGCGTGAGTGTCGGCAGACTGTCATTAAACTGAACAAAAAAGAATAGAACAAAAATAAATTAGTGCTTGTAATATTGATTCATCAATATCACACCCATTATTTCCTAGGTCAAGAGGCAGGCTTACAAGAGCTAGATAAAAATGCAGTCTGACCAGACAGACAGCTCCATAGAGTGAGAACAAATGTTGTTACTGGGCTAGTGCTGTCTTAAAATATTTTAGAGTCTTGTTCACAAAATGAATGACCATATGTTGGTTTATTTTTCTCCAATAAAGCTGCTGTCTCCAGAGAACTGATGGAGGTGGTTGTGGGCATCATTTCTACAGCAGTGTGTAACTCCCGCCATGTGTATGGTGGTGCTGTGACCAAAAACATGATCTGTGCTGGGGACCTGGAGGGAGGCAGTGACTCCTGTCAAGTGAGCAGCCACTATTAAAGACACAGCAGTATAGTCATTCGGTGTTTATATGTGGTGCTTTAAATATGTATAAAACAACATAAATGTGTCTATTTTTCCAGGGTGACAGCGGTGGACCGCTCATGTGTGAGAGTGAGGGCCGTTGGTATCTGGTGGGGATCACCAGCTGGGGACAGGGCTGTGGTAGGAGACACAAGCCAGGCGTTTACGCCAAAGTGAATAGTCTCGTTCCCTGGATCTACAGAACAATGCAGGTAAGAAAATATGAAGAAAATATTGAATGAGTGAGGTTAAACAATATCTTAAGATTTATGAATATGTGCTGGGGATTAACATTTATTGCGGTCTTAATCAATTCAGATTTATTTGTGTTGCACATTTCATATAAAGGTTAGCTCAGTGTGCTCTACAGCTGTGGTTGTCAAAACAGTGGGTCATGAAGCAGTTGGTGGCTGGTGCTGAGGCAGCGCCATTTGAGAACTACTGCATTAAAGTAAAACAAAAAGGAGGAAAAATACAAACTATTCAACAAAGAAATGATTTCAGGAACACATTCTGTTCATACAATTTGAAAACTAACGCACAAAATGACCTTGAACAAATTCATAAAACACACAAACATTCTGAAAAATACAGCTTTGAAGTCCTGACCTATTCCTACTTAAGCACACACGCAAGACCTTAACATTAAGATACAAGTCCACACACACATGCACACCCACAAGGCCACACCTACTGTCAGCGGCATGACGGAGAAGCAAAGGCCTAAGACTGCTTTTAAAAAGGAACAAAAGAAAAATCGCAGCCATTACTTTAAAACTATGCCAAAGTGACTCATTGCACCTTCACTAGATTCAGTTTTGATTCTAATCTTCTCTCTTCCTGTGTCTTCCTCAGCAAGAGAGACCATGATGGCGTAGACTGCTGGTAGTCTACCGTTCCTCTTCATCAATGAACCTGCACTATGAAGTAATCTCTGAGAGGCTGATTTACACCCTCCGATTATGAAGTGATGGCATAAGCACAACAATGATGATGTGTTCTGCATCATTACATCTATACTCTACTATATACATTACCTGAAAAAAAAAACACACAAATCAATGCACTGACTTCAGTCTTGCGGTCTTGATTTAATTCTTCTGTGTCTGGGGTTCTCAATCAGGCTGTATTTTTTTAAGTTTTAAAGATGGCTGGCCCTTCTCTCATACTGTACATTCTGTGTCGATGAAACACAGTGCACTCTGCTGAGATCTCCTCATGGTTAGAGAGTGATCCTCTCTCAAAAAACATTGTAGAAGTGTATTTTGTTCTCAGGGACACATCTCAGGCTTTTTATGTAAACTATTGTTTACCATATAAACATAAAAGAAGGACACTTTTTGTATTCACTTTGTGATGGAGAAAAGCATTGGTACTCTGTGCAGCTAAACCTCCCTTTTTCATGCACTGTGAATCTTTTCTGATATTGTACGTCAATGTCTAAGTTCTCTGTGGGTAATGTGTATTTGCAGTAGCTATGTTGACTAATACAATTTTCTATTTGTGCAATGAGTAGGATCACTGAGCATTCACAAAATAAACATGAAGGAAAATCAATAGTATTGAATTATCACTCATTGAACAGACCATCACAAGCTGTCAATCATACACAACTCTGGCATAATGCTGTGTGTGTGTGTGTTCGTGCGTGTTTGTGTGTGTGTTCGTGCGTGTTTGTGTGTGTGTATGTATGTGTGTGTGAGTGAGTGAGAGAATGCAAGAGAGAGATAGAGAGAGACACAGCAACATAGGGTGCTGAACACGCAGTCACTCCAGGAGTCACAGTGTTAGCCATCACATCTATTTTCCCAGGACGAGTGGATGTGAGCAGTGTGCCAATATTGACCGATGAGAATATTTGGATCTAAAGCCTTGTGAGACAAGCTGATTGATTTTTGTGGGAGTAGATCAGTTTGTTGGCCAACAGTCTGCTGGGGAAACAAAAGGTATGTAGATAAGAGAGCGTATGTGATCTCCTGACTGGTGTTGATTATTTTTTTTTCTCAGGAAATTAAGGGTATGATAGTCGTGAAAGATGTCACGTGAGTAAAACATTTTCCAAAACCATGCAGTAGCTAATTTGAACACACGATCCATAACGCATTTAATTACAATGATTTTCATTGAATCTGAAACATTTTAAAATAAAAATTATCTTGAACCCTAACGTGTGGTGTTCGACATTTACACACGGAAGGGCATCTTGTCATCAAGTTGCAAAGAAGACATTTACGACGCGACTTGTTTATGAGTTTTTTGCATGAGGGTGTGTCTAGCTCTAATCACTGTAACCTTCACCGGTTGCGCGCGGCTGAAACATAATGAAAATATTGACTCTGAATCAAAGCTTAAAAACGCTCTTGACCGAAGAACGAACTGTTTTCGGATCAACGAGAATCAAAACTAGACATCAGCTTTTATGTCTGAGATGCAGAGAGATCAGAGAGGATAATGTCACGTTCTCTGCTCAGCACCAGAGGAGCCACAGGTTGATGGACGCAGCTGATGGACGCGCAGACGTCACACATCTGGTGTTGAAATATTTTGAAATATCGTGAGTCTGCGACTGAAACCTGACAAAGTGGCGTCAACTACGCGGTGCTTTTATAGCTTACAACACAATGCAGACGAAGTGCGTTATTATTGTCCGCGCGATTATTAAACAGGCGTTAAACCTCTGAATCTAGGCTACTAACCCACACAAGATGACGTAGCCTATTAGTTTATAATTGTGCATAATTAAGCATAATTATAGAGAGAATTAAAGTTGATCCCATAAGGAAAACAACGAGTTTGAAGCATATTGCCACGCCCCTCGTTCCAAATTCTGCACAAAGGCTTACATTGAATTGGCATGATTCTCATCTTAACCATTTTACTTCGGCGCCAGAATTTTCAGTTGGATGCAGTTACCATAGAGATATCTGGACACTGAACGACGCACATTGTTGCCATGGCTATGTAACATCATTATGATAGCAGATGTGTTTTTCTTTTTATCAAACATGTTATAACGACCTGTGGTGTGACCTACTTGGCTGTCCTACATTTCAAAAACGAATGTTGAACAAAATGTAAAGAATCTATTCATGTCACTGTGTTTAAGACATTTTTATTTACACCTCAGGACTTCAGAAACATTTATTTACCAAACAAGATGTCCTTTTTGAAACCCCCTAAACCATGACAACATGAACATGAAGGGGATCAAACTGAAATTTAAAACCTTTTATATTTAAGAGAGTAACACAAGGATACAAACACATCTCCCAAAAGGTGCAACCTTATGAAAGGGGTTGGTGGGTTAGCATGTTAAAACATCCATTTGGTGGCCTATAGTCTGTTATATATTGATAGGTTTCTTTTATGACCTTGACTGTGTTTGGCATGATTCCTCTTATTAGCATTTTTTTTTTAAGTTTTAAAGCTTGTCTGAAAATCATTTGTTATATTGTCCAAGGTCACATCTTTGCTTCTTAGATTGCTCTTTCCATGTAGGCCTACTTTATAATCTGACTGTTTTTTTTAACTATTGCTTCTGTTGTCCTTTAGCTTGCCTTCTTTGTTGCCCTCATTTCATTTGCCTCAGTCACCACACGCCCAGACCTGTCTTTTTAAAGCTCTCTCTGTATTTTAATCTACAAATGCCCTTCACCTGAAGTCTACTGCTAAAATATGTCCATTCCCGTCTGCTTATCTCCTGTTTGCACTGTCCTCATGCCCAGCCTCTCTTTTTCTCTTTAACAGAAAACCAGCCCTTTCCCTGTCCTTTCTACACAGATAAAGTAACCCTTCCTGCCCTCCCTCTGTAGTTCTTTGCTGTCAGATAAAGGGTACTCTGGTAATAGTACTAGATACTGTTGATCCATAATGCAGAATTCAGGAGTTAAGAAAAGATAAAGAGGCTGCTGCAGTACTCAGGTGCCATGTTTCATATCCAAGGAGAGAGAGGCTGCTGATGAAAAGCTGCATGTTACATTACATGTAATGAACGTCTGCCAAACTCTGCCAAACTAACTGTTATATGCATCTTTGCAATCTGACCAAAAATTGAAACAAATGAAATAATACAAATTTTATGTTTTAGGGATAGGATGCAGTTCAGCATTGCCAAAGACACAGCCTAGTGTCAGTATTGTGAAGTAAGTCAACCAAAGACAATGGAAATCTCAAATTCTTGAAAACAGTCAAATATCTTTAACTGTATTGGTCTTAAATCAAATATACCTCAAAGAAAAAAATTAACTTTAAGGTAGCTAAACAACTTAATTCTTGAAAAGAATATCTATATCCAATGTTTGTGTAGGATCTGGCACAGATAATTAAATAGTAGAATATATTTACATTTTTATAAAACATCTCTTTCCGTTTTGAGAAAAATCTTGCATTGCTCTCTGAAATTATAGCTGCCATGTTAAGGTCAGCTTGCGTTTAGGTGAATCATTTCCCTACCTGCTGTTGTACCTGATCTGGACCAGGTTTATGAATGTGATAACAGTGAATGTTAGTGATGAATAGTTTGTTGCCAGCTGTCAATCATTAACTCTGTTATAGAAGAAGGGTAAATAAAGGAGCAATATGTAACTCTTACTGTGCATCAGTTTATCAAAAGCATCCCTAATATTCATCCCAGTTTTACCACATTTCTGGTTGAGGAGCTTATTAGAAAAATATGAAGGCTTTTTAGGTCAGGTAGAATCAGTTAATTCTGAACCAGTTCAATTGCCTGCTTCCACTGCTGCAATGCTCCCTCTTTCATACGTCCATTGTTTGCCGTTTTCCTGGCAAACTGAGTTGCATCCAAAATGGCCACATGGGGATGCCTAAAAACCATCTACCTTCTCTGGTTATGACAAAAACAGACCATTACACACTGGAAACAAAACTTAGAAGGAGGACACACTGGCTGTAACTTTGTCGTCAGAGAAGCCAGCACTTCAACATGTTTCCTGTGATGATGATAAGGTTCTTTTATGATTTATATCTTTCATACTAGTCCTTTGAAAGATGTGAATATGTGAGAAGCCATTCCTTCAAACATAAATGACTTTAAAGCTTTCAGTCTTGATTGGGTAGTCCTGACTGAAATTAAACCCCCTAACTCTTTCAGTCTCAAATGATTATAAATGCAAGATGACATCCGTACTGACGTATACATATTGAAACGAGTAATTCAACTGTTTAAAAAAGAGTTTGTTATCGAATTTGGTTTACAACTGACAATGCTATGTAAATGTAAATTTGTGCCCCACCAGAGTCACTGTAAAAACTATGTTTTGCTCTTTCAAACGTCACTTAGGCTCAATGGATTATTGAATTTAGCATTTCATAGATCAAACACATAGCTCCTGTATAAGGGCTCAACAATTGAAATAAGAAGTCCAGATATAGACATCCACCGTGCAGGAATGGCACAGTCACTACCTCTAATGACTGAAATGGACTCTGCATCTAAGTGCAGTATCTCCTACTTATATACAGACAGCCAAACAGCTTGATTGGCAAATGGACATAAATGGACCCAGCTATATTAGGTGAATGGAAGTATATAATGGAATGAAAGGGGGGCAGGTAAACATGTGGCATTTTCACATGTAAAGGTCGAATGAAAGAAACCTTTTGGAAGTCTTTAAAAGTAGCTTCTGAAGGTTGTATAGTCGTGATATGGGTTCTTCGCAATTATCTTTTTGAATATATCTCTTTGAATATTTTAGATGTTTCCCCACATGCACATATTGTTGCCCATCTGTTATTAACTTTTTAAATCTGCCTGTTCAGGCTAGAGTATACTCAGTATGATGAAAGTTTAAAATAACATAGTGATATGAGGACAACGGTGTATGTTTTCAGATACTTGCTTTGGGGTTCCATTCATTTGAATTGGTCGATTGCTGTTCTCTTAGTGCTACATTGTAGTTTTCTAATAATTACAGTGTGTTCAGGGTTTCCGGAATAATTTGAGTGTCCTTTAAGGACTTCTGGCACGGTATGCTGGACCATCTAGTTTGTTTGATGACTTCCTGAATGTTGAGATAAAATCCATTACCAGACATTTTGTTTGCACTACAGAAAATGAAAGGAAATCAGACCACTCAATGATATTGATTCATGACTACTCTGCATTTCTACAAATGAAGTGCACTGGTTGTTATTAGTGAAATATCCACATGAGAACTCTGTCTTTGTGGAAGCTTTTTAAATGCAAGGACCTTAATGACTACACTTTTCGGTTTCCTTTGTTCACAATCCAAATTCCAATTTTAAGAGTCTGATGTTTTGCAGCTGAGCAATTTCAGTCTGACAGCAACTTTACAGTAGGATTAAGAACTGCGCTATAGTTGAGGGGCAACAAAAGAGCAAATTATTTCTGTTCCTGCATGCCTGTGTATGTTCATAGAATTTCATGAAAAGATAAATCGCGGTCAGATGACCTCTATGAAGGTTTATTCTCTGATGGGACCACTGCCTAACAATCATCATCATCAATTATGTAATCTGAAACTGGACTACAATCAGAAACTAGAACACTTCCAACAATCAAAACCCGGTCGTCAGCCTCAAGATTCAATAAAATAGAAGATCTGTAAATCAGGATAGGCTGATCAGAAAAGTCAGTCGGGTTCATCCTCTGGGGACCATATGTGTGGGGAAAAAAGACACTGCAATCACTGCAAAATTATTGAGATACTTGAAGTCCTAGACACTGTGCCAAACTGATTGACAGCTTGACAATGCAGATACTATCTATTGTAGACAATATGACCCTCCCTTTGTATATACTGAATGTGTTATTCTATGCAAATAGTCCAATCTGAAAAATGTTCTGTTGGAGAGCATATGAATTGAATATTTCAAATTAAATGAGGCCAAGGTTGTATGATGTCCACAGGGAGGAGAGAGTAATCTCTGCCAAGAAAAGAAAACATGCATGTGGGCTCTAAACATGGATCATTATTCAAGACAGAAACTATATCAGCAAGACTTGTATATCAGTTAATCTACAGGGGTTTGGATTGAGCCAGGGCTGTGATTTTCCTTATACACACACCTAATACTATAGGTGTGTACAAGGTGTGTTATGCCAGGGCCTGTGTGGTATATACTAACCATTTATGTTTGTATTTCATTGTTTGTGTATACAATTTAAAACATGTAATGGCTCTGGTAGTGTAGAATTATGTAGCATACCTATTTTCATCTTTGCTATATTCTTTCTCACCCTCCCTCTTTACTCCTCCATGTCAACAGTTGCCATGGAAACCATTTTGCTCTTCCTCTCCTCTCTCCTGGTGTGTGTGGCTGGTAAGTGTCCCCCTTAAACACACTCGTTCATGCATGAAAAACATGCACACATGCATACAGCACTTGTACACAGGGGGGCAGTGTCGGGGCAGGCAGTGATGTCATATGGAGGCTCTCACTGGGTGTGGGCTCAGAGCAAAACATCAATTTTACTACTTAGAGCTTGATGTGTGGGCTTCATAGACTGGTGAGTAACGGTGAGTGTGTCAGGTCTGTTTGTAGTGTATGATGAAATGTAAGACATGGAAACAATGGTTCACCCGGGCCACATGACACTGTGTTATGAAGTGTTTTTGTGACGCATAGAGAGTCTATGTCATGGTAAAAAAGATAGATAAACATCTACATTGACAGATAAATTGAGATACTTGAATTCATGTCTTGTCTTATTTCTGTGTTTCAACCTTCTCCCCTCTCCTTTCACCCTCTTACTTAAACTACTTCCCAACTCTGTGGCCTCTCAGCTGTAACAAACCAGAGTGCACAGGGTGAGTACTGTGGATGTTTTCTCTAATGGGGTCACACCTTAGTTCTAACCGCCTTATAGATGGCTCTGTTGGTTTCCAGATCAAATCAGACTCTTAAGGATTGGCCCCATGAGCAGAAGAGGATGATGGATTATGTCCAGACTAAACTGTACATGGACAAGGAATAGATTTATATGAAGTGAAACCAGTGCTGCAGAAATTATAATAATTTATTGTGGTAAAAAAGGGGGGTTATATATCTGTATAAATACATAAAAAATTAAAATACATAGAATGAAAACATGGATTTTTTAAAATGGCATTCAGACAAAATCATCAATACTTGATTATTGTGCATAAATGTAAAAAATCTTACTGTCGACAACATCTCCACATTGGCACCTACAAAATAAAGTAAAGGGAAAATGACCCATACAATATGGTTTAACTACACTCAAGATTCAATTTAGATCACTTAAGTTTATTTTCCTCACAGTTAGGGTGAATGAAAGACCTTTCTGAGGTGCATATGCCTTTAAAATTGACTTTCTATTTTCTTGCCTTCTTCTGATTGTGTTGAATAACTCTAGGTGTGTCTCCTAATCATTTCATAGATGAAACGAAGAAAGAGGAAAACCCGTTTATATATGGTAAGTGTAGTTTGGTTTAGTAAATCTTGTTCTGCAGAAGATTGTTAAAATGTAGCAACAGTGTCTATAATTATGTTGCATATTAGGTACATTGATTCAATTCTTCTCTTGCTGCTGTGTGTCCTCCTGACGTAAAATATCTCTACAGATTACGAAAGCCTGAGGATTGGGGGATTGGCTTTGGCTGTGGTTCTGTTCACCCTGGGTATTCTCCTCATCCTCAGTAAGTCCCGCTGTCTCAGTATGTTTGGCTTGTGTATCATTTTATTATGAATTTATGTTATCAGATAAAAACAAGTGTGACCATCATATTTAATGTATTAATGAATAGTCATATATTTTCCACACTCTGTGGAGAGCCACACCATTTCATTATCTGGTAACAGTGAACAAGGACCACATTTGTTTTTAGGTCGACGATGCCGCTGCAGCATTAACAAGAAGTCCAGGTATGTCAGTGTCCTTCTCTGGTTAAAAATAAACACTAGGTTGTGAAAGTGCTTTTCTTGTCATACTACATTATTTGGTTATTTTAAGAACCTGTGGATTCTCTCCTCAGTGCCCCCGGAGATGAGGAACAACAGGAGGAGAACCTGATTGTCTCAAAGGGTAAGATGCACATTTTACCTCTCTGTCAGCTGCTCTCACCTCTGGATCACCCTCTGACATACATCCACAAATGGTTCGTGCAAAGGAGGTTGTACATGTCTCATGTATACACTTTAGAATACTGGACTTTCTCCTTACTATCATATATATCACATTTTCATTTTATACTCTTAAACTGTTTTCAGATTAAATGAAGCATAGACATTAAGCTTTTTGAACTGTAAGGTGATAAATTGACAAACTATGGCCATCAATGGTGTATTTGGAGTTTACATTGAAGCCATCAGCTATATTCGGATTAGGAGATTCAGGTTTTTTGGTGTTGCCGGCAATAAAGAACACCATAATATTTGTCTGTCGCCTATTTTCTATTTTCATATGCATTAGTGTTTATAGAGAGGTGTAGTTTAATTCACTTGGGTTATTGCATTTCAGGATATTCAAACATTAATGATGTCACAATGTCTAACCTCTTGAATAAAAACTGATCATTTCTACACCTCTTTGTTTGCCCTCCATATTATATTCCTTGAGTTAGATCAGACCACCATTTATTCTTTCATGGGATAGCTCGTGTTGGCACAAGGGCTAGTGTAACACAAGTGTCAAAATAGAATAGTACAGGAGAATACAGTGAGGTAGCGAAAGCCTATTGCTCAAAAGAATTGTGTAAACGTCATGTTAATCCCTTGACATATTTAGAGATTTTAATCAAGGAATAAGACCATTTTTCTGCCTGTGTCTTACAGGGTAGGCGATGCAATAATAGGCTTTATTGTAGTGACATTTTTAAAGTATATTGTATATTTTTTTGCCAGTGCAATGCTTGGTTTTGAAACATATCTTTAGAACCGAGGAGCAGAGATATGAAAAAAAAATATGTCAGTGAAATACCTTATAATTGTACTCATGATAACCACTTGCTTAAATTTAGGTTAAAGAAAATCTACCTTACTACAGAGGAAATGATTGTAAGTTGTGTTCTGACTAAAAGGCTCCTCTTTGGCATCTTTCAGTTGCAGCTGCCGCCAAAGAGACTCCAGCAGAGAACTGATCGAACTACACTGGACGAACCTGCCTTCTGATGTGATGATCTATTTATTTGACATAAAGCAACAGTAAATACATGGATTATTATTATAATGGGAATGGGAATGAGGTATACATTTATAGGTGTAATATATATATATATTAATATCACCTGTTGTGCTCTGTTCAGTTGTGCCAGTCCCTCAGTGCTCTTGTTTGTTTCTGTGCCTTTGTGTGACAGTCTTACACTGTGTCGTCTTAGCTGATAGCACCTTTGACGCAAGATTGACTTTGAAGAATTTTTAATGTTGTGAGGTCTGTTGTTCTATGTTTTAATCTATTGCCTTAGGTTTTAGGACTTGTCTGTTGTCAACATTGTCAATTCAGCATCACTTGGCAGCCATTTTGTTCTGAGGTTTCTTTTAAAGAAAATGCACAGTGAAAATCCAGGGGGAAATTATTCAAGTTAAAAAACATCTTTGGCAACTGATTTGCTACCAGTAAAGTACAGCTAATGTTAGTATTTAGCCACTTCACTTCCAAGCTAATTTTACAGCAGGCTAAGAAGTAGCTAAATCTAAGATGAGCTTTTTGATTTTGTCACAAAATGCAAAAGGAAAGGCAAAATAAGTGATAGATATTTTTGAAGTGAGGTTGTATGAGGTAGGCTACTTGTCAATAGTTGGCATATTAGCCATCGGGGATGTGGGTCAGCCCCTCTGAAAACGGCAGGAGTGCAGGCATGGAAGCTAGGCTATACATTGAAGGACATGGTTATATTTGCACCACTTAATGTTGCTAATTTTTATAACAACGGAGCCACTAAATAACATTGGGTAAATGCACGCTATTTTAAAAAAGTGCACTGATCAGCTGTTTGGTTCTGCTGGCTTTTTAACGGACAACAAATACATCCAAACTAAAAAAATGGGTTTTGATTATACTGATACACTATTTACTATTGATACATTAGAATACTTTTATGGACCGTAGCAAACAGAGGAAAAGTGTACACAGATAGAGACTCAACAGAGACTCAACCAGTTTGTCGATATGAAATTTTGATGAGTTCCAACTGCCATAAAACACCAAAGAAGAAGAAGTATTGATAATACCAAGCGGCAACCTCTGATGTTGAGAAATGAAGCTGATGCGTCAATGCAAAATCCTGGAGTACTGTGAGTGTCAATCAGCTTGAGGCTGGCAGCAGGAGCACCCAACAAACATAACATACACAGGATATGCAGTCAAAACTGCCTCCGCTTCATGTCTCTTTAGGTTGACTGAAAGTTTGGTTGAGACAGCATTTCCAGCATGGCAACCACCATCGATGGGCGTAGCCCATGAGTTAATAAATTAGTTGGTTTCAGCTATTTTCCATTTACGGGTCAACAACAGTGGTTAGTTATGGTCCCTCCATTTTTTTTTTTTTACTGAAACTTGCCCTTATGGTGCTGATCACATTAAAATGAAAAAGACTTGTCAGATTCCCTACCTGTGTACTTGGAATAAAGCAGTTTGACAATATGACAGCATTTCAGCTTCACACCCTGTTTCTTATGTCAAAGGAGAAGGGCTGTGAATATGGTGACTTTTCTAATTTGAACTAAAACCAATATGTGTAAGCTTCTATGTATCAGTATTTAAAGGCTACCTGTACAAATTGTTTACAGATCAGATATACAGTTAATTACCATCCAATGGGGTCCATGTTTGAATGTTTTAGTGTTGTTTTGCTGTGTGTCCGTTGGCACATGGTTAAATACAGTATATACTGTATAATACTCTACATGTTTAAAGGGATCAGCCAAAGACAATCTGAGCTGCCACAGCTCTCTGACTGGGCACAAGAACAAGCTCCTCCACAACAATGTTTCCCTTTATAGTGGAGGAAGCTGCTGCATCAGCTGTCTCACTGCCTCCTTCTCTGCACAGAAACGTAACTGCTCCGTCACTGGCACCACAGCAAGCTCACTAGGTCTGAAAATCAATGAAACCTGGGATCATTTCTCTACTCTGTTTACATGTGTTTTAATTATGTAACTGCTAATGTTATGATGCTTTGAATGGCCATGGGTGCTATTCATATCTAAAGAAATAATAACTAAGTTTAAAAGAAATGCAACTTTGAATATATGTGCAAAATTACATTATTAAAAGCCTAATGTAAACCAAACCATAAGGAGAGTGAGAAAAGGAAGATGGCTGAGCAGGTAAATGCAATGTTCATTCTACGCATGAGGTAATGTGAAGCAACATGTTGTGCTTTTTGCATAAATAAAGTCTGACCACATAATAATGTGTTGTTGTTTCAATTTCTTTGTAGATTTAGTTAATTAGCATCATGACCTTTCTGATGCAGTAGGTTACTTGTAATGTTAATATATATTTAATGTCAGTCAAGGTTACAAGCTACTGTTGCTACTTGAAGCAATGAAAAGGAAAAAAGTCTTCCATGCCAGCAGAGCCAGTGATTTGCCACTCATTGTGCAATGACTCCAAAGGTTGTCTGATGTACTTTTTATTGTACAAACTTTTATTATCCTGTAAAAATGTAACAAAGCTATCAGAGAGAGAGAGAGAGAGAGAGAGAGAGAGAGAGAGAGAGAGAGAGAGAGAGAGAGAGAGAGAGTGTGTGTGTGTGTGTGTGTGTGTGTGTGTGTGTGTGTGTGTGTGTGTGTGTGTGTGTGTGTGTGGTGGATCTGTGGGTTGGGAGTTTTGTCTGCACCTGCCCATAATACAGTCCATGCCACACACACACACACACAAAGGCCTACTCACCTGGACAGAGGTAACGCAGAGGCTTCAGCAGTTTTTGGTAAGTAGTTACTTTCTTGCCATAACTAATTAACCACACTATGTGCAGATCTTGTAAACAACAGAAAATGAATACGTCTGCACAACAGAAGCTGCTTAAATTCACATTTAATGGGAATTATCACCACATAACGTTTCATGCCCTCGCACCTCATCATATCTGATGAGACAGACTGCATTTGGTGATAATTCCTATTAAATGTGAATTGGCACAGTTTCCTCTCTCTTTTTTTGTCCAGCAGCCTGTAATCAAATTTTCTGATGAGCGACAATGTAACAACAATGTAACAATGTAACTTAATGTTTAATAGACGTGAGTTGAAGTCTAGAATTTTTATTTCTACGTTGAATTTATGACAGATGAAACAAAATACAATCCTTGAGAAACTAAGTGAATGTATTAATTAGTCAGTTAATAGTCAATGAGTCTTTAACAAGACAAAAATAGAATGCTTCAATTGGGTTCTCATTGTTGTTATATTTTCCCCCGTCTGAGATCACAAAGATGCATTGATCGGCTTCATTGGCATTGGGTATGGATCTGCCAAATGATTGGGTATTAAATCTGCATTACTCGACAAGTGTCATCTCAGATTCTCTTCCTTTGTCCATGTATAACCTCTATCAAGTTGTGCAAGGTTCAAGGTTAATGAATATTGGATCTGTAATATATTAATGAGTAACTGTCCGGTATGTCTTTTTGCTCAGTACAGTGCAGTGAAAGGCCCAGACCACATAACCAATAAAAGCACTGAAGTCGACAATTCACAGAGGCATGCTTGAACAAAATGGAGACAAGGGGGGAAATTTTTAGTCTGTTAATCTGTGCAAGTTAATGATTAGAGGTCAGGAGATGTAGATCAAACAAATAGCTTGTGAATGTATGTGTGTGTGTGTGTGTGTGTGTGTGTGTGTGTGTGTGTGTGTGTGTGTGTGTGTGTGTGTGTGTGTGTGTGTGTGTGTGTGTGCATGTGTAAAAGACAGAGAGAGAGAAAGTGTGGGGGATCAATAACACCATTAGCCTTTTCAAGTTCTCAGTGAAGATCAAGGCAATCGCTTAGCTCTTAGTCTGTCGTAGGGAAGCCGATAAGGCAATTTGTCAAGACATACAGAGTTTCCGAGCCTTTCCACGACCTCTCATCTAAAGTGAATAAGCTGATTTAAATGAGTCTTTACACATTTCTAACCTAATTAAAATGGACAGAGCTGAAACCAAATCCACAGAAATCCTCCTCCCTGTCAACAATGGTTTTCAGACACATAACCTGAGGTTGAATCTGGGGGAAAACAGAACAAGACACACTTGGTTGAATTATTAAAAACCGCAGACATGCATGGATAACCAGCTGGCCTTTTTTGTTTGCTTTATGCCCCTCCAGTTTTGTCAGCTGAACACACAGACGAGACATCATGTCTTCTAAAGGTGAGTTACACAGCCGTTGACCTAATGATTATCCATAACCGAGCCTTGTGAGTGTGCCACTTAAACATGACACCATTTTAGTTTTGTAATATTTGCAAGGTCATAGCTCCTCTTGTTTTTTTGTTTTTTTTAATTCTGAGTCAGCATCTCTAACAGCAATGTATGAATGATGTACCTGTGAAACACAAAGATGACTATTAACTGCTTTTATAAAGTGGCATAAACATAAGTATGCTGGTCAATGGTGAACAACTACTGTAGTACAAACAAGTATAGCAAACCTTTACTTGAGTGAATGAAATACTCAACTAAGTTAGTAAAGGATGTGGCCTTAGAGTTGTTAATACTGATAAAACTGAAATGACCCTGGCAGTGTTTCACGTTTTAGATGGTTGATATCGGTATGCATTTATTTTGCAGCTGTAGATATGAAACATATCTTCATACAGTGATGGGTAGTTTTATCTATTGAGGAATAATATGAGATTTATGTATTATATTACCATGGTCTTGTAAGGTATGTATTTAAATTTAAAAAAACAAACTCATTTTTTATGAGCTCAGGAAACAGTCACGTTGCATATTTTGTTGTGCATTTTTTTGGAGAATGTAGTTAAGGGAAGAAGAACATTTTTCTGAATGCTTACAGGAACCCTTTTCTTATTTACTTCTTGAGAACCAATTCAAATTCAACATAAAGTAGTTTAACATTTAAAGTTGCATGAAATTCATGTACTTATATCTCAGATTTGGTGCCTTAGCTGATCCTCTTCTCACATTTCAACCGACTGCTACAGCTAATCATGTTCACATTTTAAGTACGGCTATTGTTAGTGATACAGTATACATGTGGCTGTTTTTTATGTACAATTCAGGGTGCAAAAAAGTACATACTTAAATGAACGATTTTATTAGCTTGAATCAGGTTTCTATAGAACTACTTCATGTTCTATACTGGTTTCTACCCATGTCTAATTCCCATCTGTCTCCAGGTGCAGACTTTGTTGACCCTGATGCTGATTTTGTATACGGTAAGTGATTGCAACTTTGTTAGGTTGAAGACATTTTAATATTAAAGCTAAGCTTTGCAAGTATGAAATGAAGGGAGTTTCTGATAGCTCATGGAGATGTAAAATGGGCAGATAAAGTGAGGATTAGTAGAGGTTTAGGGAAATAAATAAGCAGAATTAAAGGAGTTCTTTTGTTGGGAGACATATTGAAAATATAGACAGATGGCAAAAAAGTGATAAAATTAGAAAAAAGGATGCTGCATTAATAGTTACAGTATTGATAACAGTGATTATGTGATGCCAATATCTTGTGTAGACTATCACACACTTCGTGTTGGAGGTCTGGTGTTTGCCGGGGTTATCGTGTTCCTCTCAATCATCCTGTTGGCAGGTAAGTCAACAACTGCAGCCCTTGGGTGTGTGTTTGTGATTGGGTTCAAGATTCTATCAGACAGTATGCTGTTTGAAAGACTGACTGATTGCACACAAAAGTGCCTCTAAAACCATTTTCAGTAAAAGGTCTGAAATTAATCTCTCGCCTCCATCAGGACTGTAATCACAGCGGCTTACAATTCTTCTTTTATAATCACTCATTTTTCTCTCTCTCACTCATTTTTCTCTGAAGGCAACAAGCTCACCAACTGTGGAAAATCCAAGGTAAGGGAGATGATAGCAACCAGCCAAAATGGCCATACAGTGACATCTGTTGGCCATACATGATAATAAAAAAAATCGAAAAGCTCAAAGATTTAACCTCTGCATGTTTGCAGTTGGCAACGTAACATTGTATTCCAAAAAGCTGATGTTAAATTGAGATCAAATTTAAAGCTGTTTATCAACATAATATCAAGCTAAACCTATTGTTTCATTTTCTACAGCCGAGGCATGTTGAGGAGGAGTAAAATGAAAAAGAAGCCAGCCAAGAACAGTGGGAGAGTGCTGCAATGTGCATAAATGCTTTAAAACTCTATATGTGTAAGGATGTAAGCCTTTTGTATTAATAAAGTGTTTCTAACCCTGTTGCTTTTATTTTTGTTTAACATCATGGCATGAGGAACCTGACTTTTTTTTTTAAAGGGCTTTATCCTTTTGTTTTTTCTGTTCCTGTAGGCCTACAGTAAGTGGTCAAGTCAGTGGTGAAAGATAGTAATTAGTATATGATTACTCAAATCAGAAGTCACCACCAAAAGAGCTCATCACATCTCCGACTGACACAACAAGTGCTCCTGTTTGGGAAGGACACGCCCCACTTTAGATGCAACCGCCTCCATTCAGGATTTATTTCCCTCTTCCCCTTTACGTGTCTTTTCACAATGTTTCTGCTTCCGTCTTGTGGACTTTGTTGTGTAGGCCTACTATTTGAATGGTTTAACATCACAGTCTTAGCTTTGATATTTGCTAAAAGTTGCATGTTTTGTTGTCTTAGTACAGAGCCAAATCTTGAATAATAGTTAAAAGTGCAATCCTGCTACATTTGTCTGACTAACACATTACTTAGGTTCGATTCCCATAAGATATATTTCTACTATTTTTGCTGGATTGATTCTGTAGGCTACCATATCACTTTCAGACTTTTAATTCAATTGTGTGCTTCGGATAGGCAAGATATAGTTTCTGTACACTTTTTAACTTTTGTAAACATTTTTAGCACACAAAAGATGGAAAACATCTTGAAAATGATGTTAGTGAGTTGGCTTTAAGTAACCTATGCTGGACTTTTGGAAAACAAAAAGCGACCACAGGAAGGCGCCATAACACCGCTTTCACCACCAGAAGAAGAACTTCATTGGCTGTCATTCTCTAGTTGAAGAAGAGAAACACAAACACGGAAGATCTACCGTGAGCTATTTACCTAAAGGTAAAACACAATAACTTCTGACTTAAAGTTTTGATGAAAAGTCAAGGACTACATCGGGAGCATCTGGTGAGAGCACAATATGGCAACTATAAACAAACGCAAAAAACTGTTGTACAACAACTGTAAAAACAACAACAGCAGCAGCAAAACAACAATAACAACGTGGAGTTGCACGGTAGAAGTTACATTGTTGCATTTCTCTGTTTTAGTTGGCTCAATGGGCTTTGGTTACTTCTACTTCACCGCTCATCGCTTGTTTAAACCGCACTTCGTGTTTTTAGAGAATCGGGCGTGCAGTGGCATCATAAACTGCTGTGTTTTCTGTGTTGCAGACGAGATGACAAAGCGCATTAATCATACCGCTAGAGAAAGTGCGCATGATTAATTATCCCCGAATAAATAAGCCGTTACAGGCAGAGACACGAGCTGTCATCTGGGTGAGTCCCAAGGACCCCCTACTCTCTCTCTCTCTCTCTCTCTCTCTCTCTCTCTCTCTCTCTCTCTCTCTCTCTCTCTCTCTCTCTCTCATCCAGTCGCTTGAAACTGTGGAAAAATGGAGAGCCGATGTGAAGCAGGTGAAAAAAAAAAACAGGCGGTTTCACCAGTTGGGACCCTCAGGGCTCAGCTTCGGTCAGCTGCTTTCCATGGGGGCTTAAGTTGATGTAAGCATGATTAGTCATATCACACAGTTCACAAGAGCAGATAACATCACACACTCACTGACATAAACACAAATTTGCGCCTAGAGCTGGACAGGTGTGAGAGGGCTAGTCCATTTCTGTTCCCATGGGTATTTGTTGTGACTTAGGAAAGAACTTGTTAAGTGAATGAAAACACATTTTCTTACACGTATTGGTCTGACACAACTTTTTACATTAAAAACAAAACATCGGAGAAGCAATGTGATAAGCTGATGGTAAAGATGAAGAGAATCAGTGGAAGAAAGAGACAAGCAGACAAAAACAAACAAATAGGCTCGCACAGACTTGTAGCAATGCTGTTAAGAATTTTTCAGTCATAATTAATACAAGGCTGCATGGTAATATCCTGTAGGTTAATTTGAACTTGTTTATATCGTTGTCAAAATGTAAGTTTTCAACAGACCTCATTAAATTCCTGAGCTACACCCAAACCAACTGAACTTTATTCCCCCTCCAGATGTTTTCAGCTGCCCAAACGTGTGTATGGCTGGAGGACCATGAGCCTTATGGGTACTGATGGAGGTATTCATCTTTTAATACAGGTGAGAAATGTATAGTTTCATTTTAAATGTATAACTACCAGGCATGGTAATCACAATAATAATTATTTTTTGGATTATTTACAGCACCTGGTTTGACTTGACTTATTATGTCATGTTATGTGCTGTGGCACTGTGGAAGCTGTAGTATCAGTAGATACCTCACAAGTAGTTCTCGTTGGTAGAGTTCTCCTTTCATTGGGGTTGTTCATTGTCAAAAATACAATGACAAAGACAAGATTTTATCTTTATTAACTGGTTTGATCTTGATTGGCCTGGTCCCTTCTTGGTGAAAGAACTATTTGTCACAATCAACAGACCAACAAGTGTGGTAAAGCGATCGGATCAAAGCACAGAGGGTCAGGAAAGTCTGCCCTCGGCTCTGCTCTGAAACATCCTCTTTCTTTCTTTCTTTCTTTCTTTCTTTCTTTCTTTCTTTTGACGATTTGATGATTATGCCATATCATCAGTTGCGGTGCAGTTTCCAATTTTATTTTAAGAAAATTAACAGGTAAAGGTTGTAATGTTAACTGTCACAGTATAGTTTTTCAGGGTCAGAAAAAAATCATTTTTTCTTTCCATTAATTATGAAAAATCTGCATGTCAAACCTGTTGCTTTGTCAATTATTGGACTAAAACTGTGAAATGTGCCTGCAGCCTGATGCACTAAAAACTTAGCAAAGTCTTCTTATTGAATTCACCAGTGTGAGATCCATCCTATGATAACATCTTCAAATGTGACCACTGGGTGTCACTAGATATCGCTGATCAATATCTCCAAACAAGCCACCAGGATCAACTGACTCTGTCTTTCATATATTTACATTTGAATTAGAAATGTGAATCCTTTACTGAGCTGTTCACACATCACTGTACTGGTTATGGAGCACAGTCAAAGTCAGAAAGTCTGTTTGTGTGTCACCCACTGTGGAGCGAAAACATCGGGTCTTTGGGTTGGTCCCATAGAGGACGCCTCCAGCAGCAGCCATCTTGAAAGTGTTGGTATTGCCCTGGCACGGTTTGTTTCTGTCTGCCGGCATTCTGTCTGCCTCCGAATCACATTGCTGCCCATCTCCAAATTCTGTTTTTCAATGTTGCCGTCTTTCTGCACCATCTCACTTTCCTACCTCATGCAAATAGTCTCATTTGCAAACGTGGAAAAAAGAGAAAGGGCGGGTGAAAGAGAGAGAGATGGAGAGATGAACCTCCAGCTGAAGAAGGTGCCCCCTACACACACACACACACACACACACACACACACACACACACACACACACTGCTCTGCCCCCACACCCCATCCTCTCGTTATCCTCCCTGGCTCATTTGAATAAATTAGCACCCCTTGATGTCTCGTGCACACGCACGTACTCCCCTGCAAAAACCCACATTTACGCAAGCACGTACGCATTCAAACACACACACACACACACGCTCTCAAATATGTGCTTCTTCTGTTGGGTAGGAAAGCAGCAAGGAATATATGTTTTGCTTTGCTTTGCTACATGTACAACACATGCTCTCTGATGCGCTAATATACTCACACATCTGGCCCAATAATCATGCATGTCTACTCAAAGGCAAACACACTCGATTGGTCAGCGGCTTTCTGTAAAATGTACTGCAGCACAGTGATGTGTGATTCATATTAGCCTTATGTGGAGGCTCACTCAAACGGCACCAAGAAGAGCGAGTTAGGCGGACATGTTGGGGGAATTCTGCTGCACATTTAGGGACAACACCAAATAGTAGTTTTAAAGGGTTTACAAAGATGTTTCCCCTTAATTTAACCTGTTGTAGAGATACAAGTCTGACTTCAACCAAAGCCTGTCACTGTCATCACTTTTACCACATCTGGCTCCACAGTCTGACCTTGAGCAGATCTCAGCAATAGCACATTTTGCCCTTTCCCTCGTCTAATTTTGACCTTGCTGCAGCTTCATTGGGCTTGGGGGAGTGCATTAATACCAGATACATTAACAGCAATATGATCCTAGCATGTAGTCAGGGCCTGAGGCAAGCTTTGATTGTCTGAGCATTAACATTAACATCCATATTAACTTCTCTGCCTCATCACTCTCTCTCTCTCTCTCTCTCTCTCTCTCTCTCTCTCTCTCTCTCTCTCTCTCTCTCTCTCTCCACACTCCCTTCCTCAGCCAACACACTCTACCTCTCCTCGTTTCCTATCTCCTTCCCTATCTCCAGGCAACGACTGAGCTAAGTGATGGAGCTGAGTCGCGTGATGCTATTTCTTTCTTCTTCTTTTTAAGTGGCTGTCTGTCCTGGGTCCCCTCCTGTCCTCAGTGACAGTGGCTTGAGCTGTGTGTGAGCTGCTCGCCTTTTCTGCATCTGGCCCTGCCTCAGCCCCTGTCAGCACCCATGATGATCACTGGCTGACAAACAGTCCAACCTGCTTGGTGCTGTCAGGCTGACTCACATCAGACTCTTAACCAGCTTTCCATGTTGCCTTTTGATGTCCTGATGGAGACCTCATGTGTTCCTGTTCAGGGCTGCTTCATGGGTGTAGCTTGGTTTAAGTTTATACTTGAAAGAGAGAAAGAGAGAGATAAGTTAATTTGGATGTTAATGCTCAGACAATCAAAGCTTGTCTCAGGCCCTGATTACATGCTAGGATCATAGATCTACTATAAATACACTGCCCCAATCTCAGATCTCTACACCTGACATACAATCTCTTCAAAAGAACAAACCTTTTTGACCAGGATTTTTTTCTTCTTAGAAAGTGCATAAACTTAAAAAAAAAAAAAAACGTGTTCAAAGTTCACATCCGGATGCAAGGAATGTGCCTCTGTCCTCCATGGTGTCTTTCGGTCTATTTGAGAGACAATGAGTGTGCGTGTGCGTGTGTGCGTGTGTGTGTGTGTGTGTGTGTGTGTGTGTGTTCACCTGTTACATAATAAGAAAGTGGAGGCAGAGTGTGCTGCCTCGTCTGCCACACTACAGCGGCTCTTCAGTGGGAGGGAGAGAGGCCACAGCTAGCCTTAGTTCCATTCCACAGAACCAGGACTTCTTAGAGAGAGAGAGAGAGAGAGAGAAGGAGAGAGATTTTGATGTGAAACTGTTAAACAACAATCATCTGGTGTGTGATCATTTTAGTGTTTTTTATTTAGCCGTATAAAGTGAATGCCAGCGGAGGGAAAAGCAGTTCATTTCAAGTGACGCTTATTTAAATGAGTTAAATACGTTTGTTTTTACTTCATGAAATAGTGAAATATAGGGTCTACCAGTGCAAGCAGCTAGCACTGCATCAGGTGTGGCTTTAACATCCATTCAGGTTGTGGGCTGCAAAAATGTAAAACAGGATTATGTGACCTCAGAGCTTAAAGGCTGCTAAGAATTTATAAAGTCCTGTTTGTTTTGTAATTTATAGTTTACATGTCGATAGTTTGATTGAACTTTGTATTCCATATGTACACCAATATTGGTTTTATCTAATAAGTGTGATAGTTAGGCAAGTCTGTAAGCGCAGGATTTTTCCTCCTTGCTTGCACATGAGAGAGAGAGAGAGAGAGAGAGAGAGAGAGAGAGAGAGAGAGAGAGAGAGAGAGAGAGAGAGAGAGAGAGAGAGAGAGAGAGAGAGAGAGAGATAGAGAGAGGAGAGAGAGAGGAGAGAGAGAGGAGAGAGAGAGAGAGAGAGAGTCAAAGGGCATGAATTACTGATCGAATGTATTGATCAAATCGATTACAGCATTAGCCCGATATACTCCTTTTTAATTAAAACTGATTGTAGCTAATTCCCCGGAGCAGTTTTGATATTAAACATATTCAGTCAAAGCAATGTGGGTTGAGTGACACTAAGGTGCGCAGCGCAGAGTACGTCCCCACTCCTCCATTGAATGAAACGGAGGCTGCAGCTTCTACGCGCTCTACCGCGTGCACCTCCTCACCTGGAGATCGGGCTCCAAAAAGCCGAGCACTTTCTTTCCAAACTTTACAAAAGGCGCTCTCTGTAGGTTTGGAGGTCACTTTCGCTTGTGTTGCGCAACACTGTTGAGACAATGGCAACAGAGTTATGGAAATCCTTGAGTTGATTTGCATGGAAGATACGTGCAGAGATTTCCCTGCAGTGGCTGTTTTTTTTTTTTTTTTAACTTTCTCTTGTCACAAAATTTAAATGACTTTTAAGAGCTAGAAAAGGCGATCCAGTGCGCGTAAAACAGAGGTCCTGGTTGTTTCCGCTTTGTCCCCCCATTAGTGCGTACAGCTAACCTCTCCATCACGGCGCATCATTAGGACACCGGGGGTGGGGCGACGGCAGCCTGTCCCGGTAAGGGGAGGAGAGAAGAGGGAGCAGAGGCGGTACTTTCACCGCGGCTCGTTTCTCGGCGCCGGAGAGTGTGGGACCAGGGCTGGAGAGAGACTGCCGGGGAGCATCAGCAGAACCAGTCCAGCACGGAGCCTAGCCTGGCCGACCGCTGCGCCGTGCACTCTTCTCGGGGGGGCTGCACACCATTCCTGTGAAATATTACTGCTTTTAATGGCATGTGGCTTGTAACTTTACTTCTGCTGTATTCTTTGCAAGAAGGTAAGGTTGAGATGTGTTTCCTCACTTATCTGCATGCTGCCTCTACTGTGCGATGATGCTTAAGTTGGCTGTGCGTAATAATACGATTATTAGGTTTAGACATGCTGTTGAGCGAAATTGGTTGAATTTTCATCGAAGGCAGAGATGTCAAATCAAACTAAATAATCTTTGCAGGAACTTTTTCTGAATGTTTTGTGAGGATGCTTTTATGAACAGGGTGCCTTTTTCCCCCTGCACGAGAGCTCGAATTGCTCTTACGTCCTCAATGTCTCAATGATTAGCTGATTATGTGATTAAAAATCTTTCCAAAAAAAAAAAAAAAGCTGAATGTTACCTTAATCACTGTTAACGTTGTTTGGATGAGGAGTTAGAAACCCATACTTGTGTGAAAAGTGCAAATGAAAAAGGAATTAGCATTTTTGCATAATGAATACATGGAGGTGTCGTGAATATGGAGGCTGTTGAATAGAAGGAGAGGCTGATAAGGATCTGCAGGCGCGCGCACGGATAGACGGGCGACCTCGAGCGCCGATGCTGACAGCTGTAGGCTGTAGGTTTACTCGCAAAAGTCCAAGAGGGCAGAGGAGTTTAATGTATTTGCTGACTTTTTTGTGCAGTTTCCCAACACAAATAAGATGTGTGTGTGTGTGTGTGTGTGTGTGTGTGTGTGTGTGTGTGTGTGCGAGGAGAAAAAGGGGAAGGGAGGTCTTTAAGGGTCATTTTTTTATCAGTTGTTTTGCGTGAACATGAAATAACTGCATTAACACGAGAGTGTGTGTGTTGTGTGTGTGTTCAAGAGTGCTTGCGTCTGTGTGGCAACAAGGGTCAATACATTTTATGGGAGACGTGTGAACTGATGCTTGGGGTATTGAGCGCTGGCCTTTAATTTGGCGATAATGTGCCCCAATTGGGTGTTTAAAAGACGAAGCCATATATTATTGTTTATTTTCTTTCTTTGGTAAAACGAAAGGCAGAGTGTGTGTGCGTGTAGACTCAGTTATAATCCCTGGTCTAATTACTCATCCACCATTTTCTGTGGCACCAGATTCTGCTGATTGGCTTCGCTCTAAACACTGCAGACAAAAAGGAAATTACTCTTTGTTTTAGCCTTTAAAATATAAAGTGATCTATTTTTGTTTTTTTTATGCTTTACGTAGACTTTGTTAAAACTACAAGATGTATAGAAATAGCTCCTAAAACCTTGTCTTTTACCTCATTTTCACCCATTTGCTATATGAAAGGGCGTGTATTTTAAGATGTCTGATTAAAAAGCTTGTTTTTTTCCCTCATCAAAATGATGACAACATCTTAAGAATTTGTATTTAAGTGTGGGCATTGCGCTTGGTGTATGCTCCAGGTCGCTATCATTGGCCTTGGCAGTGCCCTCTGCCAGGCTGCAGCTGCGCCTAGGATATGTGTGCTGTTTTTGTTGAATGTAATTGGATTACAGGGTCTATTTCGATTATACACACTGTACATCGCCCTGTCCCGTGACTGAATGAGAAGTGTGTGTGTGTGTGTGTAGGTGTGTGTGTGTGTGTGTGTGTGTGTGTGTGTGTGTGTGTGTGTGTGTGTGTGTGAGTGAGAGAGAAGAAGAGAGGAGGAGGGTTGGGGGCTGCAAACAGCCACTGGAGCGGAAAGAGTGCTTGAGATGGGAGAGATGTAGATAACGCAGTGGAAAACAAACTTCCATTTTCCGTTGTTTTTCAACGCCATGTTCCGCTCATTCGGCACGAAACAACTGTAGTTTATTGTCTCATGCTAGTAATGTGTGTTTTAGATACGTATGATTTTAAATAAAGTTTGTGTAAACGAGAAAATGTAGCTCTATTATCAGACATGCATATGTATTAGTACTGCGTATTTTCCTGGCTTGGCCGCGCCTGCCAGATTGGCAAACAACTCTGCTTTTTTTGTTTTATTTTAACATCGGTATGAAAAAAACAAACATTTCATATCAAACCACTGCATATTTTACGGGAATGCAATCTTAATAAGGCATTTAGTCGAGATTCATTACGTTATAGCTCACTGTTTGTTGCTTTGGTTTGGCTGCATATCAGCACACCTGCACCCATGAGCGCGGAGAGGAGGAGGAGGAGGGGGAGGAGGACAGGGATGGATAGATGGATAGATAGGAAGAGGAGGGGTAGAGGATACATTCTTCTTTGTCATGATTTGGGAGGCTGCTTGTCATTTTATGGAAATAAAATTGAGACAAAATCAGCTGAGGGCTGTGTGAGAATCTGCTTTCAGGCCTGACAGGCCATGAAAGGGGCCTGAGAAATCTAGAAAGGCGGATACAATTATATCAATACATTTTGAAATGACTTAGAAAAAAGTAGACGTCTTGTTGTGGCGCTAAATGAGATGCAATCAGTGTACATAGTTCATGCAAAAACGGCATGCAGTGATCGAGATGGACTGAGGGCTTTTAATTATTTCCTCAATTAATGTGATTCCGGTTTTATCCAGTTTCCTTCGACAGGTCCTCCTGGAACACATACTCGACATAGAATATTGACATGCGACAGTGTTGTTCCTGCAGATTTGGAAAACGTTGGCCTCCTACATTCAACCTTCACTTTGTTTGGATTCATGCAGATGTCCCTCAGTTACGTTTTCTTTATCTCAATGCTCACTGAATTTTACCCCCCCCCCCCCCCCCCCCCCCCATTGCTGTAAGATCATCAGAGTGCAGCAGTAGTTTACAGTCATTTGAAATTCCTTCACAAGAAGATAAAGAAACTCCAGCGTTGGGAGCGACCCGAGCAGCTGATCCGCGGCGTTGCAGACCTGAGGCTGTGCGTACATTTGGAACCAAAACAGATCCGGACTGGAGGAGAAGTGCTCGGAGGGGGAGCCCAGTATAATTGCGGTATGAGTCAGACTCTGGTGGTTACCAGACTACACCCGCACGATGCTCTCACTGTTGCGTCTGGATTGGAAAACCGATGCTTTAGAGGCTGAGGAAAGTAGTGGGACAACACTTAGGGGTTTTGTTTTCACTCTTTCAATCACTTTTTTTTTTACACAAGATCAGCTTAATCAGGCTTAATGTGTTAATGTTTGAGCTTTTAAAAGTCTGACATTTTACACAAAGTTCGAATTTGGTTTATTGGAGGACTAGCAAGCCCTGATTACTCGCCAAGGGGGCAAAATGAAGCCATAATTGCCCCCAAAAAATGCAACACTTGGATGTGAAAGGAGTTTCTTTTAATTCTACGTCATATCCAATGAAAGGATACGAATCCTCCCAATTTACAAGACAGATGAGACACAAGGTGTACATCTTTAGCCTATTCCATTATGTTGTATGTATATGAGACTTTTCAGACAGTTTCTATCAGTTGCGCATGTCTTTAATAACGCCCGATCTTTAAAAAATAGTTGATCAGAACTTTCACTTGCAATTTACTGTCCCTAAGGGCACATTTGTAGGAACATGTAAACGGCCTCTCTCAATTCTCCGCTCCAGGAGCCCGCTGTGCAGCGCAAACTGTCTCTTTTCTCTCGGAGAGAGGCTTCTCCTTGGCTACGTGTCACTCTCAGGTTAACTCGTCTCTCTCGTTGTGCTCCGGCGAGCAGAGCGTGTTTTTGTTGTCAGTAGTTGGCGCTCTGTGTTTGGCAAGTGAACTGTTGCAACACAAACACGTCCATCTGAGCAAGACAGCGTGTGCCACATTCAGCCTGACCTAAGCATTACTGTAAGTGTCCTGACGCGCGAACTTGTCGGTCAATTGGTGTGAGATTATAATTTCAATTAGAGTTTTGTCTTAAAAGTGCATTAAAGCAGATTTCTGAGCTTTATAAAGATAGAAAATTCTTCTTGTGCATAGGGTCGTTCTTGTTGCTTAAGGATAATAAGATTTTATAAGTGCTCGAAAGAAGATAATCCCTCACTGAGTCTATTCAATTGTCACGGACAAATCACAAAGCCAACTGATCCCAACTGACCTGCCTGAATGTTTTCTGTCTGAATGTTTACATCACCTATAGCAACAACTTGGATATCTCACAATGCTGTCACACACGTGTGGAGTTTGTCCGCTCCCTCAACAGGTTTTTACAAACAACATTGTCCGTCAACAGCGCTGCCCTCTCCCTTACGCATAGTGAAAGATTGATGGTCGTGTCTTTTATGGGGGAAAAAATAAATAAAAAATCCAATAGTCACACTTCAGAATCTCCCATCTGTCTCTTCTCTTTCTCTCCCCTGTTCTGCTCTCTATCAAACAATTTATGGCCCTGTCTCAAAGGGAACATAGGAGAAAAAACGCACATCCTCAAATCTGACACTCATGTCAACAGCAGAAATAATCCTTTTGAAGTGGGAGCAGTGAAATTTTAGACGATGGATATCCTGCTTAATACTTTACTGAGCCTGCATAAACTGAATGTATAGGAGTTGTTTACCCCCAACCCCTGTCCTGTGTATTTAAATCCCTGATATCATGCTATACTCTTTTCATTCTTTACTCCACCTGCTTGAGATTATTCCCTCTCTGACTGCTCACAATGGAGACAGACACATTGTAATGCAACCCCCATAGTGCATATCTGTAGTATAACTTGACTTTTTGTGTTGTAAACAAGCAGCATCATCTATGAAACATGATCATATCTTTTGCCATTTATGTTCAGTCATTTTTGTGTAGCATCACTGCAAATACTGTATTGCCGCTGACTCCAGTGCCCCAGCTGCTATTTGGCCTGAATGAGTTTGTGTGCTGTTATCTGTAGTGCTACACGGTTCAGCACATAGAACATATCCACTCCCTGTCATAGAGCGTATATATGCAATCTGAAATGTATTTGTGTGACTTTGTGTGTGTTTGAAGGAGAGAGGATTTATCGCCCTATTTTTCTATGCACGTGATGGTTTGAATCTCAGTGTGTGTGTGTCTGAATGAATGTAGATGAGACAGAAAAAGCTGCATTATGCATAGCGCTTCACCATAGGCAATATCCTTGCTTCTCCAGCATACATATTCATTCTCCATTTTCATATCCGCACAGTGTAAAAAAAAAAAAAGTGCACATGTGTTCGAGTGTACAAAAGACAAAAAGGAAACGCAGGCGGAAAGAAAGTCAACTTTTAAAAATAGAGAAAAAGGCTCAAAGAGGGACAAAGACAGAGCATGGTTATAGCATCTATATCTTTGTGTTTCACTTAAATCAATCAGACCTTCTTTGCACAATCACTGCATCCAGGTTTGAAGACAGGGAATCACAATACAAGTTGAGGATCAGGACTCTGATAACCATCTGAAGTTAGATGTTACCCAAATAAAAAAGCAAAAACTGGGTTATTGTGTTTCATGTGCTTAGGCTTACAGTTATTGAGTGAAAATGTATTTCATGTACGGCCTCGGTTAGATAACTTTGTTTATTTCCTCATTCATAGTCCTATTGCAGTTCGTCCATTGTAGGCAAAAAGCAGCAAATCACAGCTTTCTTTTAACCAACAGCTGCAGGGTGGAAACCTGTTATGCCTCGTGACACGATTGGAAAGTTTTCAGCCAATGATTCATCTGACTTGACTCGACTTTTCTTTCCTACTCCATTTTGTTTTTTTTAAGTCAAGCTTTAAAGAAATAGCGTCAACAGACAGGTTGCCCTCATGGCTGTGGTTGGGTTCTCCAGCTTGAGGTTGTAATCAAACTCTCAGCTGGGGTTTTCTTTATGGTCATTAACGTTTGTCTTTGCATGTGTGAGTGTATGTTTTGTAAACTCTGTAACCTGAATGTACACCACAGGACATCACCCATTAAAAAATGATAATATTAGGATGCGATAAAAAATACATGAATATACATGGGAGGATGTCTACACACTAGAGCTCAACTGATACATCAATCAGATGATATCAAAGTCTGAAATAACACTGAAATATCCATATTGATTTAATTATTTTCCTAAGTAATGTTTACTCATTATACCAAAAAAAAATAAAAATGCAAAAAAATACAAAGCATTAAACTAATACTGTTAGCAGGACGTGTGGTAGAGCATCAGAGAATACGAATGGCGGGACTAGTATTTGACACAAATTTTGAAATAATGTTTTTCAACAATGATACTGGAGCAAACCTGCACAAAATTGACATTAAAAATGATAGTTTTAATGTTATCTCTAAAACTAACCACAGTATCAGTAACCTGTAATTTCTTTCCATGTAAAAATGGTATCAGTCTTGAATATCCGATATCAATCTGACTGTAACCCCGTTTTTTTTTAATGTCAACACACAAACAAGATTGTAAATTGACTTGATTTTCGTCTTCATCCAGTAAAATCAAAGCTTATCTGATAAGCTGACCAAACACGCTTCAACACACAAGTTTTAAATGGGAAACAATCCCATACAGGCAATTCCTTTCAGTCAAAGGTGTAAAATATAAGGCATTTGAGGTAATAGTGGGTTGAACTATTGGGGGTGTATTGGATAGAAAAAGGTTAGGAACGACACTGAAGGCAATGCTATTTTGTGATAATGCATAAAGGAACGGATGACAGTGTACTGAACACACCGTCTTTGTCGTGATTTAGCGCATTCTTTAAGAGCTTTACAGCTACAATACAAAGTTCTTTCCAAAGAAATATTCTGTCTAAAAATAGACATCAGTGAGAAGCAGGTCCCTGTCACTGTTACCTCCTTATTTGCTCAGCATGGAAACACTTCCGTGTGCGTTCTTCACCCAGCCGCCCTTACACTACGTCGCTCTCCGTGGTGCTGAAAGTGCAGATCAGTCAGCCTATGAAGCAGCCTGGGAGAGCAATTGACATGGATTCCAACAGTAGGATGGATTGAACTTGACCTGAATTTGGATTTTTGAAACACAGAGGAACTGCTCCAATTTTTCCTGATGTATGCAGGAAGAACAATGACTGTGTACCTCCTCAGCGATCATATCTTGCTCTGCTGCTGGCTTAGTTTGACACAGAGAAGTGAGGCAGTCATTAAACATTAACCTCTCTAGCTTTTTTTGATCTGATCGCACACAGACACACACTCGCATACACACACTCATCCCCCTGCATCCACACACCTCTTCACCTTAGCACCTTAACCCCAAACCAGCCACCCAAGTCCTGTCTTCTCACACTCCTGCCCCACTCTCGGATCTCTGCTTTCCGCTCTGCGCACACACACACACACACACACACACACACACACACACACACACACACACACACACACACACACACACACACACACACACACACACACACACACACACACACACACACACACACACACACACACACACGGGAAGCATGCAGGAAAGTCGGATAGCAGCCTCCCACAGCAGTGTGATTACAGAGTGAATAGACTGTTTGTGTGTTAAATGTGAAAAGAGATTATGTGGGTTTAACTCCTCTGCGTCTGGCATACAAATTCCGATCGCACAACATTGCCTGTCTGCAGTGTGGCAGCAAAAGACAAGGGGGAAAGTGTGTTTATGTGATGGAGGGGGTATCTGATTAGGGAGGGGGGGAATGACGGTATGATGAAAAACTACAAAAAGAAAGACAAGTATGTAAGAAAGATAAGAGATAGGGATGCAGATCGATGCACAAAGTGGTAGATAATGTAGGAGAAAGTGAAATTCACCTCATGTCAGTTGGAGTCCTTAATCCCCATTCCCTTCATGCCATTCTATTAAATGCCATAATTTATGTCAATATTTCAACTAAACCGAACAGATATAGGAAATGGCCTTTTGTATTCACCACATAGGATTTCGAAAAGATAGCCACTGGGCTCCTGTCTCTCATTTTACAGCTACTTAGTGATGATTTCCATTGATGTAAAGGATTTGTGCAAATTAGCCTAAATGACATCTGATAGGTTCTTCATATCCACCCTCTTTTATTCCAACACAGAGAATTTCAGAGAAGGGGCTAATCCAGCCATTGTTGACACAATCCGGGAAAAGGGATTAATTAAGTATCATTGTCTGAGGAGAAACTTCTTTGGCTCTGGGGCGCAGTGTCTTCCCCTGGCTGCTAGCCAAGCTGAGCTCAGCACTTCTTTACGCTTCTCAACAACCCCCACCCCCCACAGCATACACACACACACACACACACTCGACACACACCAGAAAAAAACACAGATCTTAAAGACGCTTCGCTGTAAAGTGGAAGAGGGCGTTTGAGAGAGAGAATATATGGTGGTCTATCTCCCCCAGGTCAATTTATCTGGCAGCAGCTCTTCATCTGTGCAACAATACTGTTGTTTTACTGCTAGCTTGCTAGCCAGCTCCTCAGGCTCCCACAGATACTGAAAACTATCAACTATAGATATTAGTAATTTGAACTGGACTGTGAAGAGCAGCAGTTTGTTATCATACTCTTGTGAATACTTTGTTGTCATGAGTGGAAAGTCAACAGACATCTAGAGTTTTGTGACCCATATTCCCTTCTTTTAAGAGGCTGATTTCCTAATAGCATGTATTAACTCATGTTTATGAGGATAGTGCATTTGGGATTAGATGGATGGCTGTCTTTTCCTCACATAAGGAAATGATTGTTTGGGTAGAAGGGACCTGAATTCCTGCAAATCCAGCGTGTAAAATCTCAACAAATGGCTGTGTATGTTTTGTGTGACATCAGGGTGTATATAAAGAGCAATTTTAGAGCTCTTTTGTCTAAAAATAATTTAGCCCGATCAAACAAAAGCCTCCCTACTCAGAATAAAAATTGACAACAAAGTGGAACAAGAACTCTGTTAATAACAGCATCTTGCATTCCGATGTAAATGACAGTTTATAAAGATGTTATTTTTAATAGTTTTTCAAGTGGAATACTTGCCCTGTTGACATACATTTCCCATCAACAAATAATAGGGCATAAAGCAATGTTCGTAGCTGGTGTGCTCCTGTTGTGTTGCATCAGTTTAATCATTGCAAAAGGGCGTACCTAAATGCTTATTCAAAGAAAAGGTTTTTTTTATTTGGCAGAAGAAGATTGATTTCTTTCCATGGTCATATAAAAGAAAATATCAGTGGTGTGGAAGTCTTACACATCTTTGGGTAAGATCAGGTGTAAGACCTGTTCCTAGAGGAGGAACTGTTAACATTTATTTAAATACATCAAATCTCATTTGAGTACTTTTTTTTTTTTTGTTATTTTAAGTGAGTCATGCTCACCTTCAAATTGACAATTTTTCAGCTGTACCGAATATACATTCTGTGCCGAGAAAATTAGAAAGCACAAACATTTAAAATGGGTATTTTTTTAAATTGACTAATTAACTACTGTATGTAAGTGTACTCTATTCTGCATGGTTTACAACTGACAATATACTTTGTCCAGTGGGAATTTTTTAAAATCAAAACTTTTAACTTTTAACCGTATTTCTGTTTAGGGAAATTCAGCCATTATATTTCAGTTTCGTCAGTATTTTGCTGTTCTCATGTCCATATTTTCATTGTTAAAACTTTTTGGGGACCAGGTAGTTGGCATATTGCTTCAACTTGTATCCATAACTAATGGGTTAAAACTTATTATTCCAGCTGTTAGTCAGATAAACATTATTTCAGGTAAGAATAAGTTCTCTTTATAATGAGGAAGTACTGCATTTACACTGGGGAACACTGTATACACTGTATTCTCAGAAGTTTTAGTAGTAGTAAGAAAAGGTCAAGTGTTGATTTGTTCTCATAAGGAGAATCAGTCATGTGTTTCATTTGTTCTGCTTCTGATGATAACCAAGTCTTGTTATTCCTCTACACTGCACTGTGATGTGAGCATGCTCCCTCACCTTATTCCTGTCTACAGTCTAAAAGCTGCCTGTCCGTCTGACACTTACAGACTCACCACTGTGTCTCCCTTTCTCTCATCCTAACAGTCAACAGTGAGGATGTTGTCTCTACACGACTGTACTTTGTGAACGCCTCCCTGCAGCGGGTGACCTTCTCTAGCTCGGTGGGGGTGTCCCTGCCCTGCCCCGCAGGCGGCGCACCCCATGCCGTCCTGCGCTGGTACCTGGCTGCCGGAGACGACATTTACGACGTGCCCCACATCCGCCATGTGCATGCCAACGGCACTCTCCAGCTCTACCCCTTCTCTCCCTCCGCCTACAATAGCATCATCCATGACAACGAGTACTTCTGCACTGCTGAGAACCAGGCAGGCAAGATTCGAAGCCCCAGCATCCACGTCAAAGCAGGTGAGAGCTTGACACCTATACCTGTTTTTTTAATTTTTTTAATTTTTATTTTTATTTTTTTAAGATCTTTACATATATTGGGGTGGCTTGGTGAAAAGTTTGACCTGCGGTGTAATAGCACTGTGAGTAGTAAGCTCAAGTTCATTTAAGAATTGCTGCTGTGGCGACAACACAGAGAACTCTTCAACATCTGGTAGAGTTTGTCATTTACAATCTTTGTTTATTTATTGTTGCAATACTTTAAGTTGGTTGTTGTGTTGAAAAGGGATGTACACAGAGTTCACAGTTTAGTTTGCATCTTGGTTTGGAGGGTCATTGTTTGGTATGAGTTTGGTTCACCAGAAAAACAGAAACAAAAAGTCCCAAATGCATAACTCTACTTAGTAGCTTTGCGTGTTGTTTAGAATTACCTGCCACATGTATTACAGCCTGAACATTTAAAAAAAGTGAGGAAAACAAAATTGGATAAATCAAAAAATGCATGACAGAACTGAAAAATATTTCCAGATTTGAAAACATGAAATAAATGCTATATAAAATATAAGACCAAAAATAGGTTTTTACTAAGGGCTATTTTTTAAATATTTATTAGGACTGTCAATGTTTACATGTTAATCATGATACTAATACGGTCAGAAATGATGCATACATTTTTTTAATCGCACTGATCATGTGCTATTTTGTCCCTTTAGTTTAGGGGCACTGAAGCTAAGTCACTGCACAGACTGCAGCGTCTCCCTGTAGGCACAGTAATGGAAAATAACACCTCTGCGCCTTTGAATGTCTCATTTCACTTATAAAAAAAAAAAAAAAAGAAACTCCCAGATGGCTCAGTTGGCGAGTCAAAAGTAATATCCACATTGTGACATTTTTCATCACTTTATTACTGTTCCCTTATCATCAAGACCTGTAACAACTTCCTTTTTCTGTTGGTAAGTCAATGCTTAAAGCTTAAAAGCCTCTTTTGAAAATCTAAATCATGGAATTTCAAACATGACATTAAAAAACGTTTTAAACGCGATTAACCATTGAATTCCAGGATTTAATGTCTGATAATTGTTTGACAGCCCTGATATTTTTGGTTAAGTACGGGGTCTGGGAGGTTAATATGCATTTCTTTAAGTTATATAAAAAAGCCCTCTGAGTTGATGAAGTGTATGGTCACTGTGAGATACAGGAGGTCCATCAGTCTGTTGTTAATGTACAGCAGGTGAAACTGTTCATGCTCAGTCACTGCCATGGACTGACTTATGCCCGCACAGGATTGGACTTTGTGGCTTGACTCTGATTTATAAAATGTTTGAAGTCTTGTACATATTGGGACATGACCTTAAAAATGTCTCTAGGCTTTTGAAAAACAGTAAGGATACGTAGTTGGACAGTTGTTTTCTTTACTGTAGTGAAATTCACATCTGGGAGGTGTTTCCCAAACAACTGGTTTAAAGAACTGTCCGTTGACAGGATGAACACACAATACACACATACTCTTACACACGTATTGTGTAAAAGACTACTTGAAATTGTTTAAGAACAAGCCAGAGGTTACGATAAGTGTTTTCAAGTACTTCCCTTTTTCCTCTCCATTGTTATAACCTATCCTCACAGTTACTCACCTCTAAAAGTCGACTCCAGCAAAAACTCTCAAATACAGCCTTACCTATAATACCTGACTTATCTAAACAGATAACAATAACAATGTTCCAATTGAAGTAAAGGAGACTGAAATTTTTCTCAATATTAATTCTCTGGTATTGCTCTGGTATAAAAAACAAACTATGTCAAACTGTACCTTTGATGCGATGGATGATTGGCATTCAACACTCCAAACACCCAGAACCTTGAAAATCAACATCATCTGTTGGTAAAAGACCTACAAATGTGAAATAACTGATGATATCATTAGGGTTGGTTGTTTTTTCAAAGTTCCAAAAAATAAATAAATAAATAAAAATCAAGTACCACAGACAACATTTCATAACAGTCTTGAACACTTGAGAGTACATTAAGAACATCTGAAATGATTTCTTCCTGGTCCTCTCCAAATATTTCACTGCCTCACCTTTCTCTATAAACACATGTCTAAAAACCATCAGGAAGAATTTTACCGTGGCACATATTAAAAAGCAAAAAACATCAACAACAGCAGCAGCAGCATTTCAGCTTTAGCCAATGATCTGTAAATCTGTCCACACAGCCATCAGATTGGCATCCGAAAACAGCAACTCCTCTCAGCTGGGGGTGACATGTCTCAGAGCACAGTCATGACCCTGTGTATTTAAGTCCCCAAGAAGACACACACACAACACACACACACACACACACACACACACACACACACACACACACACACACACACACACACACACACACACACACACACACACACACACACACACACACACATTCATAGATGGTGTGTTGACCTGTATGCACTCCATGCCAAGGTCAAAGCTGAAGAGAGGTGCAGAACACACTGTTGGAAAGTGTTACTGCTCTTTCTCACTTTAAAAAACATACGCACAGACACACACTCACATTCATACTGTACACAAACATCACATGGATGTGACCCAATGTGACATGTACAAATTATATATGTATATTCTAGACCTAATTGTATGTGTATTCACATGCATTTTCTTATGCATCTTATGCAAATACCCATCCACACACACACACACACACACACACACACACACACACACACACACTTGCATGTGTGCACACCAGCCTGTGTGTAGCTCATGCCAGCAAGCCTCCTGTCTCCCAGTCTCTCCATCTGTCCATGGACTGGAGAGTCCCCGAACTACACTCGCACACACACACGATACACACATACACACACAGATACACAAAGCCATTTTCATCAAGCTGGCTCTTGGTGTTATGTTGCCAGCTCTTTGTCAGGGTGTTTGGAGAGTCAGCTTGAGACTGGAAAGATGTGGAAAAAAGAGATGAAACAAGTAGATTTTAAGGTCATGGTAATAGCTCGGCAGACATTTTGACTGTGTTGATCAGTCCTGCATGGAGAGACAATCAGCAGTTTCCTACCAAAAACATGGCAACGAACAAAATAATTCTCCAAAACTGCTGCCAGATCTCTTCTTCACACAAAGATAAGCATGTGCCCACACACACACACACACACACACACACTCACACACACACACACACACACACACATAAACAAACCCATATGGCCTGAGCTGTCCCCAGAGGGGGACAGTCCCCGCAGCATGAGAGTGACCTTCCAGCCAGCCTCAGTGTTGGGATGACCTTCCCGCCCAAATAATTACAACAATTAATCAATTAAATGCTGAGGCAACCACAACTCTGCAGCTCCATAACCAGGGCTCACATGCATGCTTGTGCACCTCATTACCTCCACATTTCCACCAATGCACACACACACAGACACACACACGCACACAACCACACACACACACACACACACACACACACACAGAAGCACACAGAAGCACAACCATGCTGTTGCCATGGGCGACAGAGGCGTGAGCGCCAGGGTGTGGCATGCCCTGTCTCAGGTGGCGCAGGAGAATAATGACAGCTGACAGCTCACAGTGTGACACCCCACTTTCCAAAAATCTGCCCCACCCCTACTCTCTCTCTCTCTCTCTCTCTCTCTCTCTCTGTCTATCTCCTTCTCTCTCTCTCTCTCTCTCTCTCTCTCTCCGTCCCTCCCTCACTTCACATCTTTTCATCTCTCTCTAACTCTCTCCCCCTTTCTCACCCTCTCATGCATGCTGATTATTTCCAATAATAGCACCAGCTTCTTTCTTTTTCCAGGTAGATATTTCTGCATTCATAGAAATCACTATGTGGGTTGATTGTTTTGCATGTGTTTTTTGCGTGGTCTTTGCAGCTCCTGTTTTCAGTTTTACATGTACCTTTACGGAGGGCCTTACTCAATGCCAATCTATTGTTCATGTTCTCAAAAACTACTTGAATAGATTTTTGTTTGCTTTAAGATACTAATTAATATTATACATCAGTTAATGACAGCAATTTATGTATAATGATAATTTTTCCAATGAAAACTATTTTTAAACTTCTGTGTCCTGAAGTGACTCCGATGCCACCTCTTCATCCTTCAGTCTCAGATGGAGGTCCTTATTGTTTTGCTAGTAAACTGCATATTGTTTGAACTTACGACTGTAAACTACTGGTTATTTCCTCTCAGTCAGCCATTGGTCTCCAACAATTTCTTTGTATGAAAATCAAGACGCACAGTTTATAATAGTAATCATTGATATATATATTTTTTTTACATTTACTGGAGATTGCGTTTTTTAAGTCTAAATTGTTTGAAAGAACAAAATAGTTATTTTTCCAATTAACTTTATAATATAATGAAAATGTTTTTACTAGCATTTCTTATGAGTTTTTTCTCTCGAAATTGTTTGCCTTAGATTGCCATTTTGGTGTAAAAATGATTCCAGGTCTGAGAAGAGAAAGGAAAAAAAGAAAACCTTTTCCCCTCCATAGTAGTTTCCTTTCTTTAACATATCTTCTATTTAATAGCAGTTAGCTAAGATATGCAACATTCAAAAATGTACAAAATACATTTCTCAATATGAGATGAATATTGCATGACCCCTTTCTTATTTAGCAAACAATCACTATTTGAATATTTTAAACGTGATATACAATGGATCTTTCATTACACTCTATTATATTTAATGATAGAAAAATAAATATCTTTCTCTAAGTTTCTATTATATATTTTACCTGTAGTGTAACATTATTTGTCCTTTCAGACTGGATTTCAGTCTTGAAATTGATTTATGATTTAACTAATCCATATTCTCCACCTACTTTTACCTATAGTGGGACAAGTAAAATGTGAACGTTAGTATTATAGGCTGCAGAAATCTGTTTCTTATCAACAAAAATATTCAATACGTTTTAAAGCCTTTTTTGTGAAGTGGATGTTTGCCCCTAATCCCAAGTTTTCTGTGTGGGTTTCTCACATTCGGTGACATCTGAGGCTTCAGAATAAAGCGTTGCATAACTTTACAGTACACAATCTGAGCAATTCTCCATTATACATTAAAAAAAATTATATGTACAAAATACATTTAGCTTTTTTTGTATACATCTACTCATTTGGAAATTATTTTCATTAACCAAGTGATTCCACGTTTTAGACACACAGCGTCAGATGCACATGTAAATTCTCCTGTACAGTTTCACACATCATATCTAAAAACTGTAGTCATTTGTTTTGATCGAGTCAGAGGTTTCATGTTTCGCACATACCTTACCTCAAAGAAACTTGATAATATAAAATGAATACACCTGTTCAATGAGCTCACCTCATCTCCCTTTTGTTCTGACTTATACACACAAACCTGTGTATGCCCGGGCCAAGGCAGCAGGTGTTTACACCCCAATCCTCCATCTGCCCTCACTAATACAGTAAGTAGGGAACCTGAACCTGGTACACAAGGACTGCCTCTCTTATCCTTTCAGCAAAGAAACCTGCATCCATTCATTTCTCCTGTGTGTCATTATTTTTATTTTCCGCTATCTCTCCTCACTCCTTCTCTGTGTTTTTGCTTCTCACTTTATGAATAAGTAAATGCAGTATTTGGTTTCCCTGTCGTTAATTATTGAAGCGACAGTGATACAAGACTTGCCTCCCAGTGCGCCCAGTGCACCAGACTCCATGTTTTAGCTCGTTCCTAGGCAACCAGGCTGCATATAGTCAGGCATCAGTAACATCCTAATGATTCTGGTGCGCATGCGATGAGGGGGAGTGCAATTTACACACAAATCAGCCTGGCTACCATTTGCATCCTGTCACAAGACATAAGAGAATGAATATTTTATCTTTTTTTCCTCTGTGTCTTTCATATCTTGGAAAAGGAATGTGTAGTTAATGTGGCCTCTTACTAAGGCCACATTAAACCTAGTTTAAACAAGGTCAGGGTTTTATATAGGGCTTGTTTGACAGATTTTTAAACATTTTTTATGGGTAGCTAATGTACGACAGGACAACAGGGTTTGGACTTGCCTGGATTTGAACGTCAGCTAATTGGATGAGGAGGACTGTCTTCATTGCACCAAACACTTACAAGCTGTCAAACTGGTTTTAAAACACTCTTTGAGAGGCTCAGTGGACATTGGGGATGTTCTCTGTTATTGACAAGAGGCAGCAGGTCAATCAGAGAGTAAATCAAAGATGGAAAGAATTAGCTTGGACACAGCAGACGAGGCCGATCAGTCGATCCTGGATATTGATCTGCAGGTAGATGGCATCAATGAGTGGCCAGCACTGTTTAAAGGAAGTATTGAATTGAAGACTTCATTGAAATGATGTGTCCTTTATATTTGTCTTGTTTACAAATGAGGCTTCAACTCACATTAGTTGGTGACCAGGTGAGAGGTGATGTGCTTCCTCAAGGTTTTCCTGTGACTATAGATATAACTCAGACACGATGACGAGTTAGCAGAACAAGACAGAATACGTCATGTTACATTTTTAAATCAATTATCTCTGTATTAATTTAAACCTTACTAAAAAATACATCAAATCATTCTTGACTCTACTTCCAAAGTAGAGAACTGCCTGAAGAGCCTCAATGATGCGTCACAGTGGACAGTGGCAGATTACCTACAGAACATTCACTCTTTGTCCGTGCGTTTTGCAGACCGCAAAGAAGACCCAACAGTCAGGTGCATCATCAGATAGAAAAACAATGACAACAATTATTTTACAACAAGATTTCTCATCACCTATGTAAAAAAAAAACAACTACAAATGTTTAGCAAATAGTACGGGTGGTAAAGATGTACTATATTCACTCTGAGTTGAGCTTCTTTGCTTCCTCACAAGTCAGGTCACAATTAAAAGATGTCAAAGTTCAGCCAATTATAGACAAATAGCGCCAAAGCGATGGACAGAATCAGACAAAGACTTGTGAGATTAAACCTCAGACTCTCAGGTGAAAGACTCCCTCCTACTTGGACAAGGACACAGGCTTTGGTTCCACTGGGTTCCAGTGACAGTGGTTCTTGGCATAAAGCATTATTAATGACCAAGGAAACTGGCCTTCAGGCTAGGCGTTAATTATATCACAGGAGAGCTAAGGGAGAGAGCAAACACGCAGGAAGGCGGGGCCACCCCCTCTGTTGTGTGTGTGTGTTTTTACATGGTTAAGACATTACTGTCTTAATTTTAAAGGGTAGAACAGCAGTGATAGATTGTAAGATTAAAATACCATAACACACTCCAAATTGCAAGCCTTAGTTGGACCCAGTCTGATTTCTGAAATTGGAACTGATTTTTAGTTTTTTTTCATTCTTGTCAGACTTACAGGAATGAGTGAGTCTCAGTCTCAAAAAGGTCCCACACAGTCCAGCTCTAGAAAGCCAGGGTCAGTGTTCATTCAGCCAAGCTAGCATGTCCTTGAACTTCCTGTCTCTCCTCCTCAGCAAAACAATCCATTAGTTTAATTTCCCTTTACTTAATTTATTTAATGAGAATGTATGCTCTGATTCAGCATTTCACATCTCTCTCTAATCGTAATGTGACGGAGTTAACTGAAGAAATAATTTGGTTAGCTACAGGCTACTGTTGTCATTATTAAGTGTGGCTAAGTCACCACCATCCTTTGCTGTACACTGGCACACATTCACATCCTGGTTCTCTGCATGCCATGTGCAGAGGGTGTGTTTCTGACGCCTGGCGCCTGCATGTGACAGGTTCATCGGCTGTGAGCAACTCTCCACTCCCGGCCGTCTCATAGCATCTGTGGCGTTTTTCTTTAAAAGGCCAAGGACCGCTCACAGTGGATCCCCTTCAACAAAGCTCCAAGTCAGTCTGCCTAAAAATCACAGGCTGACTTAAAATGTTGGGCCAAATTTCAAAACCATGGCTTTAATATAACTGAACAGAACACCAGACACTTTTTTCTCACTAGGCCAGCCCCTGATTTTAATAAGGGTTTAACAGCCAAACAGATGTCAACTGCATTGTGTCGGCATATGTAGCATGAGAGCAGTGCAAACAAAACTGCCTTAGCTGGTTGATAAACAACACACAAATTATTTGTATAGTTGATTTTTCAGTCATGTATTTTCTAAAATTGCTCTATTTGCTGCTTAAAACCTGAATTTAACAAATGGGCGCTTTCTTAATATTGTGAAGAACTGTCTTTGTCTTTGGTTTATCTGGAAAATAACAAGCAATATGTCCTGAAGGCCTTAAAATACCAACAATTGCTGGTTTAAGCTTTGCAAAAGTGCCAATATAACGCCACATGTGTGGGATTTCAGGGATCTTGGGATTCTGGATTGTTGTTCAGCCTTTCAGCTCAATCTTTGACTCTTGAAAAGTGTGATGGACTTTTTTTTAGCTTTTTTCCAGTGTTTTCTTACAACAAAAAATACGGACAATCATTACTTGTCACACACATTTTTCTGTTCATATCTTTTGACTTTTACTGAAGTAAAAAAAACATAGAAAATCATTTATAGAGCCTGTTTGACATCTAATTTCATCATCAAACAATATTCTTTAATTGACTAACTTAATCTCTTTTCTCACACCAGTGTTCAGGGAGCCCTACACAGTTCGCGTGGCCGACCAGCGCTCCATGCGGGGTAATGTTGCTGTGTTCAAGTGCCTCATCCCCTCTGCCGTCCAGGAGTACGTCAGTGTTGTGTCCTGGGAGAAAGACACAGTCTCCATCGTCCCAGGTAGGAAACTCAACCAATGATTGCTGTTTAAAAGTTCACTAAGAACACAGTCTAAGTCAGCCCAAAATCAATTGTTTGTTATTGTCTTCTCTTGCTAAAATGTACAGTCACTGCAG
>NC_136700.1:13010806-13041072 GCF_947650265.1 Symphodus melops
TGGTGCAGGAGTCGAGCGTAGAGAGTCAGACAGCAAGAAGTCAGCGCCTGGTTCACCAGCGCCTGTTGCCCTGATGTCACTCTCCTCTCTGAACTTTTCAGCAGTGATGCCAACATCTTCGAACGTTGCTTCCTGCCCACCACTCCCAGCTGCAAGAACACATATCCTGAATTCTTCTCCTCGTCCCCTGACACTGATGAAGTTGGACTTTGTTGGTTGAACCCCTGCAGGACCTGTGTTCGCTTAGTGGAGACTGAGAGGATGAGTTTGACGCTGGGAGGTAGAGGCGAGGGGAGGCTCTTACTGATTTCAAGTCCAAATGTGTTTTCAATTTGATCCAGACCAACAAGGATTAGAATCAGAGGCTGATTGGTTGAAGGCATGAGGGAGAGGAGGGATGATAGGCGTTCTCTCAGCTCCGACAGACAAATGTCAGGTTTCATGATGCCAGAAAGATCTAGGAATGATGCAGTACTTGGGTCTTGGTCAGAAACGTACTCTTTGGTTTTTTGCTCAGGGGGAGGATTCAAATTTGATGTCAGGAAGTTGGCGTTTTTGTCACTAAGGTTGTCGGTACTGCCTGAATCTTCAAGGTCCCAGAGTTTTCGCTTTGAGGAAGATTTGCTTTTATATTGAGCAACAATCTGATAACACAAACTCAACAACATGTGCTTCTGGGAAGAGTTGATGGACAGGTTGCAAAAATAAGTGATCACTACGGGATCAGAGTCCGGTAACCAGGACTTCATCTGTGGAGAAATACAAACACTTGTTTACTCAGACCACAAGGTTTAGATTCCTGCAGCAAGGTTGACAGTTAATCCAGTCTCTCTTAGATTCTTAAACCTTTTAAAGTAATAAGTTATGCTTATTTTATATCTCTTGTGGCTTATTCCCGCATCCACTGATAAAATGTCTGGAACACTTATTTATTGCAGCAGAAGATGCTGTAATTCTTTACAGCAGTAAAGAATATCAAATAAAGTAGCCTAAATATTCAGATCAGCATTGACCCAAATCCAGGACTGGATCACCAAATTAAAACTTCTATTTTTTACTACAAAAAAAACATGTGCATGTTTTTAGAACATCCAGAAAAGACCTCATACTCATATACTGTATATGAGTGGGATGTACAGCTTGTGTAAAGGTGCGTGATAACGGTATGCAATTGAGAAGCCCAAGTATGTTAAAGTTATCCCCAGACAGATGACCACAAAAAGAAAACAAACAAAAAGCAAAATAGTTAAAAGACAAAAAAATAGGCTCCCTTTTCTAAATAACTGAGAAATTCGGAGAAACAAAGTAAACTGCTGGTAAGAGAAGAACAACTAAGCTCTCTACAACTGAGACCCAAAGGCCACATGGTCCATGTTTATAAAGAAACAAATAGGCTAGGTCAGAAATCCCAAACCCCAAAAAGCTACACAGACAGAGCTGCTGGAAAGAGAACAAGTCAAGTGGTGCTTATACAGAATCACACACTCCTAAAAGACACAAGGAAGACAGAGCGAACGGCCCACTGTCTCTGATGGTGAGACAATGAGTCAGCACAGAGTGCTGCAGCTCAAGGGAATATATAAGATTAACACACCTGGACCAAGTTAGAGCCAATCAGTCACACACACACACACACACACACACACACACACACCTACACACACACACACACACACACACACACACACACACACACACACACACACACACACACACACACACAGCTGACACTGCACTGAGATGATTACCTCCCTCACAGCTTGTTCATGAGTTTAAGTACCTGGGGATCATGCTGCATTCTCCACTTTCTTTTAAAAGTTTCAAACACCGTCAAATTAAACTTATTGTAAGCAAATTCGGACTTCTCTGAGTGAAGGTGCAGCCTTGATGTATTTGTATTCTATGACATTTTTACATGTCGACTATTTCGTAACGAGTTGGTCACTTCCAGGAGCAGCAAGGTTGAAACGTGTTGAATCTCTGTATAAAAGTGTTGAAAAGAGTGTCTCGTTCTTGTGTCGCCATTGTTAACATTCTTCAAAAGCACAAGCTATTAAGACGCTTCAAAAAGTTCAAAACTGTTTTTTGTTTTTTTCTTGTCTCACATTCCAAAAGCCAACCAGAAGACCCCAAAATATTCATACTATGTGAGAGGGGAGAACAAATGATTAATGGGAAGTGTTTTAAAATATCACTTCGTCTTAAATTGACATATTTGTAAATGTAACGTTCTGTTTGTGTCAGCAAGTTTAATTTAGTGCTCAAACCACATCACTGCAAAACACTTATTTCTAGCTCTGTTATTTCAAAGGTATGTTAAAATGATCAAAGTCAGTTTGACATTTCCAACCCACCTTTTTAGCACAGTGTGCCAGCAGAACTGTCTTCCCGGTGCATGGTCCTCCTGTCACCACTAATGGACACTGTTTTTCACTCTGCTCCACATAAACTCGGATCTGCAATAAAAAGGTAAGCCTGGAGATTCAATGTTGAAACTTTACAGGCGTGTTTTTCGTGTTAGAACATAGGGAAACAGAAAAGAATATATCTGTACCGGGATGTTGGATTTAAAATGACTGAATGCCATTATCAACTGTGCCTTCCATAAGACAAACTCTAAACAGCTCTGTCATTAATTCACTGTCATCTTCACAATCAAATCAAAGTAATCAAGTCAGCGACTTAAAGCAAATCAAGACCCCCTTCATCCAAACCTCTTCCTCCTCTGGTCGAGTGATGTCATAAAAACTGGACAGGATGTCACACAGCTCCTCCTGCTCAAGCTGCTCTCTGACTAAAGCGTCACCCGGCCGAGTGTCTTCTCTGATTTCCAATATGTGGATGCTGTCAATCAACCCCAAGAGGTCAGAGTACACCTGCTGGCACAGGGACTCGGCGTAGCCTCGCCTCCTTGCTGTTGTGTAACCATGGCGACGGTCACACTCTGTGGCGGTGGTGTAGACGAGAAGCTGAGAGGAAGTGATAAGCCCGGGAAGGAAGTTGTCACAAAGCTCTGAAAGTAATTGTCCATCAGAAGGAGTTGTTTCCAGCTGCAATGCAGCAGCCTGGAAAAGCCGAATACAGAAGGGGAAAAGAATTTTGTTCAGCATTAAAAATGGACTTTGACAGTGACTCACAAAGTCATGTAAAGTGAGAAAAAGCGGGTTGTGACATGATTCTTATAGTATAACTAAAATTACATCGATGCCTATGAGAGAGTGGTGGATGACTCCTACCTCAAACTGTTGCAGATTTTTTGACCGCACCAGCCTCTGTCCTTTTGCATTGATGACCTTGTGGACGTAAACCAGGCAGCGTCTGATGATGTCATTATTGGGACAGTGGTCCAGAGCAAATCTAATATCTAAGTCGAGGGCTGAAGAGGAGCAGCAAACTCAGCATTTAACTTTATTTTAACATCGACTGTAGTACAGAAAAACACGCACAGACAGGCATCCATCTCACCTGATCTGTAGTAGCTCCGGGCTTTCTCCTGAGCCAGGAGACCTTTGTGGACACACAGACTCACAGTGGTCTGAATCATCTTCCTCAGCCCTTCTTCTTTAGTCGTCATCTGAGTGTCTTCTTCCTCTCTTGCCTGCCGAAAAGAAAACCCATCCATCCATCCCTCCACTTGCTCAAAATCTAAACTAACTTGTACTCACGTTCAATTAGCAGTTGTACTTTTAAACCTACTGTTTGTGTTATGACTCAGTTGTTATCAAAATTTGAATGTGGAGGGTAAACTAAAAGTCAAATACTTTGTTTTCTCACCTGAGGGCAGCAGGTGTGTGTTTGTGCAGCTCTCAGGTAGTAGGAGGGAGGGATGCTGTTCTCATCCCTCTGGTACTCCCTCTCAAGCTCCTGCGTGCTGACCCCCGCCTGCTGGCTCTCCTGTAGCAGCAGCTGGTACTCTGACACCTCCACCCGGGTTGGCAGGCTGGCTGTGCCATACTGGTGTCCTATCAGAGCCTGCAGCACCGCCAAGTGGACACAGAAAGAAATGCAGCATAACAGAGACACAATTACTTGTTTGGATATTCAGGGTTAGACAACTTTCTTCCAATAACAGGAATCTCAAGTTTTTTTTGGCAGTTTGTACTCTTTGGTTTTCAAAGGTTTTTTCTTTCTTCTCTTCAATCATCGTTAAGTAAATCCTGGTGATTAATTTACCAGTAGAAAAGGTCCAGCGGAGCTCTCTCTGCATTCTTTGATAATCTGCTGTCTGATGTTTATATCGGGCCAACGACTGGGATCACTTGACTCAAATGGGTCTATTACCTACATACACACACACACACACACACACACACACACACACACACACACACACACACACACACACACACACACACACACACACACACACACACACACACACACACACACACACACACACACAATGCAAAGGTTAAAACAATCAAGTGGAGAGATGGTTGACAATAATTTTTCCAAAAGCCAAAAACAACAAGTAATAAACAGTCTGCTCCTGGCCCAGTGAAATATGATATTCTGCTTTCTTTTTAATCACACATGCTGCTGAAAAGAGATGAGGGAACAACATGCTGAACTGACGGGCAAACACAAACACACACACACACACACGACAGTGTCACATTACAGCTGCTCATCCTCTCAGCAGTCAAATTTAATTAACAAATCTGAGGAGAATTGACTACACATTGGCAAGAATGGCCTCAAGGGAATAGTCTGGAAAAAAGACACACGCAAACACACGCACACACGGGTGCTACTAAATAATACTGTTCCACTGCTCGCAGTGAGAATCATATTTTCTGATAAAATAGGAAAAACAAGCGTTTCATTCCTTTTTTAAATCCGGATTTGGATCCATACAATTATTCAATATTTGTGTTGTCCCTTCTTCCACTCCACTGTGACAGAGCGGGAGATGCAATGTTTTCCATGGCAAACATACAGTTACACAGATATACAGTAAAAGGTGAGGCGCTCTTTAAAGTCGTTAAAGTTAATGTGAGTTCTTATGACCTTACTGTGTATCATTATGAACAGCAAATGCACACACACCTCCGACGACTTGTATTTACTGTGTTAAATGAATCACAATATGAAGCATTGACCTCTGAGGTTGCAACAACATCACACAATCGTGCAACCATCACTGCAGGATTCAGTTCAGAGAAGCGTGCACTCACCCTGAGCTCCAGCCCCAGTGTGCGTCTACAGTGCTCTCGAAGTTTGGGAAACACGTTCTCTCTCAGGGCTCTGCGCTCCACCACACTGTCTGCTCAAAGCATAAACAAAAGCAAGCATTTAATAAGCATAGAACACACAACGAAAGGGCAGATTATGCTTCATCAGCCTTTTTCAGATGTCACAATATTCATCTGATGCTTTAGGAAAATGAACCGTCAACATACCTTCTGGGTTGGAGCACAGATACAGTTTGACACAGGTTGAGCTGCGGTTAGACCGATCCATTTCTTGTAGTCTGCTACATTAAGGGAGAGAACACTTTTGCTGTGAACAAATTTCAATCCCCAAAAAACAGAAAGTTCCAATTTTCTGCCTCTCCTCAGCGCTTCTGACTCTCTTCTCCCTCCTCATGCTCGACTCAGGAAACTCCGGCCTGCAGTGTTTACAGAGTGTGTGTTATCACGATCACGCCCACCTCCATTCAGCACATCAACACAAATATGAAGGACACAGAGTTTGATACGGGACGGCACCACAGAGCGCATGGACACATTTAAATGAGAAGAAGAGAAAAAAGGATAATGACGTGAAAAGAAGTTTTCAATGTTTTTTTATTAATTAACATTTGTACACAATAAATACAAACTTTGTTTTTTGTACAGCCAGTAATAATATGCTGAAAGACCTTTGCACCGGTTCTCATTATTGTCAACATGGCAACAGTCGATGGAGAGAGAGAGAGAGAGAGAGAGAGAGAGAGAGAGAGAGAGAGAGAGAGAGAGAGAATAGGCCTGTTGGTTAATCCTTTAGAGCAGCTATGCAGCTGCTCTAAAGGAGGTGAAATAAAAAGATACAAAACATGAAACCAAGACAAAGGGCCAATATCAAAGAATGTTTACACTGTAGTTCTCGGGAAGGACTGTTAAGAAGGGGAAATAATCATGTGGCAAGTGGCAAGAAAAAGCCATGAATATGACATCTGATAGTCTAATACAGCATTCTCGGCTGTAAACGGTAAACTCAAATAGCTTAATTAGAGGCTGCTGTTCAGTAGAGTATGGGAACTGAAACAGAAACTTATTCCCACACGAAAGTAAGTACTTCATTTCAATCCTTGTACTCTGTAGTGTTTTTGCAGATCGGAATAAAACAAACTTCACCCTTTTAATCCAACAGGAAATGTGCTATGATACTGCAATGCCTGATAACACAACGGCCATGTCTAATACGCTTCCTCTAAATGTTTCATGTTTAATTTCCAGAGCTGTCTCTCACCAGGGCTGGATTCCTTTTTATTGTTCCCAGCTGACAGGAGTGAAGATTCTTCTCAAGTGTTGCATTTTGGGAAAATAATGTTTGTTTGTTTACTTCAAAGATATTCAGAGTGCTCTAAGAAAGTAAACCCTGGTTTAATAAATAGGGGGTGGGGGGGTGGGGGGAGGAAACGGGGCACGTCTTTACATCTTCAGCATCAAACATCAATCAGTTTGAACATCCAGACTAAAAAAACACTTTCTCTCCAAGTCTTCATTCAACAACATCCCTCAGCAGGGTTTGTTAATCATAAGTAGAAAAAAAACACCAAATGACACTCTCGTTTCTCAATCTCTTTGAAAGAGATCATAAAAATAAAAACAGAAAATGATCAGTCACACTGAAATAAAAAAAGGATCCAGCACAGAATCAGAATGAAAAGAACCCTGATTTCTGTGATCAAATCAGAGTCAGAGTCTTTTCTATTCATTCTGATGCTATGTTAAAGTAGTGCTACTTTCCAGGAAAGGAGGGGCACAAATAAATAAAAGTGCTACACTGCCCTTTAGGCAAAGGAGCTTTAAAGGCTTGAGGGGTGTATAAGGGAGGAGACTTATTTACTTTGAGTAAAAAAAACAAAAAACGAAAAAACAAACAAAAGAATTGTACTTAGCTTCATGTGAATGTCGTTTGCTAGTTCTGTCCATTGAGCATGATGCAACGTGTTTGTTTTGTTTTTCTTTCTTCCACTATGAGTTGAAGTTGAAATGTGAGACACGTAAAAAAAAATAAAAAAATGATCACACTTATTTGGGCATTTTAAATGTGTATGTTATCTCTTCTGTTATACAGACTCCCATAGTTAGTTTTTTTCTAATACAGCAGAGAAGCAGTGATTTACCGGAGTTGCATGGCAGAGCAACAAAAGAGAGAAAAAAAACAACAACAAAAAAAACTTCATATGTATTGCATGAAGGCTCCGATGGATATACGGGAACAAAAATCAGTGTGAAAAGAGATATGATGCTCAGGAATAAAAGCTTTACAGTTCATTCTGTGATTAATAAAACCTTCTGCAGCTTATATTATCAGTGTCGACATTATTTCAAATACATCCTTTCTTGTCACCACATAGTGAATACCAACAGTTTCAGTGCCTTTGAAAGCACCAGGAGCCGCCTCTTGAATCAATCAGTGATACGAGTCACAGAATGACAAATATAGCGATGCGCGTGTAATATAATGTTGCTGTGTGTGTGTATATGATCGCCACCGATTCACACTGACTGCCAACGGACAGAAGAGACATTAGAGAAAAGAGGGAGACAAAGAAAGTCAGGATGAGAAAGAGATTTGAAGAAGAAACGAGCAGAAGGGAGGATCCAGCCTCCGTCTTCTCTCTCGTTTGTTCGCTCTCTTCTTCCCTCTCCTCTTTCTTCTCGCCCTTCGTACTGTATTTACAATGCCCTTTCAGAATCATTGGAGGAGAAAACTTCACCACTACATACCAGAGATGGTTTTCCATTCAGCAGAGTTAGTCTATATGAAACGCTGTGCATAACATTCCTATGACAACAGTAATGTACTGTACTAATACACATTTAATACGTATGATGAGAAGGACTATATATGGTGAGGGTAGGGCTGGCCAGGGGAGAGGGGGCTCTGCGTCCACACACAACCCAGTTTCTCTGTCCATTTACAAAACCCCAGCTGCACTCTAAAAATGACACGTTTGGCAAGTTTTGTATTTTTCTACTCTCATTTAGCTTACTTTAATAGAGTCCTGAACATCAATTTATCCCTTCAGGTAAATAATAAAAGGACTAAACTAAACAAACATTTGTGGCCAAACACAATGAGAACAAACCTCTTTTGCAAGCAACAAGGCTGAAGTTTGGGCTTAAGGTTAAACAGATCTCTGCATGTTTTCACCTCCAACATACAGTTCTGCATTATTCTGCACCTTCAGAGTATAAACTGTTGTAAGAGTAGCTTAAGCTTATAAGCTAGGAAGCTACTTGCCAGGCTACAGTAGCTGTTGTAGCTACTTAGCTTTGTTAGCCTGCATGCTAAAATGCTTTAGCTTCTATTGTAAGAGTTTAGTCACTGGAAGTCTTTGAATACTACTGTATAGTCATGTCACAGAAGTATGCAGAAGCATTAGCTTTAACAAGCACATGCTTATTGATGATTCTGAAGACACAAGGCCTTTTCTCAGTAACTAGCTTAAAAGTCTGATTCTCAGGGTCTTTAACTATCAATGTTTGAGCTTGCTGTCCTGACAATCCTTCCCATTTCTTCAAACGTCACAAAATTCTCTTTTACAAATGTGTGTACAACCGCACAGAACTTTGTAAATCAGGGAGAATAAAGATAGACGTTAAAAAAGCTCAGAGCTTTACAAGTCTTTTAAACATCAATCCTATATGTTTAACTTTCCCATTTGTTTCTCACCTAAGCTCATTAAGTTCCAAGTATCCATAATGCTCCTCGTGTTTTTTAATATTAGTTTTTAAGTGAGAATGTGGGATTTCTCAAACACAGCTAAATATTCCTCCTGAAAATACAGACGTTACATTTATCTGCAAGTAAGCTAAAGAGGATAAAAGAAAAACTTGCCAGACCCATCATGAACTTTCCTTCACACAACACCTCACATAACATTCTACTTCCTCTTCAGTGTGCTCGGGCTCGCTGCCCGATGAGGTGAAGTTTTAAGGCAAGAATGGGGGGAGGGGAGAGGGCAGGGAGGGATGTGGGGGCAGCTACTGCTGCACTTCATTAAGAAGCTAATACGGAGATCACTTGATTGGATTTTCTTTCTCTCCTCCGTCGCTTGCTCCCTTCCTCAACTTGAGGATGAGAGAAGACGCAGAGAGGCTGTGGGCGGAGGATGTGGTTCAGTTCAGCTGACTTAACACAGCTTTATTTTGGCTGACTTCAGTTCAGGTTCCCCAGCCTGTAGGATACATATGTCTGTCATCTGTCTTTATTTTTTATATCTCTATAATCGCCTGCCAGCTCGGCTGTTTGTCACACCAGTGTGATCTCCACCTCCTCTGTTTTGTCGCTCTTCTCTTGCTGTCGGCGGGAGTGTTGTTTCGGGGGAGGAGGAGCAGCTCTCACCTGCAGTGTTGGAGAGAAAAAGAAAAAAAATACAATAAAGGAAAGTTTGAGCAAAAAGGAAAAGTAAAGCAAACTGCAGTGAAGAATATAACAGGGATGCCCTACTTTCGCAAAAACTGTTTTTAAGACTTATTTTGAATAAACACATTTTGACATGATAAATCTGGCTCTCTAGCAATACATAGTACAAACAACAGTTATGTAAAACTTCTCTTTAGCTTGGAGTTTTTAAAAAAAGATGTTGTTTTGAGCAGCTCCTAATGAGTATTTCCCTCATTGATTGAGACAGCGTGTCTGCATCTAGAACACATCTTCAGTTTGATCTGTTTGTGTGATTTTAAGTCTGAAACTCAAACAGTTTCCGATTATCAAATCAAACTTTTCCAATTAAAAGTTTACATTTCAGTCCCTGCTGATGAATGCCTAATCTAACAGATCAACCCTAAACAGATGCTGCATGTTTGTCAGTTGTGTCTGACGACTTCCTTTGTGAATCTTACACCTTGTTTCAAAAGAAACGGTATGCTTCCATTGGGGGACCCATCAGAGGTTTTTTTTTTTTTTTTGTCACAAACTACTGACAACAAAGTTAAAATAAAAACATGAAAGTCTTCAACCCAAAACACACTTCTTGAATATAAATACATTTGATACTAACAGGTCGTAGTTTGCTTAGGCCTCCTTCAGGGGTGAATCTCAGAGGCTGAGGAAATCCTGGAGACACTGGACTCCTGCCAGAGCTTTGATCTACAAAGAGAGAGAGAGAGAGAGAGAGAGAGAGAGAGAGAGAGAGAGAGAGAGAGAGAGGGTGAGGAGGTTGCTGTAAACTCACTGTAAAAAGCCACAATGACCTCTTCTCGATTCCCTCAATTACACACTAACACTCTTTGTGTTGCACGGCTTACTGTGGGTGGATAGCGATCCCTTGTGTGACGAGGCAGGCGGTGGAGGCTTGTGTTCCCCGTTGAGTGCAGCAGAGGGAGAGCGTGGGAGAGGAGGCGGTGTGGAGGTCTCTGGGCTGGTGAAAGGGCTGATGGGAGGTTGGTCATACAGTGGAAGAGGGGGCAGCGATGATGGCCACTTCAGGGAAGGCGAAATCTAGAGACAGGGACGCACAGAAGTACAGATAAATATATCAGGAAACGACTATCTCGTCGAAGAATTATTGTGTAAGAGATAAAGTAAACCTACATCTTTGTATTTTTGAGCTACTTGGGAGCTGCATAATAACATAGCTAATACAAAACTGCTTGGGTCTTTTTATGCCTTCATTAGAGAGAAAGTGAAGTGTATAGAGGGAGACATGGCGAGAGAGAGAGAAACACGCAGGAAAGATGTCACAGGGCAGATTTAAACCCGCTTAAGGACTACAGCTTCTTTAGATGGGGCACACAAACTATCCACTCGACCGGCAGAGGCCCAACGTATCTCTCTTTTCAAAAGCTAAACACTCCACTTTGTTTACTTCCATGGCTCTCGCCTCATATAACCTGTGTACGATATGGAGCGCACAGTGAACACTGGGTTTTCAGAGATTTTGTTCAACCGAAGAAAGCTGACTGATGCAGCCAAATAAACACATTGTAAGAAGCTACAATTGTAAATGGAGCTGATTCACAAATGATTCATTGGAGGTTTGATTTTTGAAGCAATCCTTTTTTTTACTTTAGTCTTTTCATCCATTGTCAACGTTTATAAAGAGTACATCACAGTTTTAGGTCTTAACTTGGAACAAAGATATTCCTTAAACAATAACATACAGAAACAAAGGATGGTTTCCTCGTTCAAGATGTGACGTTACGCAGCAAAAATATTGTAGAAACCAGACGGATACAGATTTCTTACTTCCCTTATAAGGAGTTTTAGATGTGCAGGATTGTTGGTATGCGTTGTGTCTACAGGCATGTAGGAAGGGAGAGGCTGTTTCCTTCCTCTTTCTCCACCTCTAATAGGGCACCACTCTGTGCCAGAGATAAGACCTCTTTCTGTGATTGCAGTGTTGGGCTTTATCAGAGAACTGCAGGAACACGGCTGTTCTGATCTACTGTTTGTGAACTCACCCTGCTGATAGATCTACAGTATAACAGTCAGGGAGTGAGAGGAGTGGTGGCAGAGAAGACTATTTCTGCCCTCAGGATAGACTGAGATGTTTCCAGCTAATAGAGAGTGACGCGCTGGAAGTCTACGTGTGCCAAAATTAAAAGCATTTTTCAGCAACTTTAAACTTAAAGGGATACTTCACCCATCAAAACTTAAATCTGTATATACATCGGGTCATTCACGTCGTAGAAATGTGAAATTAATTTTGACGTTGGTGCTTTCTTGACCAAGAAAAGGCAGAAAGTGTCTTTGTGGCTCATGTGGATGAAAAACAACAACTCCCAGAATGCACAGCACCCCCAGGCCACTCCCACTGAAACTACAGGGCTCTATTTACAGTCCATCTACAACACATACATCTGTTTCCTCAACTGATTCGATCCGAGATTTCTGATCCGTCCGTCCTTCATGCAGTTTCACATTACATACTTTTTTTTTGCTATTATCGGTTCTTGTCAGCTTTCTCCACAAAGTCTGTTAGCATAGCTTCCTAGCAAGATGGTGGATTTAGATTCTGGCAGTAAGGTCCCGCCCACTGATCTGTGATAGGTCTGTAGCTTCAGTGGTTGAAAACATGAGTAAAACTCCTCTCGACTCCTTTTCAGACAAGAAATACAAAGCTTTTCCGTCTCAGGGGAAAAAAACGAGGACGGGATCCACAACCATTTAAAAATACTACAAGCTTTCAAATGATCCAAAGCTTAATGCAAATGAGGGAAGTATCCCTTTAATATGTGTGATATCTCTGTGACAGATATGTCTCTGTAACCGTGTCATACCTGTATGTCACCTGCCACTCCTCCACTGGTCTCCCCATTCTCCATGAAATCCTCCACCAGCACGGAGGGGAAGACGCCCACCCGCCCGTTGAGCTCCCCCTCCCAGAAGCCGTCGTCCGTCTGAGTGTCACGATTCAGCAAACGGATTACCGCTCCCTCGGCAAAGGAGAGCTCCTCGTCCGCCTGGCCCTCATAATCGTAAAGTGCACGGACATAAGTCGCTGAGGGGTGAAGAAAGACAAAGAGAGAGAGAGAGAGAGAGAGGGATGCACAGAGGGAATAATTATTCTGGAGGAAAAAACAGCTCCTGTCTGCTTTGCATTCATTGTCATAAAGAGAATGATGGACTCTGCTGGAGACAGGGAGATACAGAGAAGACTGAATAGAATAACTGTCATCATAATTGGGTGCCAGACTTTGTCAGTGAGCCTGGTCAGCGTGCTGCCGCAGAGCCGACACATATCCTCAGACAAAGAGGTGCAGAAGGAAATTCTCTATTTTGTTCTTTTGACATGTTCTTTTTTTTTCCAGCTGCTTTGGTCATGTTTCTGCTTCTAAAACTTGCTTACCAAAGAAGACAGAATAAGGCAGAACACCCACACTTGCTTCCTTTAATAACACCCATATTTACAAAAATAAACACTCAGCAACTCCAGCAGAGCAGGAGCCAAAAAGCGCTTAATCAGACGCACATAATAACCTCATTAAGGAGGGAAGAGAACTCATTTACATCGTACAACTTGAGTTAGCTTGTTTTACTTCAACTCCTGCCGTGTGGTTTAATCATTTCAAAGAACAATTTACCACTTGCCTGCTTTACAGCATACTCACTGTTAGTGTCTCCATTGACGCAGTTGGAGTGCAGCTCCGGTTCGGTGGAATTGGACGAGGTGTGTGATCGAGCGTCGAGTGTGGCCAGAGACTGGAGCATGCTCAGCAGACTGTTGGAGGTCGGGAACTGCAGGTATTTCTCTGGGACGTAGCCCACTTGGCCGGTCTTATTGCGAGCCTGGAGGAAATACAACAAACACACACACACAATGTAAAGTGTGTAAGCAAGGGCAGGAGAAAAAAACACACACAAATGGAAAGAAACGAGGGTCAGCAGATATACAAAGCACATGAAATAAATCTGTTTGTCGTTGCATCTGTACTGGTCATGAATACACGCGTGTGGATGTACGCTTATCAATGCACCTTAACCCAGTCCTCCATGTCTCCATCTTCAATGACCTCCAACATCTCTTTCTCATCGATGGTTAACTCATCTGGCTGAGAGGCCTGGTGGTGAGACAAATCAGCAGTGCAAAGGGCAGAAAGAGAGAGACTTCAAAAATGTATCCATAGGATTTACATGAAAACATGCTGTGGATGAACGTATCATGTGATGGTTGCTCTAATCGCATTTTTTTCTTTGAGCAAGATATTTAAACGGAATCTCTGAAAAAGTTGTGCTGTCTAAGAACATACATTACACACTGTGATTATAGCCGTGCGAGTAGCTGCAGACATTTAAAACTTGTAACTGCAGAGGGGATCTTTTTGTCGCCGTCGGTTCATACCTTGTACGAGTACAGGACTTTGCAGGTCAGTGGGTAGTTTCGAAGAGTTCCCGAAGGACTGGAGCTGCTGTCGTCAAAAACCTCCATGTTCTCTTCACACTCCTCGCCTTCCTCGCGCTCCAAGTCCACTGTGCCCTGTAACACACAAACACGAGCGTATCAATTACGAGTTTTTGATCGCTTCAGCCGATCAACTTGTTAACGCACCAGAGTGAAAGGCCTCCGATACTTCAGATCAAAAGTGAAAAGTTGCCAAAACAACAAAGAAAAGAAGAATGACTTCTCAGGTCGATCTTGTTTTCACACATTACATCCAAAACACTTCCAACAAATGTCGTTTTTGTCAGCAACTGTAACCTCAGTGTTTAACCTGCAAAGTGTTTGTGTGTCACGTCCATCATTCTTAACTTCTTCTTCCACCACATTTGGTCACCAGTTGTTGTGACTGTAATCAAGACCAGCGACTGTTTACCAAGAGTCACTTTAACCCATTAGCCCTGCTTACCTTGTCTTCCTGCCTCAGTGTCTCTGTCCTGCTGTGTGGGTGCTAAAGCTTTAAGAGACAGGTGTCGAGAGAATAATGTTTCACACGATCCAGCCCCGCCCTCTTTTCTTCCCTGAGAATTTCACTGGCTTATATGACGGTCATGTGATCGAGCTGGTAGAAAGATCCATCACACAGAGCAAGCTGAGCTGGCCACAACAATAGTGCGTGTGTGTGTGTGTGTGTGTGTGTGTGTGTGTGTGTATACCATCCCTAAGTCATTGTGTTTAGTCATCAGATTGCTGTTGACACGGTAAACCCTACACCAGCACAGAAACTAAACAGTGTGTGTTTTGTATATGAGATTAGATCACAAGATGGTCTCCCAGACATACAGTAAGATTACAATCGTTGGAGAGCAACAAAAAAAGAACCTTCAGGTGTTCCCTTATAAACATGAACAGACCACAGCTTAACACTATGGATGGTTACCAAAATGGCAGACAACCTGAAAACATAAAAATGTCTTTGATTCAGAATTTTCTTGAAAAAAGAAAGGACTATTTTTTTCTGTTAATCAGCCTATATACTGTATGTAATGTTCAAAGCGTTAACTGCTAACAGGCTCCATTAGACTATGTCAGCATGCTGACGCTCAGTAGGAATAATGTTTGCAATGTTTATCATCTTGGATTAGCCTGTTAGCATGCTAACATTTGTTAAGAAGTACAAAAACAAAGCCCGGCTCACGCTGGTGGGCGTGTTGTATTGGTCGAAACTCGACGCGCGTTTTAAACATCTGAAATGTGTCATCCGAGAGTAGATGTCAGAAATCAACTAAATGTGCAAGTCATCATCTGGGGGACATGAATTGTTTTTATGTATTTGTATGTTTCCAGCTGCAAACACATTTCCCTGAGTTGACAATGAAGATACTTTTGACCTTTGACCTGTCTATAGATATCTCTGCAGTGCTCCATCAAATGGTTGTTGACATATTTCTGGTGATGTAAACGCCGTACATGCTCATCTTTTGTTCCATTTCTCCAGTGTGTGTGGGTGTTTGAAAGTCACACACACACACACACACACACACACACACACACACACTAAAATACACCGTGCAAACTGCTGTGGCCCGTTAGCAGCAGATGTACTCAGGCTTATTCCCTAACACATAAACACGCAATGTTCCTGCTCTACCTGTACAGTAAACAAAGATATATTGTAAACATGAAGCGATATGGACAAAGCAAAAAGGGACAACCTGGAGACTTTGACAGAGTTTGAATCGAGTGGTGTTTGTTGTGTAACGTCACTGTGATCCACTTTACTTCATTGATTTAAAAGAACGCTGCGCTGCCTCTGGGCCAATTCCATTTCATCCCTGACGTAAAGTGAGCAGCATGAATTTCAGTAATTACCCATTAAAATATCAGGAAGAATACATCTCAGTGTATGTACAGAGTGTGCAGACCTGCAGAAGGTTTTATTGGTCCTGGAGGTAATAACTGTGAAAGTGATATTGTAATGAAGGCGGTGGCTGCCTGACGGACTCGAGGGGTTCTTGGCTTATATATTATTTTAAAGTCGGAATAACAAAGTTGCGAGGAGCTGGGGAAGGTTCCTGCTCCGGCTCTGGTTGTGTTTCCGTGCTTTTCTCAACCGATTATTATTCACAGCTCGTCCATCCTTACTTTCTTCTGTCTCTGACCATCACTCACTTCTTTGACTCCTGCTCATCAGTAAACTGCTGTTGCAACCCCTCCTACTCTTTTCCTATCTGTCTTCATTTCCTCTAATCCTTACTTCTTGGCAGTCTTTGAAGCTCCAGTCCACCCCAAATAAAACCAAACGCTGATCAACTACTGTCAAAGTTTGAATCCTCAATGTTCCTCCTGCTCTGTTCTTCTGTTCGTCCTACGCCAGGTGGTAGAATATTTAGTAAGTCTAGCTTCCTATTGATTGGTCCTGTGGATAAAGCATGACAATAATGAAAGACATAATCAACAAAAAAAGCACAGTATGTTCTCTTTCACAATGTGTCTTTCTCACCTCTGCACCTTATTTAACTCCTCAACACCTCACTATGCTGACTCTCTCTCTCTCTCTCTCTCTCTCTGTCATCAGTCTCTGCACCTTCATTTATTCCTCCAGTCCTTTTATTATCTCTGACTAGATGTTTTCCCCCCCTCATTCTAAAGACCCCTCCCCCACTCTCTCTATAGTGTGAGCTACAAGCTGCATTATCATGTGAGCACAGAGTCAAGTGCTCGCAATATAGCAGACTGACTATGTTTAGACCTGTTGACAGTCACACGCACATCCGCAAACTCCCCCCCCACCTCCACACACACACACACACCACACACACACACACACACACACACACACACACGTGCATCAAGGCCCAGGACTCACTCCATTAATTATTCTCTCAGAAATAGAAACACCAGAAATACACAAAGATGCACTAAAAACACAACATGAATATAATGGCATGAATAACTCATGAACACACACACATGTTCAATAATACTGAAATGACATATGGAGGTAGTGGGTAGTTTGTTTTTTTGAGAGTTGGTGTTTTTTTTTTTATCTGTTTCTAGTCCTTTTGCTAAGCTAAGCTAACTTTCTCTGAGCTTAAGCATCATGAACGGTGAGTGTTGTCAATCATGTCGAATACTTAGACGAATACCAAAAAAAACGCTAGACCGTATATTTTAGCTGGGATGTTGAAAAATGATATTCTACTACTGCCAGTAAAACAGAAAAGGACAATGTGAAGTACACGTGGTCTACACATAAACACTTCATGGTGATTAAAGAAATGCTACCCTCAAGATTTGGATCTGGACTCAGTCCATCTTGTTGAAGTAAGGGGTCATGACAAAAAAAAACAAAAAAAACAAAAAAAACAAAACGTTAAATTTTTAAAGACCACATCAGTATTCCAGAGGGGAAGTGGTGCGTTTTAAAAGGCTTCAACTGGAGTGACACATGATTAGGCAGCGGGGCTGGGGTCAATTATCTTGCAGTCTAAATCTTTCAGGAATTAATGTTTCAGGAGAAGCGTGTTCGAGCTGGGTGGTTTTCACTGATAATGATGTCATAAAGAAATAAAAATCGGTGATCTGTGAGTCAGAGCCTGAGGTTGAAAGTCTATTCTTGAGAGTGCTGAATCCAGGGCAGGAAGAAAAACTGTTATGAAGACACACGAGCCTAGAGTAAATATATGAGAGACGCACAGTGCCATTATTCAGCGGTCTGGTGGATTTCATTTGAAGTGGGTAAAAGAAAGCCACCATGCATACAATAGCCATCAGTTACAACTGTTGCGGGCCGAAAAGGAATTTTCCTACATCTGATTTTAAGTTTCAGATTATCTTTTTCCAGCCAAGTCAGGAACTGCGGCGACAATGGGCATGAACTGAAGCTTTTTTGTCTTCATATAATTGTCGTATCGTTAAAGTTCTATTACTTCCCAAATGTTGTCTTTTCTTCACATCCAATGGTTTCAGATTTCATCAAAGGGTAACTAAAGCCCAAAGTTAAGGCTGACGTGCATTTCCCCTGGAATGCCTTTAAGGAATCAATGGGGGGGGGGTTAAGACATGCTCATACTCCTTCATGCTGTCAGCATCAGCAGCAACAACATACAGTCTATGCAACATACACAAACACACTTAACTGATTCGCAGGTTTAGCTACGTTATTCAAGAGCCATGACAGAGGACTCAAGGAGCAGCAATGACACTTTTGGCGACAACTTGCTCCAGAGTGTCCTGCAGACCATGTCGATGGGGGTCCAGAGTCAAATTAATTTGAATAGTTAGCGCAGGCAGCAACAGCTGATTTGTGATTTTTTATTTTTATTTATTTTTTTTTTTTTTCTGACTTTTTCTGCCTTTATTGAGAGAGGGGATAAAGTAGACAGAGACGGTAATGGGGGGAGAGAGGGGAATGATATGCTGGGAAGAGGCCTCGGGTCGGAGTCGAACCCGGGCCCGCGTGAGGACTTTAGCCTCCAGACATGGCGACGCGAGCTCCCCTGAGGTGTGATTTTTATAAACTTTGGTGACGAAAGCTGGTATCGCGCATGTCCCCTGCCTCTAGATCAGCCAATAGAAAAAGGAAATTGCAATAGCTGGTTTCAACCTGTAGAGGGTCGTCGCGATGCACATTTTTAGATTTGGAGCAATTTCATAAACAACACTACTTCATACCCAAACACGCAGGTTTGAAGCTGAAAATTAGGGGTCTGGGGGTTTAGTTACTCTTTAATAAATGTTCCGTTTTTTTGGGGTTTTTTTTCAACAGAACCATTTTGGATGGCTTGGCAAGAAAAACAGCAACGCACGCACAGTGAGGGGAGGTGTCTCACCGACAGTGAGGGATCGTGGGAGGTGTAGCTGGCCCAACGTTCATTCTCCAACTCCTCCATCACCTACAGCATGCACAGAGAGAGTGAGTGGGGTTTATACACAGGTTGCAAACGGACACACTCCCACAGATACGGCACAATATAAACTGGAAGTCATGCGTGAAATCATTCTGAAAGGCTTGCATGTGTGAATGCACTCACAAACATTTACCAGTCGCATAAAAGGGACAGGCTTACGCACACGCACACAATCTGTACAGGTTTTTATGGTCTCAAACACCCCGTGGTGAAACACACCTGGTTCATGGCGCTCTTCAGCCAGGTATCCACAGCAACCCCCACCTGGCGCAGAAGGTCCAAGCGAGCCTCCGCTTTTAGCTTTATCGTCTTTGGAGAAAGAGGCAGAGATGAGGGGTCAATAACACAAACAAATAAGTATCAGTTTGTCTTACATCAGTCTTTAAAAGGAACCTATGAACAAAAAAGTGGATCTTTTTTTCCTGACAGAGTCACTGCAAAGAATCTCATTTCAATTTAACGTTCTGATGAAAGCCTGTAAAAGTACCAGAGGTCCCCTAACACCAAAAATATGAAACAATCCTAAACCAGCCTTGATACGAAGGTGACAATGGTTGCTGTTAATTTGATCCGGAGGCTGCAAAAGTTTCAGCTGGGTTCTTCAAATGGAGTTAACTATTTTTACACTCAGTTAAAAAAAAAAAGAAAAGAAAAAAGAACTAGCCATCATAATTCATCTACTGTCAGCACCCTTTGTCCAGTTGGGAGCTGTCACTGCACCGCTAATCACAGGTTTGATAAACAAAGACAAACAACCGTTCAGGCTCACATTCAGAAGTCATCAGTTAAGAAGTAAGTCTTAGGACTGCAGAGGAGAACATGCAGCCTTCACACAGAAAGACTCCTGTTCTTTTTGCTACAGTGCTCACCACTGTACCACCGTGCAGCGGGGCCATAATAATATCTAAGGTGATACCAAACACCACTATGTATAGGAAGCCCTGGGCCTTCAAAGGCGTGAGAATAACCAAACGTGGGATGTGCAAAAAGTGAAGTTAAAAAATAGACACGTGAAAGGATGCATGTAAGGTATAACTTACAGTTTCTATGTGTACACGATACCAGCTTTGTAAATGTCTCACATGAATCCAAAATAAATCATTTTTCAGTATTTTATTGGCACTCGATTCGTCGGAGGGTAGCTGATGACGAGCTTGATCTTCGTCTGACCTTCAAATGGTGAAAAAACACGGCTTAGTACTCAGACCTCCCATCCAATCGGTAACATGTTCACATTCAGAGTTAGAAAGCGCTGCGTGTTTACTTCTAAATTCTTCTTCTTAAATAATGATGCATCCTTCAAATGCATCACCTGCGCCAAATCTTCATCGGACAACATTTTGACCATTATTTGGCCTTTGAGTTCTTTTATATTACACGCAGCTTCAATCGTTTTTTAAAACTTGCTGCACTTTGGCAAGCTGTGAACACTGGACATGCAGTGACACAATGTGATGATCAGGCTATATAACCATCAGTGAGGGAAACCCCCGAGATTAAACGATCAATCTGTCTCTCCTCTTCAACCCTCTCTCATCCTTGATCGTCTCTTTATTTTTTTTCTTCTTCCCTCCTCTCTCATCATTTTCATCAATTTCCTTTCCCGTAACCCTCCTCTCTCCTTTCTTCCTGATGCTAACGGAGCAGATTGGTAGATTATAGCTCCATCCCACTGAGACACAAGCGGACACACACACAAGACACGTACTGTGAAGACAAACTTCTTTAGCTCGGGGAACCGTAACGACTTCTTAACTGCCTCCATTTGTAGTCCTTCAGGCTGAAGGCATCTAAAAAAGCTGTTGTGTGGCCATTAAAGGAAAAAAAAAAAGGAATAAAGAGCTGAGGAATTCAAACAAGAGCCATCACACAGCAACTCAGCTAAGCAGCTGTACACACTTCAGTTTAATCAATTCAATAAGCAGCCAGTGGTGTGAAAACGGATCACTGGTAGATGGACTGTAAAACCTCAGACTGACAGATGAGCAGGTCTCCTGGGCGGACAGACACAGAGACAGACAGTGCTGCTGGAAGAAAACATGTACCGTGGACACATCTTTTCTTTTTAACCCAAGACTTCTCTGTAAACTGACGTTAAATGTTGTTGTTTTTTTTGTTGGCAGAACTCAATAGATAACAGCTGACCTTGAAGGGGACACCAAGGTCATACACACTGTGTAAGATCCACTCAGAATGAAAAGTAGAAGGATTATAAAAAAAACAGCTACATGTTGAGTGTTAGCGACTAAAATGTCAACTTCTTTCTGCCAACATGTAACCCCTCCCCCCCGTCCGTCCGTCTGTCTCCATGACGATGCATCTTCTGTCTGCAGGACTTTGATGCGTCGTGTAAATGAGGCCAGTTAGTCTGCAGCAGCGGCCTTCAACAGCTCATTAGTATGGAGACAGACTCTCTCTCTCTCTCCTCCTCGAGGAAACATCTTAGAAGAGGACAACAAGCATCGATGCTGTTGTGAAAGTTTACTCAAGATACTATTAATTAAAAAAAACAAAAGGATTCTATCTACAAAGAAAACTTAACTTTTTTTTTTTATCATTATTTTCATTTCATTTCTAATTTATCTGCAGGGTATTCAGTGAAAATGTCATCTGCAGAAAATCTCCCCAGCACACAAAACTGAGTCAACTAAAGTGAAAATAAAATGAGATTATTTCAACAGAATGTCCGACAGAATGTGTGCATTAAGCAAGTCTTTGACTTTATTCATATTAAAGGCTCACAGTAGAGCTCACAGTATTAGTGCACCATTCAACTTCACGTAGTCATGGTGAGTCATGGCACTTGAACAGGCACAAAGAGTCACTTCAGGATACTGTTTTGTTTTAATGAATCAGAAAGCGCAGGATAACACAACTATCTACGTAGGTCTTACTGGATTCAACAGTGAACTCTGTGAGACAAATAAATTCAAAGGTATGAAAAATACTCTGCTCCTTAATCTCCAACAACAAGAAAATAACACATTTGATAACAGCAGGGAAAACAGCTGATTTCTTGGTTTTGTACTGCAAACAGAAACTTCTCTGACCATATTTCAAGAAATGAAATGTCATCCTTCCCTTCCCCCAAAACCACACGACAACAATCCTGTCCAGAGAGCTGCTGCGTTCATTCAAACACCCCCACCTGTCCGTTAAACCTCGTAAACACATCTTCAAGTTGTTAAAGAAAACAGATTATCAGAGTGCATCAGAAAATCAAGATTTACTGTGTATGTTTTTGTTTTCACTTCAAATATTCCATTCTTAATATAGGCCAAGCTGGTGTGGACATGGCTCCTAAAACACAGCTGGAAAGTCGTGTCAGAAAGTAAAAGATATAATCCGGATTATTCCGTAGTCAAACAGTGTTTTGTTCTGCTTTCCCGCCTCTTTATAGCTGTCTGATAAGAGCTCTGCGATGAAGCCATTTGTTACAAATGAGCTCATAAAATATTCATCTTCTTCTTCTTACTCGAGGTAATGCAGAAGAGGAAGAGTATCATATGGACGGTGTGGGAGAAAGACTGAGTGGGGAGAGAACGGAAGAGGGTGTGGTGTGAAAAAAAAGAAAAAAGGAACTTTGAAATGTATTTATAGAGAAAGTGAAATCACAAGCTGGTGATAGTGTTTCTCAGATTATTTAAATACCATCATGATGACCTTGATAAAGAAGAAACATTTTAAGATATTTTTCAGCAACGTTTAGAACAATTTCGGTTTCAGTTTGGGATTAAAAGGAAATTCCTTTCACAGTGCTCACCTAGCGGGTGAAACAAATGATTTTTGACCGAACCTGACAGCAGAGGGTGCCAGATATATGAGAGAGAGAGAGAGAGAGAGAGAGAGGGAGAGAGAGAGAGAGAGAGAGAGAGAGAGAGAGAGAGAGAGAGAGAGGCTAGATAAAATAACAAAGATTGATGAGAATGAAATTTAAAGAGCGGTGATAAAAAAAAAGTAAAGCAGCTATGTTACATAGACTTTTATAGGAAACTAAATAGAGACAAATATGATCCTCAGGATCCTTTCAGGAGGATCAGTTCATCAGTGGTCTCTGTTTAAAGTGGACACGCCGAGAGGTGCAGCCAGGCAAGGAGAGGGAAGATGAAGAGAAGATGACAAAGAGGCTGTAGGTTAGAGTGTAAGACAGATGAACCTGTGAAGAAGTGTGTTTAAATATCTACAACTGACGTGAACACAGCAGAGCCACACGCAGCGGGGGGGGGGGGGGGGGGGGGGGGGGGGGGGGGGTGGTAAGAATAAACAAATAACATGACTGGTTTGACATCTCTCCTGCACTCTAAAAGGTGTATTGATCCATGTTTGTTAATTGCACCCTGCTGCCTCAGAGGAGATGAGCGAGCCGCATGCCAACGCTGCCCTGAGCTTTTTCAATATTTACCAAATAATTAGTCAATCAGTCTAAACGGTGCTGGGAAGAGGAAAACTGGGACGAGTTCAGAATTTGATGTTGTTGCTGACACAGAGAGTGTGTGTTTGCTCAGCTCACGCTGCAATGACTTTACAGCAGGAAACCAAGTAAAGGACAAAAATATTTGCTATTGTTTCTCTGTTTGCAGCCTCTGCACTCTGAGAGGAAACAGCGATGATTGAAATGTTTTCTATTAGACTCATATTTTGGCTGACATAGGTCATGGTTGAAACTTCAGTCTGACACAAGTCAAACAGAAACCCTCATCTTTCTTACAAACATCTCTCTTAAATATTTCTCAAAAAAAAAAAAAAAAAAAAAATCCTGTGCATGGAATCAAAAGAGCATCCTGCATTCATGTTTGGACTCTCGGAGGAGAAGAAAACATTAACATCGGATCCATTTGACCATCGAGTGAACACCCATTGTTTTTAATAGAGAGAAAGAAATGTGAACTGACCTCAGCTTTGCGCATGCTTTCTTTGGTGTCTTCTATCTTCAGCTCCAGATCCAGCCGGCCCTGCTCCGTGGGGGGCAGGCCGTGGCTCTCGCACTCCTCCAAACACTACAGAACCAAACGTGCAAACACTTTATTAGAAATAGTGTCGGCGGGTTTTCTGCATATGACATCATGCGCGTCACCAAATCTTACTCTCTTGTAATGAATGATGTTCTTGTGTTCTCGTGCCACTCTGGTCGCCCATTTTCTGGCCTCCTTGTTCAGGCTGTGCTCCTCCGTCGTCCCCGTCTCCGACTCCAGCTGACGACTCTGATGAAGACAAACACGCACGCGCGTACCAACATACACGAGTGGGAAACATAAGAACAGTGTCGACAGTAACACAAGGGGTGTGATATGCAGAAGCTGTTCAGGAAGCTAAACATAGTGTGAGAGAAAGACTGTTTTCTTCTCACATAATTAATACAGCATGTGTCGTGACGCTCTATTGTTGTCGTCTGGGAGAACTGGTTGCTATTAAAACCACATGTGAAGAAGCATGAGTGTACAAATATACATAACGTGGTTCTATGTTTAGCAAGGGAGCTGAAGGTGCATGGCAACAGTCCTGTCTGATTCAAATTAATGTCTTTTTATCGCGTCTCAAAGTTCAAGTGTCCACCCCAAGTCTATCACGAGACTTACTTCTCTGTGAAGGCATTTAAAGTTCACCACTAAGCTTGAGTACATGGGTGTCACAGAGGAGTGTTACCTGTTTCATCTTTATCAGCATTTCTTTTTTTTCTTTTTTTTTGCATTGTTTACTGGATTGAACTAAAAACAATCAAATTCCTTTTTCCGAGCCCTGAAGAGACACAAGGAAGAGTGTCAAATTCACACAGGGTGATAGACGTCGCTTCATTCGTCATGAATGTTTAACCCTCGAAAGATACGAGAGGTACAGCCGAGTGTTCGTGGCTTTAAAGGAACAGCAAGGTGATTTTGTGAAACTTCAGTTCAGGGTTGGCACATCGTGACTTTCTGAACAAAAAATAAATAAATAAATAAATAAAAAGGATGACTTCCATGACACCATCAACTGCGTGATGGCACTTCTTCATGAAAGTGGAGAGACATCCTTGCTCTCCTTTAATTTGTTTGATCTTTACAAGGCTCTCGCTCTTTTTCTCTCGCTCACTTCTTACAACTTGAAAAGGTAAATAGTATTTGACCCTTATTTTTTGTCTTCTTTAGAATCATTTTATTTAACCACTATACTTAATTCAAAATCAAACGTTAAAGGAAAAATGCGTCACTCTTTGACCCAGTAGATGCCACCGTTGAGCAGTCGGCAGTAAGCCAAAACAAACTGCTGTTTGGCGACTTCTCCCACCCTTCTCCACTCGCGTTCACATGAAGGACTTATCGATTAGCGAACGCACCATAATGAAGCGCCATTTAGCACAAGAGGCAGATAAAACTGTTCTTTGCTCGAGCTGCAATTGCCTGTGTCCTGCATTGTTGTGTTAGCAGGCTAATGTCAGAACACTTGAGTTAGCACGTAGCTTCATGTTCCAAATACATTTAAACAGAATAAGCGTAATCTAAAGACAGTTATGTGACATCCAAATAAGCAGTCAGTAGGCTGTGTTCATCTTCTTTTCTACAGTCCTTGACTAAAACATCCTTATAGGTTAGGCTGTCCCGTCTATGTAAACACAGCTCTGACAACAGTACAGCAGGCGGGACTCAAACTTCTCACTGACTGTAAACAGTCCTGACTCAGAGAGACATTTACAGAGTATATACTGTACTAGTTTCCTGCTGTACTTATTTTCCTTTAACACCCGTCTCTTCTTGGAGCGATATCAAGTGTTCCAATCATTTACAACGTTTCAGTGAATTCTAGAAAAATAAAAAACCACACCATTTGTTTGGACGTTATGTTTGAAAGTTAGCCGCCAAAATAAAGCGGAGTAGCAGATATTCATGCAGGAAAAGCCTTTCTAACAAACCAACATGAGCCTCTGGGTGTCCATTCATTCATTTCCACTGAGAGGCTGCAGTTACCATATACTGATATTAAAAAGTGTTTTCGCCTCACTAACTGACACAGTGTTTTAATTGCATGCTTTCCATGCACATCCCATCTATTAATTATGTGCTGCTTCAGTAACAGGAGGGCATAAATCTAGCTAAGTATAGGTGTGAAACTAAGAGTATTACATGGGAGATTTAGAGCTTAATTATGCTCGGGCGAGGGAGTATGGTGGGGAGGTAAAGCAGGGAGGCAGAAAAACTAGATTTAAACGGTGGCTCTAAAAACAGACGTGTCAGGGAGGGAGCTAAACTCATTTGAGCCCAGCTAGTTTATTTGTGTAATATTAAGAGAGTACACACAGTAAATAAGAGATTATTTAAAGTGGTCTGCAGGTGTGTACAAGTTGGAGGAAATGTGAAAATGGACATTTCATTCACGTTTTTTTGTGAAACAGCTGCCAGGCTGGTGAAAGGACATTAAGTGACAAGATGCAATAAAGAAGACAAACTATATTTTGAATAGCACTCATCATGATGGAGTGCGGTCCTTCAGCGAATCTGGCTTCTGTTAATCAGACCTAAATGTGTAAATGTTATCGATGTCAAACACGTTTGATTTAAATCAGGGTCACAGTGAAGGGCCATTGGCTACGACTTGGAATGTGAAAACAGGAGACATCATAACTAGTCTGCCTGCTAGCTAAGAGAGATGTGAAGCACGTTGAACTCAGTGATTTCACTGTACTTCAATAACAACCTCTACTGTCATAATAACAGTCATTGGACGTACTGCTGAGGCAACTGTGTAATTGTGAAACCCCAGAGACGACGAGGTGAGAATCAACAGCCTCAACATCTACATGTCTGTCTGGATGAAAGTGCAGGTATGCTGGTGGCAGAGAGGTTGAAGAAAACAAACAAAACGTGTGGATTCATTTCAGACGCCTAGCATGTTCTTATATGTAACGTTTCCCTTTCATGCTGCTTTAATGCAGAACTGCGAATAAGAGCACAAATCCTAATTGTCTTTTTGCCACAGTGAGAAGTTTTTTTTCAATTATTTCTAACACTTCATAAATATCATAGGCTCCTATTGTGTGCTAAAAAAAGGATTTCTATGCACAGCTTGCAGGTACTGCTGTCTTGTTAAATATGATACATCACGCTGAACAGCACCTGTATCACACTTAAGGCAGCAGTGTTTCTACGTGAGCTGATTTAATGGATTCTTTTTAAAAGCAGCAGGAGTCTGTCGGCTGTTTGCACAACCTCCAGTAGGACAGACAGACAGCCTAACTGTCTGACTTTAGCGACTGCGTGCCTTGGATAACGCTTTTTAGAATCACCTTTTTGGTGTAAAGTATAATATTAATATCACGTTCAGTTTCATGTGGTTACATTTCCTAAAGATTTTTGTTTTAATTAGACTCGCTGGCTGATTTGATGAGGTGGCTGCAGAAGGGTTCAAACACAACACAACGACACAGTGCAAGAAAAACAAAAACATATAGAGGCGGACATTCTGCCTGCAATGACCCATAACGAACTACGAGTGGACACCCAAACATTTGATTCATTCAATCTAAAGGAGGGCAATGACATTTCAACAGGTGATGTAACAGCATCTGATGAGTCACTTGGTGCTGCGACAGCATTGCTCACTGAAACATGACAGTATGACATCACTGACAAAACAGCAGTACTCAGAAAGCTGTTTCCAGCGCTGACTGTAAAAAGTAATACTACCGGTCATATTCGCTTTTTGCTATTTAAAGAATTATTTTGGGGCTTCTTCCTTTATTTAAAGATGACAGTGGATAGGAAGGATATTGGCGAGCGAGAGACAGTGAGGAATGAAATGCAGGAAAGTAGCCGCAGGACAGACTTCAACCCGCTTTGAGGACGATAGCCTTTGTACATAATAGCAGGAGCCAACCGCTTGGCCATCAGCACCCTTCCTATTTTACTATCTGACTAATTCATTTAGTGGTTTTTGGTTTACAATCAAGACTTTAAGCACAGCAGAGGTAGACAAAGATTGCCAACATATTAAAGGAATTAAAAAAACAAAAAAAACAAAGACACCTACTGCAAACCAGAAAGATTATAGTTCAACGGTGAAATTAGATGTACATAATGTTTTTTTCAGCATGCAACAATACTGACAAAGCCAAGATGTCACAGAAAGTGATGACATGCTATGAACCTCTTAAGCAATGGTTCTCAACTGGTGGGTCGGGACCCAAAAGTGGGACGCAGAGCCATTTTCAGTGGGTCGAAAATGTGTGACTGGAAGAAAAATGATGTCCAAAAAATCGATGAAGCAAGTTTGCGTTTGTCAGTTTATTGTTCTATCAGGCTTTGTGCCGTCTGAGGTCCAAACTGCACCATTTTTCCTTCAAATAAATCAATAATATCTTACTATCTTTAGAAAAATTGTGTCGCCAGGTGCGAACCACTGCTCGTATGGACACTTACATTATTCCTCTTTCACTTCATTTCTTCTTCTTTTTATTTAAGATACAAATGATTTCCAGGGTTAAATCAATCAATGAAAATCACTCACTCAGGCTCGTTAATATGACATGATTCAGAGAAAGAGGCAGTACTAAAATAGTTGGCTGCTGGATCTCAGGGCTGATTTGGCCCTTGGAGCTAAAGAAAATCAGTCATGCTGTGAGGTCTCAATGTCTTTCTTTAAAGGAGAGGGATGTGGCTGCTGGTTACCAGGAAGGACAGTCAGGATGTAAAATGTTCGGCTAGCTGACTAATCAGGGTAAAGCTAACGTAGGAATCTTGTCCTCCACATCGTCATTTTTAAAAGAATATGTAATGAAATCACGACGTCAGATTTTTTTTTCCCTCATACTCGTCATATTTCAGAATGATGGCTGTGCCTGCACAAATGTAAAAGCATTGTCACAAGCAGGTGATGAAAATGCTTAGCGGTATGTATACATACATACAATGTGATAAACATATTATTTCAAGTGTCGTGCAGAACGTCAAACATGCATTGTGTCAGGCATTACAATGTGCGTTATTCCAAAATGTATCAAGGCTTTGTTAGGCAAAGCAGCTCCTACTGAACATGCTTAATGTCACCAGAACAGAAAATAATCATGGACATGAACGTAAAAGATGATCCATGGTTCGTTTCAGCGGTGAACATGGGGATGCTATCAACGGTTAAAACTACCTGTGCCAGGGTCATTCTCATGGCACTGACGGGCGACGGCTCAATGTCCACCAACTGCTGCACCGAGCTCAGAGTCTGGCACACACACGCACACACACACACACATGAGCAGCAGCGCAGACACACAAAGACGGGTAGGGGTTGATGGAAGAAAAAGTGTAGGGGGAAAGTGTTAGCAGAGGTTAAACAGGATTAGGAAGACTGAGGGGGAGAAGCACTTTTCTGTTTGGTTTAGAACACGTTAATACCACCAGGTTCTACGGAATAAAAAGGAAAAGTTAGAAAGGGATAGTACCATTGGCACAACACAGAGAGAATGAAAGAGTGGAAACTACAGGAAGGACTTGAGAAACAAAAGAGCAAAGGATGACTCAGACCCAAGAGAAAGGACAGATTTGTAGGAAGTAGGACCATAGTCAGCTGGGAGCATCTCTTTTTAGCCAGCAATACTTAACAAGACCCCAGAGGGGTGAGACATTATGATTCCCTCTGCTGCATTATCATCACTCATTGATTTACAGCAATCACACTTTTTTTTTTTTTTTAAACATTCAGCAACAACTTCTTTTGACAATCTAAAAGCAAGTTAAACGTATATAACTGGACTTGAGCTTGTGCAGCTCTTTTCTAGTCTTCGTATGTAAAACGATAAAAAAAAGACACCTGGGCTCGAAAGAAACGTTCCCAGGAGAATACGCCAGAACACAGAGTGGATTCATACTTCTATCACGCTGTTTCCAGGAACTACTCCTTCCTGAATTGTTAACATAAAGTCAGGCTCTGAAGCCTCGAAACTAAAGAGACAAAGAATAAGAATGATCAGAGCTTTGGCTCTCTGATTTTCAACTCGGCAAGTCTCAACTTCCACAGTGTATTAATGTGATTCGCTTCAGTACCACCAGATTAAAAGGTAAATTAATTCTTTTTTGGAGATTAAACTGATTGAGATAAGATGAGGAATTGAGCTGCAGATGTAAAATACACTATTAGAAGGGGCAGAAAATGAGGGGGGGGGGGGTGCGTGTGATAAAAAAAAACCACTGCTTTAAGCTCCATAGCCCAGAGCTTGACGTGCATGGATAGAGCTGTGCGTGTCTCACCGTGTCACATTCACTGGGCTGGAACTGAAAGTCGTGTGCTTTGTGAAACACGGGGTTCTCCTGCATGAACAACTGCTGGTTGAACTCTTGTATTATCTGCAAAGG